>NC_143439.1:46805724-47108755 GCF_987193195.1 Phasianus colchicus
GATAAGAGGCTGGGTCTTTGGTGAAGTTCAACCAGCCTCTGGAAGACTCTTTGATCTAGCTTGGCTTGTTTCCCTCTCAGAAGCCAGGCCAAGACTCAACAAATAGGCTAATAAGACCTTGTTCAAGAATGTGTCATCTAACTTGGGATGTTGTATTTCAAAAGAAACATCACCAATGCAGCCAAAACCTTTGGCTAGCCCAGATTCCCATAACCCTGCATGATAGTGGTAGTGTGGCTGGAAGAGCATAAGAAGGGCTCATTATGCTTATTGTAGCCCCAGGACAAGTGCTTGCAACAGCCATCAACCCCCCTGCAGTTATTAAGATCTGTTTCTGCTCTAGGCACAGTCTCAAACAGCAGAAGAAATCCCTTGTCTCCCACAGGCCCAAGAGTTGGGGCCTGGAGGAGAGAAGGAGATGCACTCACCGTAGGATCTGCAAGGCTTTGTAATTTAGAGGCAGTTGCAGAGCAAACCAAACTGTCACATTTAAAAATAAATAAATAAATAAATAAATAAAGTAGATTAAAATCGCCTTTACCCTTTCAAGGGTTTTGTGTTGCACCCACCAAAGGCACATAACGGAAGCTCACCTTACATTTTAATCAGTCTTTCCCTCGCTTAATTTTAATCTGACCCTGAGTAATGCCCTCCTAAGAAGATTCATTTAGAAGCAGATTATAGCATCTAATTTGCTAATGATGAGACATCATCTTCGGAATCACAATCTTCCGTAGGGACTTACTAGATGCATCAGGAAATAAGATAAAAACACTGTGCCCTTCTGCATTGTCTAGCAGCTAGAGCACTCATTCCCAGCCTGGGCTTCAACCATGCTTAGATGGGAAAGGCTGTGCCTGAGTGTATGTACAACCAAGTGACTGGGCTGTGGGAAATAAGCAGGAAAAACCTGGATAAGGGGATGTTTGGGGATTTGTGGGGATGTTTACTGGGAGAAAAAGGTTGTTCCAGTAGCTTCACATTACAAGCCTAGCACACTCAGGTCAGTATGTATGAGTCACAGCAAGCAGGTGTGGATGGCCTATGCATCTGGGAAATGTGCTACCTGATTTCCTACATGTAGATTAGAGACCAAATGCTACCAGTTTATGGCTAGAGGTAGGTACAGCAGATTCTTCACCAGATTTTGTGGTCAGGCATGCGGCAGGGTTTTCTGGAAAAAGCAGAGAGGAATTGCAGGACGCCTTTGAGAAGTGCAATGCAGGGAGTCTTGGCCTCTGATAATGGGGCAAGGAAGGGAGAAATGGGGCTCTAGGAATATCATAGAGTTTTGCTCAGTAATGGTGCTTAGATAATAGAGAAGTTATCAAAAAATGTAGTGTATGCTCTATTTCTAGTTATAAAGTGGTTCACGATTGCAACCTGACTCAGCTTAAATTCAGTGAAAGACTTAAAAGTTTTTCGATTATGAAAGGGCACTCATGTAATGAAATGAATTCAACCATCTGAAGAAGTAGATGACATGAATGGAAAGAAATGTATTTTAGCCAAAGTTGCTGTACTATCTGGAACTTTTATCCTAAGTAAAAGAAAATCTTTTAGGAAGGACTCCAGACTAAGCAAACTGAGTCAGCATCTCAGAAGTCATATTAAGACCAGCAGAGAGGTCAGAAGTATTGCAAAAAGATTTGATCAGCAATGAAATCTGTGTTCAATAAAAGGAGTATTGCCAAAAGTCAAGCTGAGTCAGACCTGCAGAGGATATTAAAAGAAACAGGGAAATATTTTCTAGCTGCCTGGGAGAAAGAGGAACAGGTAAGAAAGAAAGTTGTGACAGGAAAGCAAAGATCAAGATTGGCTCCTCAACATTTCCTGGACCAAACCCTGTGCACTCAGGGTGCACTCATATCTACTATGCAGATAGAAGACATTTGGAGAGAGACAGTGATCATGGCATCTCAAGGCAGCTCCAGCCTACAGGTCATGTACATGGAAGAAATGGCTCTTCAGGCATCAAAACCCCAGTAGGACACCAAGTAACATAAAGTAAATGAGAACAATCAGAGACTTCATATCAAACTCTGCAATTTCTCTAGACCTGGGGTGGACATGCCTAGTGAAAATGCTAAAAGAGATGAAGAAGCTGCTGAGCTGCTGAGAAAGAAGAAAATGATTTCAAGATGAAACTCTGTTCTTTTCTGAATGTGATTGTGTCATTGTCAGAAAGCTAATTAAATGATTCAAGCATCCCTTCCTACTCTGTGTCCTGCACTGCAAGTCATACCAACACCAAATAGTGAGAACTAATAAGATACATTGGTTACTTCATTATTATCTGCTGGAGATTTTCATTGTTTTTTCTATACACCAGCCAGGATTTCTGACTTTGAACTGTGGATTTGATCTAGTTCCTAAACTCTGCTTTAACATGTCGTAATTAACAATTTGGATCAAGCAAATAGCATTCTGATGGAGATAGGGCTTTAAATAGGTATCTGCAGAAACTATCACATCACCTGGAACTGTACCACAGCATGTGGAGAAAAAAACTTGAATGAGTAATGTGGAAATGGGCAGGATGGTTAATAATGTGAGGAAGTGTGTCATTTGGGGAATTGAAGAGGAAAAAAATGACGTTTCATGCAACGAACTTCGGGATTATATGACCAAAAAAAAAAAAAAAAAAAAAAGAGCATCTAAAAATATCACAGTCAGATTTCACTAAAATGATAAATGTGGGCTGATATGATATCTTTCATATTCAGGAAATTCCTTGCAGACTCCTACGATGACGCATGGACTCCTGATCAGTTAGTTTGTAGCAAATTCAGCTACAACACAGTTACCTGTACTCACATAGACATTTCAGTATACAGCTGAGGGAAGAAATAGAAAAGTGGGCAGCATATTACATTTAAAAATCTGCCTGCAGTTTTTATTCAATTAAAGACTGCCACGAGCTCTTCAATAATGTATTTTGTGACTTCATATTGAAGGAAGAAATATGTTATGTAACAGGATTTGAGTAAACTGGAATTGAATTTGAGGAAACGGAGTAAGCTAGACATGTTGAGGCAAGAGAGAAAATCTTCCTCTGTTGTAATTAAGTGCAAACAACTTCGACCAGTAAGAACTGAATCAGATTGTAATTGGTGGCAGGTGAAAGACATCTACCTTCAGGGAAGGATATTCAAAAGGAAACACTGAAGGATTTTCAGGAAAATAGAAGCATGACATCACATATTTACATGCCTCAGGTTCATATAACAGCACGCAGAGTGCAAAGGAGAACCTGTCTAACCAATGGTAAATGTAAGTATCCAGATGATAGCTAGGTATTCTCTCCATTAATAGTAGAGTAGCAAAGGTCAGTTGTGATCAGCTGGTCTGGTGTCTTGTATAACCTACCAGACCAACTGCCAAATGTTTTCAAGTCAGTTCTTGCTTGAACTAGAGCAACAGTTTCACAAAACTGGTACTTTTTGTCAAAAATAATAATAATTCTTAAGATTGGATCCACTAGATCTGACAGGGTAGTTAACCACTTTCATCTTTAAAAGTCTGCATATTTCAAAGCTCACCGAGCTGATCATAGATTTACTGCATCTGGATCTTACTACATATGTATCTATTAGTTTGAAGCCTGCTGAAAGCCACAGTGAGCTTTTGCAAGAGCCCTGTTTCCCAGTGACCATGTACAGTTTTCCATAAGATGCTCAGAATCAACACTAGTTCAAGGCAAAGTCCAACAAGAGTTCCTGCACAGTCTCTCCTACCTTGCCTTTAAAGTGAGGGCATGAGTAACCCTTAAATAGAAGATAGCAAGGAACAACTTTACTTGTAAGGTACTAGTGGACAAACCACTGTGGAAATGAGGCAATAGCTTCAAATCCCCACCTTACCTGGGACGAGAAAGAGACATGAACCCACCTCTCCCACACAAACCAGAAGTAAAGGGTTGCTGAAGCAGGCTTGGCTTATCCAGCAAAACAACTATAATTTTGACACAAGCATGTGCAGCCTGTGATAAAGATGCAACCCACAGCAAGGAACCTGGCTCAGGTCCTAGACTTAAGGATGCAATAAAGCATGTTTCCTGCAACTGCTCAGGTTTGTGCATGCCAAGATTTGCAGCTGCAACTCACACTTTACGCATACTGCAGCACTGAGATGAGTTCTGGGAGGAGGTTTAGCAGCTCCTGGCCCTCTTGGATGTAGCACCCACTGAAAGGCATTATCAAATTGCTTGGTCCAAGAGGCTGCAATAACAGTTTAGACTCTTGTTCTGGGTCTCAGAGAGGGCCTAGGATTTGACTAGTCATTGAAAATTGTGGAGCTTCATTCTCTGTGGATTTAGCTCCTTGTTCATTCAATATTAAATTTGCCACAGGAAATGTGCTTCTGGAACAAACACAGTGGTCTTCTTGCCAAGCCAACAGCACAACACTGTAAAGAAAACAGAAATCTAACAGTCTTTTCTCAACACATGGCATAAAACCTTACCTCACACATGCAACAAAATTTATGATAGCAATTTAAGCAGGAACAACATTAACCCAAACACTTTTCATCCTCTCTCTTATTTATCTGCTTCCATTACATTACCCACACATGCTGCCACAATGCTCATTGCTTCATCTTTGCAAAGTGAAGATTTCCTTTTTATACAGAAAATTTTGCATTTATGGAGACTGAACTCCACTTGCATATTCAAAGTGAAGCCGCTCTTGCATAGCTGGGACTTTGCAGCTTCGTGGAATGGAAGGCAAAAAAGAAAGTGATATGAATGGGACAGGCAAAAAAAATAGAACCAGGAAGTCATTGGAAAAGGCTATAAAAAGAGCTAACAAGGAATGGGGGAAAGCAGAATGCAGGAATAGTAGAGGAGACAGAGGATGATGAGATACAGAGATCCTATGTCCATTAGACCACATGGCCTTCCTGGCTTGGAGGTGTGCAGAGGGCAGAAGCAGCATGACTTTCTTCACCTTAACATAAAAACAAAAATGCATATGGTAGACAAAAAGTCCCAACCCTACTACTATGAGTCAAGATAGAGTCACATCATGGAATTAATTTTTTCTGTGGTTTATCTGGATAATTTTTTGTTTTTTGTTTTACCTTTTTTTGAAGGAAAATAGGAAATTGTTTTTTTTCTAAATACTGCTTTACAAGAAAGTTAAATGAAGAAATTAGGAAATGTCAAAATTAAGAGATCCTGGACAGTCTTCATTTGACTCTCTTTATACATGTACTTCATATTTTCATATCTTGGTCTCTACAACACCTTCTTTTTACCCCATGGAATCCATTTCATTATTGAAGATCCTGGAAGGAGGTACTCTGGAGGAGACAGCAGTTTGCAGGAAAAAGGGGCAGACGTGTATCAGTAGAATGTTGCCCAAGCGGACTGGGACTTGTTCTACAAAGGATGTGAGCTTGTTCTGTGCAGCACTGTGATGTCTGGTTGAGCTGCAGCCTCCTGCCAGGCTCTCAGCTCAGTTGCTGAGGGTGGCAGGATCTGCACTGTGGCCACAGCAAATTTCAGCAAAAGAGTAAAGGCTCAGAAAAACCATGGAGGATGTGTGGACATCTCTAATGACTAACATCACCCATTTGCTCCAGACCTGATGCTTGTAACAACTCGGTTTACTCAGGGCCTTGCAGAATATCTCCATAGCCTTGGAGGCAGTGTGGGACATCCTTCCCTGGCAGAATCTCCTGTTCTGCCAGCACAGATCTCTACCAGCTTTGCTGCATGTCATCACCATTCAGACCTCTCTCCCAGTCCCTTCTGCTGGGCTGCAGAGTGGGCACTTCAGCTCCCTCCTTCCTGCTGATTCACTGCTGATGAGACACTGCACCCCATCATCTCCAGCTTCCCAGAGGCTCACCCGGCCTTTTAAGTATAAGGCACACTTTGGACTTGGCTTTTAGGACTAATCACGTTAATATCAAAAACAGAGATTCCAGGATCAAATAAAATGTTAAACACAGTGTGTTCTGCACTTCAGAAGGCTCTGTGACATTTCAGCGTGTCTCACTGACACTGCTCACTGTCCTGGCTGTGAGCCATCCATCTCCTGTTGTCCCCTTTCCTTGCCCACCTCTTCTCAGCTGAATCATTTATCTACATCCTAGCTCCCATATCACATTATTTTGTCTTCCTGCTCCTAATTTGCTTACAGTGCAAATGTAATGACTTGGACTTCATAACCCCTTCTATTAGTATTCCTTTCTAGGATAAGGTGACATAACACACCCTTTGAAACCTTCATTAATTTACCATAGCATACAGCATGTGGCTGTGAAGAAAATTAGTAGGTCAAACTTGTTAATCAGTGTTGATCTTGAAGGTCTTTTGTAGCCTTGGTGACTCTGTGAACTTCTCAGCATGCTAGAGGTCCTGTGCAGCACATCCACACGTGTTCTGCTCATGCTACCTGGTTCCTGTTTTCAGTTCAAGGATTTTGACATCACAGCTACTACAGTAATTGGGAACCGAGATCTTTTTTTTTGTATGGAGAGATGCTGTAAGGTTGTATTCATTAGTATTCATTAATAATTTTCTGTGAGGAAATTAATAATTTTATATTCACTGCAAAGGCTGAAAGGTACACAGTAATTAAAAAAGGGAAAAGTTTGTGTAAGTTTCCAGCTTCCAAAGACCAAATGAGAGATGGGTTTTGCAGGAAAAATGATATGCTCTCATAAGGACTGTGTCCCAATCCGTGCTGCAAGAAGCTGTGTCAGACTGCCTGAGGTGACTCTTCTCAGTCATTTTCCAGTCTGTATTTGATTATACAATTTTACCATTCCTGTAACTTAGAAGCAGCTCTGAATGGATTCTAAAACATTTATTTCCAAGAAAGGAACATTTAGAGAGATTCAGGTGCCTAAGCGTAAGAGCTGTCTAATGTCATTGGAGATGCTCTGAGGAGCCCATCTGGCTTGCAGCTGCTGCTCCAGCAGGGCATAGATCCTCCTATAAATCCTGTGTCAGAGCTGCCAACACAGTTAGATGGCTCCAGCAACTGCAGTCATCTACAGAGGCATTATATTTAGGTACCTGTATTTCCCCATTCAAATTATATTTGAGCACTGAAAACAGAGTCATCCAATAAACCGCTGTGTAACTACAGCCAGGGATCCCTTGCCACAGTGATGCCACTCTCATTTCTCTGTTTCAGTCATTCCTGCTTAGTTTCAAGTTTATTGCCTCTTGGGGTCTCAGTCCAATTTTGGGGAAATGGCTGACAAATCAGAAGTGTGTGATCTGAGGAAATGCTTGCCTGCATGCAGAAAGCAGCAGACGTGGCATTTTCTGGCAGCCCAGTCATCTTCATATAGCAGGGCTTTGAAATCATAAATAGGCGATTTCTGCCTCCTGCTTTGTGCTGGGTTGGGGATTTTTTGTTTATTTGGGGTAGAAATTCACCCTTGAATAGGCACTTCTTGCAGTGATGGAGAAGAGGAAATATTTCTAGAAGCCTAGAGCAGGAGTGAAAACACATAAAAGAGACAAAATGACAATGCCGAAGTTGCACAGGCACCTGCAATTCCATTCCCATCTGGTGAATATGCTCTGTGATGTAATCTCTGAGGATGAGATTTACTGTCCAAAGAAGACTAGGCAGATACTGCAAGAATACTGAAAGCTCAAAAGCTCACAGCACAGTTAGAAGATTTAAGGACTCCCAATGAAATTCCTTAGTATTCTACAATCTTGATTTTAATATTATTTTGAAGTCTTTCAGAAATATGCTTTGGCATGCCTTACTTAGCTAACACGTGGGAATGTGCAGACAGAAACAATGCTAAGGCCTTATCTGGAAAACAATGACGTTCTCATCTAATTTCAATGGACTTAGCTGGACAGCTTTGTGCATTTGGTCTCCAAACCATGTTACAATCTGATGATTTCTTTCACATTACTATTTGACGGCATGCTGGCAACACTTTGTACGCACAGTAGAGGCCAAAGTGAGAGGTGAATCTTGCTCAGCTCAGTGAAGTGTTAATACCGTCAGTAGCAACTGGTATGAGAGAAGTATATCCAGTGCTGGAGATATCAGAAAAGCTGTCGAGACAGGCCAAGCAATTCCAGGTGCTTACCTGGAGGAATATTCACACCACTCTAACCACAGCTACCAGGTTTTCTTATGATATCTCTATGTGAGTACTCCAGTGGAGAGATGCCCAACATTTCCAGCTATTTGAAAAAAAAAAAAAAAGGGTCAAGTAAATCCATATATGAGGAAAATATTTTTTTTACAATAAAGATGATTACTCACTGGAACTCTGCCCAAAGAGATAGTGGAAGTCCTGTCCTTGGAGATATCCAAGGTCAGACTGGATGGGGCTCTGAGAAACTTGGTCTAGCTGAAGGTGTCCCTGCACATTACAGGACAGTTTGGCTAGATGGCTGTTAAGGGTGCCTCTCAGCTCAAACAATTTGCTGATTCTATGATTCTATGAAATTCTGAAGCAAGAAATACCATGTTCTGAAATTCAGTGGTTTGGAAACGTGTTCTCCGGAAGCGTGCTTATATGATTTGAGTAATGACGGCACATTCATCCTCCCATGCTGTGGTTGTCTTGTGTGTTTAGACTGTGTGATCCTCAGAGTTGGGCTGGTCTTTTGTTTTATTTTTTGTGCAGTGACCTTTAACTTCAGCTGTAGATATTGCAGCCCAACATAAAGTAAACTGTGGGCAAGAATATCAGTGTAAACAAGAAAGGAAATCTCTTGCATGTGATCTCCCCCTCCCTATCAAAAAAGTATAGGGCGTACTCCAGCACATACACAAAACAAGGCTGAAAAGAGAAAAATGTTCAGTTCCTAACCAGTTCTGTTACAAATCCCTACTTGTGGTTGCCATGGTATTTACACACTGAACAAGGTAAGGTGTAACACGGATAACTTTGCTGCAGATGAAAAAGGCGGCAGCCCAAAGTCACAGAACATGGAGTCTGAGGATGTCATTGTAAAGATTTAATTCTTTTTAATTTCTCTATTCTGTGATCTGTTTTTGAAGTATCTTTATAAACTCTCCATTGGCAGTATCATATTGTATTCAGTCTCTTTCCATCACCTGTCTTTGCAGGGCTGTTGCAGAAGCTCAGAAACCAGGGAATCTGCATTACCCTCATTCCTGGTGAGAGGACAGCAGGACAGCTCTGCTTTGGCTGCCCTCACAGGGCTCCTGTGACTTCTCAGAAACCCCACTCGGCTGCATGGAGCTTAGGTTGTTCTGAGAAATGGTATAAAAATATTATTTTTCAGATCTGCACATCAGATAGTGTCATTTGTATATCTGCTATCTGGCATGTTTTCCCCTGTTGCTCTGCGTGGGTCATCCACACAACAAAGAGGGGAACTGAAAAGATATCATAAAGAACTGAAAACATAAAGCCTTGTAATTTAACAGAGGTGAGAAGACAACACACTTGACTATTTTACTTTAATATTTCTAGCCTTCTTGACAAAGGTCTTTAATTAGCTTTGAGTTCAGTTCTGTTCCAAATAAGAGCCCAGGTTTGGTGATACTGCAGACGCTGCAGAAACCCCTGTGCCTAGTGCAAGGGGAGCAATCTTTCTCTTCGTGTGATCATGAACTTTACGTGTCCTGACCTCAGAATTTATACAGTTTTACCACATTTTCTTATCACATCAGTATAGTCTTTCTTTCAAGTCCCAAATTTCAAAGATTACGGCTATATTTTCAAAAAGCCCTCAGAGTCAGTACCCTTCTGGACATGCCTGAAAGTGTGGCAAAATAAAACCCTTTCAACAGTAAGTGACCTCTCTTCTGAGTCTTCAGAAGAGAAGCAGCAAGAAGAGAGGTTTGTGGCATGGCCCACATCTATCCACATAAGATATTTTTTGCTTCAGTCACCCCTCAATGAAGAAGAACTTGGATTTTGCTTTCTTGTAAGTACTTGCCAACTGCCTTTCTTGTATCATAATCTTGCTTCATGAACATTGCAAGCTCTTGGGATCACGTTATATCAAATACTTGCACAGCATCCAGCTTGAGGGCTAGCACACCACTATTGCTATGGAAAAAAATGTCAGAAAGTTAGAGGAAGAGCTTGCTGAAATAGATGTGAGAGGGGAGGGAGTAGAATAGCCTCATTTTATACTGAGAACGTGGGGAAGCAAAGCATACCATATCTACATCTGACCTTTAAGAATAAAAGAAAAGAAAATCTGAGCTTGTTTGCATGATGAATCAACAGCGACCTAAAGAAAAACAACAGTGAGAAACCAAGGACTGACCTCAGCCTGACATGCAGTGGAGATATTTGCAACCCTAACAGTCATTTGACTTAAAACACAGCACACAGACAACCCAGATAAAAGAACATTCTACCGTTCTTCTTTCTTCCCTTTAATTCTTTCCTTTCATCTTACTTTTTGCAGATGTCTCCTTTGGCATGCTTGCATGTTGCACTCTAAATGCACTTCCACCTTTAATGAAATGGGAAAGGGAATGGCAAGAAATAGAGAATGACCTGAAAATGCCTTTTCTATTACATTAATTTAGCCTTTGCAGAACTGAATGGAATATTTCTGCATCAATAAACTTCTTAATCTGCATTAATTTTTTCTGTTACACTGTAATGGCTGATACATTATAGTAATCACTGGCCAAGAGACTTGGCTGGCATAGGCAAATTGAAGCTGTAGCAGAAGAAGAAAGGAAATCTCAAATCCAAGGAAAATGAAACCATAATTCTTGTCTATGCATCAACTGTATGAGCTCTGATCAAAAGTGTTCCTCTGACCATGACACATTCATAAGAATGCAGAGCTTGAGGCAGACAATGGGGAACTGGCTGAGTAATGCAGACAGAATGAAAACTTCCAGAATTCCAAAGATTTCTTAATAATTTGTCTGCAACATTTATCTGTCCAAAATCACCTGTCCACAGACAGAGCAAAGAGCCGTACTTGTTGAGCTGTAGTTCTCTCACCATCCCAGATCCCTTCCTCCATACAGCTTATCATACTGAAGAGAAGGAAAACTGAGAGCTTACTGAAATGGACTGTATGAAAATGTAAAACAAACAGCAGCTCTTTTGTACCCGTCATTGCAAATGTTTCTCTTTGGCCAGCTATTGCAGCTGGCTTTGAAAAAGTACCTGTATAAATGACATACCATTTTTCACATGAATAAAGCACAGAATTTCCTTAAAACCTCAGGAATCATGCCTTCCAGGTCTCATCAAACTGTCCTAAAATCATGAAGTATGCTTCAAGTAACACATTTTGAAATCTTTTTATTTGCCTTTTAGAACTTCTAGGTGAAATTGCTTCATGTTTTACATTTTAAAAAAGCTGGAAGTGTTACAGAGTCTTTATTCCAAGAGTGTAAGTTCTAAGAAATGCATCAAAAATCATGAAACTTGAAATTAAAACATGAAACTTGGCAGCAGTGGTGAACAGTAACTCACTCTTCCAAGCACTTCCTCACCCTTTCAAATAGAAATTGCTAATCGCGAGAAAAAAATTCATAAACGCAAATTTGTAAAGCACAGATCCAGCCAGCAACATATAATTAGTTCCTCACTTTTTTTCTTTTTTTTCTTCTTCCATATTTAAAACCAAATGTAACATTAATTTCATTCGTCTAGCTCCAGTTCCCCAGCGCTGGTCTGAAAATATATGTAGGAGAACAAGCCCAGTTTTGCACCATGATTCCCTTGTCTTGTACAAATCTTTGTAATTGCAGCAGCCATGCATCACCTGGCTTTTTGCATACAAATTGATCCAAATCTATTGACTTCCTCTTCTGTAGTTCTCTCACATGTATTATGCAAAATTCAGAAGGCAGATATTATAATCAACACATTAGTCACTGAGGAGACACCTCCAATTTCCTTGTAGCATCCCGAAGTCACATCCTGAACCTTGAGCATTTAGCGGGGTCAGCATCTCACTGCAGGAATACTGAAGCAGGACAAAATGAATGTGCTACGATACTGCAATGTGCAACACCTGCTTATCCTCAGGTGCACAAACATATGCCGGAGTGCTTGTTTTCACCCTTCGCCACTTGCAGCAGGGCTGAAGGACTGTGAAATTCTGGTGAAGTTCTGAAACATCCCGATGGAGAAAATGGGAGAATAAGGGAAAGGGAACTCTGTTGTGAGCCGTTGACCAAATATTTTTTTTTAACAGATAGACCTCCTGTCAAGGCCTGTGCAGTTTAGCCTTTCATACTGTATTCAGCCTTTCATTAGAAAGTCTGGACTGTGCTGAGTAATATCTTTTTCTTACCCACGGACTCCCAGATTTATTGGCACTGTAAAAGACTCTACCTACAGTTTTCTCTGCAGTGCTTCATTCTGACACAGTTTAGGAGCAGCAGTACCTAACACTCCATCCATTTTCTGCTGCACGATGAGAGCACAGCACTCTCCCATGGCTTCTCAACCACATTCAGAACGTATCTGGGGAAAAGAGATGCAATGCTATAGAGTCAGAGGTTGAGCCCTCTGAAATTTGGTGAGGTCTCTTCCTGCCTTCTGGCATTGGATGTGAATCCTTCTCCCAGACACAGCAGAAATCTTCTTCCCATCATCTGCTTTTGGTACTCACCCAGGGAATGTCAGGCATCAGACCTACAGCTCAAGCTTTTGGCTGTCAGAAGTAAAACATCATCCAATGTTTGCCACTACTTCTCTCATTCATTCAACTGCTCTTCTCTTTAACCTCCAGATGTTATTGGAATGCTCTTTCTGATCTCCAGATGTGAGTTTTCTTGACAAGGAGTGAATAAGAGCTGAGGATTCTCCTCCTGTCTGCTTTAAGAAGCTACCTGGGAAATGGTGCCATATTCCTGATTTTGATGGATTTATGTGAAGGATACTAGTAATATGACTGAGTCCCTAGGGGTTTCTAGAAGCACATAGATTGCTGGCACATGGACAGCCACAGCAATATTTCACTTTTCTCATTAGCACACAAATATTATGTTCTGTTTAATCATTTCAAATAATGCATTATCTCAACATTCTTTTATGCAAAAGCAGGGAAATGCTATTAAAATAGCAATAAGTGTGCCCTTCATGGTGATTAGAAAAGCTAAGTTGTTTTTCCAGCAGCTATTCTCTGATCTAGAGCCCAATCCAAACTAGGTCCAAAAGATCCATTCAGTTTTAATGGCACAGGTTAGAGAATTTAAACAAACTGAAATATCCATCTTAAGGGTAGCCACACTGATCCGAAAATTCATACCTGAGAAATCTGTCTGGAAATCTACATTCTGACTTTAATTTTATCTAGATTTCTGACACTTCCTCATTTGTTCTGAACGGAAGACCATAAAAGCCACTTCTCTTCCCTTTCAGAATGCCCCTTTCATTGCTACTCAAAACCAGGAAGGTTAGAAATGAAAAAATTGTAATATCGGACCAATAAAGACAAAATTGTTCTGAGCGTGCTTTGGTCAAAGGCTCAAACCAATTCCCTCATTACTCCAACCAATAGTTTTGTTTTTCATAATCATTTACAAATTTGAAGAACCTTATCCTCAAGAAAACTCAGAATAAAAAAAATGATAATACTCTTCGTTAAAACAATCTTTGCTGTAAGTAAGTTGACTTCAAACATCTTAAGAACTGTAAGCCTTTTTCCAATCTGGTTTTCACTTAGCTGTAATTACTACTAAACATTTTAGATTCTGATAAAAATGTGCAGATTTCTTTTGACTTCTGCAATATTTTGATAGCATAGATGGCAAAATGTTTTACTAGAGATAACTGTGACTGTGGGTTTGTGACTTTACTAATGATCATGAGTCAATAAGTCTCATGATACCCACAGTAGCTTGCTAGATAAAGGAATATACTGATGTTCATCTCTTCAGAGACAATAGTTAGAAAAGCTTAGTAATGCTGACTGCCCTCAGCTGTGCATTGATAAGCTCATGATAGGTCAGTCCATAGCTAAATGCAAAAGCTGCCAAAATCTGCAAATTCCTTCCATATTCTCTGCCAAAAATTTCCTTGTTGAAATGTCCCATGCTACTGTCTCAGCAGACTAAATATTGTCTGCTAGCTTAATCTCAGAGAGGAAAAGAAAAGGAGTGCAAAATTATGGTTTTAAAGAATGTTCCCTTTTGATTTTCACATTTAAGAGGCATACTGTTAGCTCTGGAAATGTGCAAAGATGGGCTACATAAAAATTTTGTTTTATGGATCATCTTCAGGAGAATTAGCTTTCAGCTGAGATAGTTTTGGAGGAAACTGGGAGGACAAGGTATGGGACACTAAGTGAATCTAAGCAGCTTATCCCACCTTAGTTTTATGTAGACATAGGCAGGATTAGCTGTGGGCTAATTAAAGGAGACTTTTAGAGAGGGAGGCAATGGGAGAGTATGTGGACTGAAGGAGAAGGTGTTGCATATCATTGCTTTGACAGACGGCCTGCAGTATGGCATGGAGTTGAGGATGGGGCATTTGGGACCTTTCAGTCACTGGGAATTGGAGTGGAGAGGTTCCTTCATGTGGGCTTCCTTGGGTGTCCCCAAACAGTGTGAGGAACGAGGCCCTTGAAGGTGGATGGAGACTTGGTGACCTGGAGCGGTACCACCCTAAAATAGTTCGCTGGCAACGTACCCCTAAAATATTACATATGCAGCAGTTGCTCAACTCACTTGTCTGTAATTGGTTCTCAGGGCCGTTGGCTTCTTGCATTTCAGGGATTTGCATACAGCCCGTTTTTCCCACAATAACCATCTCTCCAGCTATGATGCAAATTGAATACCCTGAAGCAAAGGTCTCCTCCACAACTGCTGCTTTGGGGTTACAACTGCTGTTAGGAGTCGAGGAAAGAGCTGTCAGAAGGCAAGGTTAGCTGATGGCAGCTGAAGGTGAAGATGCAGAAGAAAGTCAGCTCGATGTGGAGATATCAATGCCCATCTGCAGTGTTAGAGCAGGGACAGCAATGGTTCTGCTGAACCAGGTCCCCAGTCTCCCAGGAAATTTGGCAGGAGTGCATTGAGAATCAAGACACTTAGAGGTATTAAGGAGAAAAATAGGATGAAAATTCTGAGCTGGACAGAAAGAAAACTAGCTGGCTCCAAGCAGAAATTTTTAATGAAATTTTACAAGTATTACCTGGAATCTTTTTATTGTTGGTTCACTCTTGAAAAGTGCTGTGTTGTTTATTTAAGCAGCTCTATCTCAACTCTATTCAAAATGCTCAGACAGGGTTGTGGCATGGATTTCTTTTTCCTAAATTGTTTCTACGTGAAGATATACAGTTGAAACATGTCAAACTGCAGAAATGTGACTGGCAGCCGAGCTCTTGCATATTTCTCAGGAATTCTGTTAGTGGCTGTCACAGAGACATCACCTGTGAGCCAGGGAAACTACAGAGGGGAACTACCTGCACTTCAGAAAGGATACCTTGGGGCCTGGAGAATAATTTTCTCATGCATTTTCTCTGGGTTCTGCTATCTGTAGGTCAGTCTCATTTTGGGAAGATAGAGAAAATGACCTTGGACATTTTTTTCTAGAAGCCCAACAGGCACTTTCCTCTTAGAGATCATACCTTGGTGCATTTCTGAGGAGTTCCCAAACCATCTCCTACTTACAACACCTTTGGACGTGGCACAGTGCCCTTCTGTCGGTGATATTTTTCATTGGAAGCACAGATGTCTCAACAAACAGAGCATGCTCAGGTCCATAACCACCTCATATGAGCAACGTGGTCAACTTGGAAATACTTTAGTGATACCTAAGGGTCCACGGACCAGAGAAGAACACCACTGCTCAAGGTGAGCTTCTCCAAGAGAGAAATGATGCAAGGATGGGTTTTCCCATGGCTGCCAGGCAGAACAGGACAGAAAACCAGCGGCATCTCATCTCAAGGCTGAGGGCAGATTGCGAAGAGCGATTTCCTTCCCAGACACTAGATGGAGCTGGGTAACTGAGGTTCCTTTCCAGACTTTTTCAGGCGGAGGGTGGGTGGCTGAGCGTACATCCCCATCTTGGGAGTTGCAAGCGGCTGCCCAAACAGGACTTGCTTTTTTTATCGGGAACAATAGCCTCATACAGCAAGGCCAACCTCACCCCGACATTGCATGAAATAGGTCACTATTTGGATAGACAGATTTATTGTGCAGTTTGCATTTAGGCTCAACGGTTAAAATAAATAGTCCTTTTCTTCCCTTGGGAGCTGATGAGCCAGTCTCACTTTCAAACCACTGAAGACTTCTGTACTTTTTGACAAACACAGTTCTCCAGTTAAGAACAGTAAATAGGATTATACAGTCTGAAAAGGCTCTTTATCACTAGAAAGTTTGTATGTAGGAAGTGGGGGTCTCTCTTTAGTGTTCATTGTAATTCTTTTAAAATACTAACTAATGAATTTGTCACATCCAGAGTTAGAAGCTTTCAAAGGCAGAAGCTGCTTAAAGGCAGGCAGCCTTCCGCGGGAAGAGATGTGCATCCATATGATTAGATCTGTATAATATATGCAGAATTAACGTATATTTTTAATCAAAGCATTTTAAATGCAATCTTTGCAATGAACCACATGAAGAAGTAAGTTATATTTAATATTCTTTCAGGAAAATACTTTATTATGTGAAGTTGATGTTTCTCATTAAATCAGAGTGTAATAAGCAGTGTAAGTCAGCAAAGGCCAAATAGTTTAGCACTTCAGGAACTTGGTGTGGAGGCTGTCTGCCATCTATTTAGAAGATACTGCAGGCTCATTGCAGAGGAGATATAAAATAACCTGTTAATAACAGAAGTTTGATTCAAACTCCAGCAGTAAGTACCTGGTTGGTGCCATATGGTGTGAGGGCTTCCATCCTATATCACATAGCTGCAGATGTTCATGTTATGTATATAATCATCTAATCTCTCTTGACTCTAGAACATCTGTGACATAGATTAATTATGCATTGTGTAAAGACAAAGCATGGTGATTTAATTAGGTTTGTGATTACTGATTTTCAGTTCCATTGGCTCCCTCTCTTTTCCTTGTAATACAAAACAGGACTTACCAGTTTATTTTCCTTATTTTTTTCTTCCCCTTGCCCAGCTTGCTTATCAGGGCACTTTTCCCTGTTCTCCTCTCATTTTGTCAGTTCCCTATACTCCTTCCATTTCTCCTGTATTTCTTCAAGATAAAGTTGCTAGAAATGTAAATATTCGTCTAGGTGGAGGAAATACCATCTGTTTCCATATTGTTATCCTTGGCTTTTTTTTCATTCCAGATGCAGAATGGTGACATGAATTGTAATATGCAGAGAATACAGTGATGATGATATTGTAAAAAAGACAAATGATGTCCTGAACTTGTTACGGTATGATTTACACTGCAGTAGATTGCATTTATGTAATTCTCTTGGCATTGGATAGTAGATATTTCTTTTTTTGTCTTTTTTTTTTTTTTTTTTTTTTTAAGAATTCCTTTAAAACCCTAAGAGTGTTTGTAATTTTGTCAGTTATCTCCAGTTTTGTGAGATTTCTTTTATTCCCCAGACAGCTCTGTTTCCTCCAGGGACAGGTACAACTCTAAGAGCCTGCTATTAGTAGGGATTGCAGCCTCCCACACTTCTAATTTAGAGCCAAATTTGGATAGTTTCTTCTGTTTGCAAGGTGCCTCAGGTCTGCTGAGCACTGAGATTGCATAGGTAATTCCTTTCTGTTCCTTGCAGCATGATGCTACACTAGCTCATCTGTTCTGTTCTCAATTTCTCCTCTCAGAGTGTATCAACAAACATCACTCTAGTCAAATGATGAGAAATAAAAAGTGAAAAATAGGAAGAATTAGTGTGGATTTTAAAAAATCCATTTCCAGTCTCTGTTCGGTTTTGGTATTTGTACTTGGCTTTCTCACCTCTTCTGCATTAACTTGGAAGGATCTGATGGAAGTGCTCATCTCAAAAGTGGGAAAACACAGGTCCTCAACACCGAGCAAAGAATCTGAATATGCTTTAAAGGAGATTACATTTTGCATTTTTTACTGTTATTTCCCAATTTGCTTGTATTTGAAATGTGTCCTGTTTCTTTGATGAAGGAGAGCTGACCCGGCCAGGGCAGGAGAGTCAGTGTGGAGCAAAGCATGTTGCAGCTGCATCTGTTGGAAATACTCTCGTAATGTCCTGGCTTGATGCCCCTGTTTTCTTGGTGCCCAAGGCAGTTTCACACATTTCCTAGCAATCCATCTGTGGAAGATGGAAATGAAGCAACAATGCTCCATGCACAAGCATCGGTAAAGGCAGAGGAAGAGCCTTCACTCTCAATGGCTGAGCCCAGTACGACACTGAGAGATTCATTCAGTTTGACTGAAGCAAGCTGCAGAGCAAAGGGCCTTTAGGAAAAAAAATCTTTACAACGCACTATAAAGCACACAGCTGCTAGTGACTGTAATTGCTAATGTACATCCGCACCATTACAGATGTGTACAAAATTAAGATTTTGAAGGGAGAAAAAGTGGTGATAGACTGCGGGACAGGTTTTTCTTTATAAGGATCTTTTGGGAATAGAAAATTTCAAAATTGAGTTTCCACACTATGGAAACCCATTGCTACTCTCTAGGAAGGTGAATTTTCAATAGATATGTCCTCTGTGACTTTCAATTAGAGCATTTCAATTTCACCTAAAGTCTGTGTGGTGAAATATTTATTATCGCCCTCAGGGACATGGGATCTTGCTATTTTAAATAAATAAAATATGTGGCATGTTTGCTCAGCACCCAATACTTTCATAGATATATCCTTTTCATCTATAATTAATTCTTCCAGTGCCTTTCAGTTTTTAGTAGAATCATGTGGAGAAGGATGGGATGCTTAGTTTTGCTGGAGTTTTCATGGAAGCAGGAGTTAGACTAACCACTACAGGAATTATTTGAAGCTATATGCATTGCCTACCTACATTTAGAGGACAGCCTTTTGCTTTTTTTTTTTTCCCCCAGTAAATCTTTTGGAACTCTATCTCAAAGCCACTCAAAGTACATCAGTCTTTTCAACAGTAATAGCTATTCATCAAGCATTTGGTGCATTCTAGTAAATGCATACCAAGGCTAAGAACCTGTGTAATGCTTTACATCAGGCCTTTTTGCCACGTGAAACGACATAACAATTGAAACCCATTGTCTTCTCTTCACTGGAAGGGGATTTCTTTGTAACACACCATTATTGTAAGCATCATGATGGTAAAGTATGCCCTATGAAGTAAGCCACGAAAGAGGTGCCTTCTGGTGAAGCTTTGAAGGGAGATGAAACTGAGCTGCTGAAGCAACTCTTGCAATGATTTTCCCTCCCTGGGAATGCTGAACCAAGCTCTAAGCAGAAAAAGCTGATGCAACTGGATGAAAAATGGAGAAACTGCCCAGACATGGGAGCAGGAGCATTTGACTTACATCATGTGTCTGTTTTCTGAAAAAAACTCAAACTTGTTGGTTGAAATAAGCATGTTTTGATGCACTTTTAACTTTTGAACTGAGTGGAAGTGAACTCACAGTGCTTGTCTTTGACTGGACCTACCTCAAACTCAGAGTCAAGTCGGTATCTGAGGGGTGCTTTTTGTGATGATCTAGATATATATCCAAGTAGGACTCAAAATACCACTGAGTTTTGTACAGCAAATGCAGAGTTGCACACACTAAGTGAGTTTTAGAATGGCTTCTCAAGACTTTCACACTTCCATAGGCTCAAGGAAAATCATTTTGCACATAGGGAGCCAGATACGCATTTGGATCACACTTGGCTGAAGTGGGCCTGGCTTACTTTGGTGATCTTTGGCAGAGTCTTACTGGGCAGGAAACAGAGATGTACAACTCACCTGTATCATTTGCAAAGTTCTGCCTTTGTTGATACAAGCATCATGCTACATAAAAACTATGTTTCCATAAACATGCAAAGTTTTAGCCTGGAAGTACACATAGACAGAGCTATGCTTGACCTCTCACCCTAGCCATTTTCTCAAATCTGAGCAATGCAAATGCAGAAGATTGATATTGTCAAGATAAATTCTCAAAATTCACGAAGATCTCATTCACCTGTTTTAATTAAAACAAAAGTCCATCCGTAAGAGGCATTTTCTGATACAGATAAGAACTTTGTGCCTAAAAAGCATGGCAAATCAGCCAGGACATTATAGACACATGCACAAAAATGTGACCGAGACTTTGGAGCCATAGGTGAGATGTAGTATTAATACTGGTGCATAGAATGCATTTTAATGTTGTTTCACATCAAAGAGCCTTGTTTAGATATTTGCTACTTGACCATGAAGATCCAGAAATGAGCAGAACGTATGAGATTATTAACTCCACTGAACCCTGAAATGAGAAGGTATTACCTGGTTTACAATCGCTTTCTGAAACTGCTGCCCTTCTTTCCCTTATAAATCTTTCCTTCTCTTTTTGAACTTGCTTTTTTTTTCTTTTCCAACGTTGATTCTATGATTCCATGATTCATTACTTCAGATTTTCTTCATTTAAACAATTCCAGTGTACCTGTAATTAAAATTGTTCTTGGCAAATGTATTTACTTACCACTGTGGTGTTACTGATTGTATATCAGTCTGTTTTCACTTTTTTTACATTTGCAATGACAGGATGCTATTGAGCAGAAGCAATAAAGTCATTAACATTACTACCTGAAGCTCCTGCAATGTAAATTTGTCCCCCAGTTCAAAAAACCTTCACCCTCTGGGGAAGGGAGAGAAGGGAGGAACTTCTTTTTTCTCATTTTTATTTTTAATGGGCTAGAAAAGCTCAATGGATTTATTATAAATGCAATGCATTTAGGTTTCACAGAATAATGGCTAATGCTACAAGTTGATTTAAGTTAGAGCCATATGACTGGGTTTTGTATGCATTTCTGACCAGCAGTGCTTGCAGGTACAGAGCACATATCAGAACTGCTAATATTAAATTGTTTCAAATTCAGAATTTATTTGACAGTGGGTAGGAATATTGAACTTCGCAGTGTTCCATGCATCCTCTGAGCCTGCTTGTTATGTCCCTCTGTTAAGCAAGCTCCTTAGTTTGCCTGTTCCTGGCTATCATTATAGACAAATCTGCCAATGGAGTCAGAGAAGAGTGCCAAACTAACAGCGAACACTGTCATTAACTCGAGCATTTGCTGTGATTTCTTCATTGACAAACATGTTTGTTAGAACACATACCCACCAGAGACATCTTAGAAGTAAAGCAAGAATGAGGAAATTAAGACAGTTTGCTTGACATGCAAATTATCATCTCAGCTCTAACTGGCTTCTGAAAAAGATACACTCTATAGGAATGACACACAGAAGAGAATACGCAATGACTTCGTTCTCAGTCAACTGCTATTCCATTTCAGATTTTATTTTTATTTATTTATTTTGTATTTACGGTAAAAATCCTCCTTTGCTAAGTATATTATTCTGGATTCTCTTTAAACACGGAAGCTTTTCTCTCGGCGGCTGCAAGTTCCATCTTATTCACCTTTCTTCCCTCACGCTTTAATTGAATCTGCAAGACATTCTTCTTCAGGTACTGTAATCGGGTGTCATGGAAACTTTGGAGCCAGCCTAAAGGAGAGGGATTCAGGGGCTGGCAGTCATTAAACAGCGAGAAGGATATTTTTTGAAAGTGAAGCTTTATAAATTTGGAATTTACACCAAACTATAGGAACAAGTCTATTTTAATTAATTCCCTAGTACATCTATTCACATACTGATATCACCAACAACTTCCCTCCAAGTTTCCCAATGACACATACCAAATGTCCCCCCAGCACAGGCAGAAGCACTCCTGTGAACAAAAATTTCTCATTATCTAATACTTAAGCAATCAGGACTATTCAGGGTTAACAAGAATTAGTTTTAAAAGATATTTGTTTGGGGCTAAACTCTTCATTACTGAAGAAAAAAAAGCGTGGAAGATGAATTTCTAAAGTAAATCCATACTTTCTGTGAAATGCAGCTGTAATAACAGTGCCGTACACGTGTACAAAAGCTATTGTTTCACTAAGAAAGTGATTTGATTTGCATTAATACAATGGATGAGACTACGGCAGAAAAAAAGAGTCACAAATCAATGGCTATGCTTTTCAACAAATTGAATGTTCCATAGCGGCACTTTTCATACATACATATCAGGTACAGGGACTTCCATACCAGGAAGCAGAACTGAACACAAGCTAGGAAAAACCCTGCACCCTTGCACCGTAAGCTTAGTTTTACACCATTCCGACTGAATTGCACAAATAAAGCAACAAATAGATCCCTTGAATAGTAAGAATAAGAAATACCAATTACAGGAATGGAAATTGGTGTGCATATCAAAATAATACATTTTGTGGTGGAATAAAGACACAGGCGGTTAGAGTGTCAAAGCTGTTTTTCTTCTGGGAGATTGCTTTACACGGAATAAAATTTCCATTAAAACCTTTTCTAGCTAAAAAAAAGCATTCCCAATTCTCTGTTCCAGAAACCCAAACTCCTGTTCCAGTTTTTTGCTGCTGAATCCCAAGGCAAGAAGCCTATTATCATATCTCACTGTGGTAGCAGAGGACCTGAGGGCAACAAGTCTTATTCTGGAAAGAGCCCATTTTCACCTATGTGGTACCTGAGCCTGATAGCTCAGAACCAACAGGTTGAAGTGGGAGAAGAGGTCCTGGGAAGGAGAGGAAGGAAAGCTCCAATCTGGTCCAACCCTCCCACATCTTCCAGGTTCTCTGCACACATCTCTCAGCCAAAGCAGAGAAGCCAAGATAAAAGGCTATTGACATTTCTGTATTCATATTTTTAATGAAAATTTAAAAAGCGTGTGGGATCCTCTATCACTTCCATTCAGAAGGATTAGTAAAGGGTAAATCTAATTATTTTGTTTTCTCACTTTGCTTTAAACAAAGACCTGGCATTGAATAACTAAAAAGACATTGCAAATAGATGGAAAGTGGAATCTGAACAGCTCGGTAATGCTAAATAAAGGCTACTGGAAAGCTGACATCTACCCTTGTGGATTCTGTTTTTAAAAAACTTTTATTTTGCTCATGAGTAAAATGAGAAGTTTAATTATTCAAACTGATACCCCACTGATACCCTCATGAAAATACAGGGAGCTCAGCAGATGAGTAGAAGTTTACCTGGCACTCATTTAACAAGAGTAGAGCTAGCCCTGTCCAGAGCAGGGCTGCATGCCCACTGACACCAAGCAGCACGCTCTGCGTGTACAGCACCGGACTCCAGAGATCACTCCTACAACATTCACATGGCTTTTAGTAGTCTTGACTGCAGGTTTTGGATCCCGTCCTTCTATTAGCGATCATGGTGTGAGATTTTATTGTATCTCACTGGAAGCAGCAGGTTTTACGCGAAGCTTCTGACAGTAGGTATTGTAGAATCATAGAATGGCTTGAGTTGGAAAGGTTCTTAAAGATCACCTAGTTCCAACCCCTTGATGAGTCACTTTGAAGCTTCGGTCCATGTTTGGGTGCTTCTCTTTACAGTGTCCTCCTCTCAGTGATTATGATAATGATCCACGTCTGCTGCAAGCAACAAACTGGCACTGATGCGGCATTTTTCATTTGTAACTCTGAAATAACCATGGCATGGCTACTCACCATCCTTATGTCTACATCTCCTTTGCTTTCAGTGTTTTAAACACCAAATACAATTTTCACAGTGCTTATTCCCAGATACAACTGAAAGAATGCAACCATCAATCATCTGGTGATACCCACGAAACAAACACTAAAGTGGCTAAATGGAATTAACTCTTCAGCATTTGATTGCAGGCGTAACATTTATGCCTGCAATCCATTTACCTTCAAATTTTATGCAGTAGGTAGACTTTCAGACTTGAAGGTCTGGCATTCAGGGTTTCTCTTTCTTTGTGTTTTCTCCTTTCAACTTTTGTTTTTGCCATTTCCTGCTCAGATCCTGGAGTATTCTCATAAGGGCATAATGACTGTGCAATCATTACTCATGCCATAATTCCTGTGCTATGTCGCATTTGTTTTTGACTATTACTCACAGGCATAAAGCTTTGCAGGTTTGGGCTCCTTTTCAAGGAAAGAGAAGGCACCAGCCGTCAGTCATCTTTTTTTCCAGTGCGTGAAAAGAATCAAGTGCTGTCAGGAAGAATGCATTTACTTTGGAATACGACAAACAACAAAATGAAATGAATAGGCATGAGGCATCCATGAGACAACAGCAGGCAAATGTTTTTTTCCTCTTTCAAAACATTAAGTTGATGTCCAGGAGAAACAAAATCGTATGCCAAGTGCTCCCTTAGGCAGCTGTATTTGTCTGAGGCTTTGGCCAGAATGAGGGA
This sequence comes from Phasianus colchicus, assembly GCF_987193195.1. NCBI lineage: Eukaryota > Metazoa > Chordata > Aves > Galliformes > Phasianidae > Phasianus > Phasianus colchicus. The sequence goes on from NC_143439.1 coordinate 46,829,984, forward strand.
CAACCTGCAGTAGTAATGCTCTGTTTTTCCACCAGTGTATTATTATAAGATTTTGTGTAGAAAAATTGTTAATAAAAAAAGAAGTTATCTCTCACACCTACACTATTAAAATTATCATCCTCTTTCTACTAAAGAAACAACAGTGTGCTTTATATATTTCATGTGGATTGAATGTAAATATTTTCCCCAAATTAGGACAGCTGCATCGCAGAGATATGCTCAGTGTAGTTACCTGGCTTGTCAGCGGATTCACAGCTTCTTTATTATTCCTTTTCTGCCGTGGCACCATGCAATTCAGTGCTTCCCCTCTCATTTCCCTGGCAAGCAAGGCAGAGCCTCGGGGCTCCCAGGGATAGTCACAGCCCTGCACAGCACCGGCTGCTCTCCTGTCCCTGTCTGTGCCTTAAAGTCACTCTGACAGTGCTACAGTGTGCAGTGTGCACCAGAGCAATGTCACCCTACTACAGCACATGAAAGTAATCCTATCTGTCAAGGGAAGGTTCTGCAACACAAACTAAAGTGTACGTCACTTAATGCACTTTTTCTAATTGATCTGTGTGTCCAAAATTCAGTGCTATGAAGTCTGGGTGCATTCCTGCAGTCCGAATGCAAACTCACTGCTCGGGTGGGAATTAACCATACAAGAGAGTTTGCTGTGTTAATTCCAACATAAATGGATGATCAGCTTGCAGACTGCTTCCCTGTTTTTGTTGGGCTCTGCACAGGTGTGGGGAAACAACAGAGCAGGACACAGAAGCAAGCTGATGGGACACCTACACATGGCCAACCACCCTCACTGAAGCAGCCTGCTTTCTGGGTAATTAGAAAATCTACAGATTGCCTTCTCTACTGCCTGCCTGAATACACTGCTAAAAGAAACAGTTTCCTATCATATGAAAAGGAAAAAATTCTCAGCAGTGAATAATGAATACCTAATACATTCGGATTTGCTTTTTGGCCACCTGTGACTTGTCCCTGAGGATAAGGAGCAGCCTGCTTTCCTTAGGCTTCATGCTGCCCACGCCAATTCAATATTATATAGAGTAAAACCCTGCAGAGATAGCTCACAGTTGGCTCTGCTGGATGTGGAAGGGATGCTGGGGACATTGGTGCAGGATTTGTTTGTGTTTTTTGTATGCTTGGAGCAACGGCTGAGAAATAAGTGATGAGCAACAAACCGCCTACTCTGGATGTCAGCCTCTCTGGATGGATCCACCTAACATTAAATAATGCAGTGTGGAAAAAAAGTTTATTCACCAAATACCATTTCCAAGAGAGTCTCTCTGGTATCTCTGCTATTTTACACACACGCTAAATCATTTGAGTTTTGTTAGGCAGTATTATTTTTACTAAAATGATATTTTGCTTTCCACAGCTTCCCATTTCCTGTGAAGGAAAACGATCTTAAAATATACGCCTCAACTACCTAAACCACTAAGCCACAGGCAGAAAGGAATAAGTCAATTCATGGACTGTCTCCACCTATATAAATGAGATTTAAACCAAAACAAAACAACAAACAAACAAAAAAATCACGAAGCAGGAGCAGACAGCTTCCCTTCACAAACTTTGCATTTATTTTTGATTCCAAACATCAGGAGGCACACAACCTCTGCATAAGCTTTAGAGCTCAATTCTTCTGACCCTCTTACTCCTTCCTGAGATTTTCTGTCCCTAACGTAATTTCTCCTAGAAAAAGTGGTGGCTGGTACGAGGGTACAGGGCTAAGGAGACCTGCAAATCACTCTGGCAGGGGACTATGACTGCACAGGAGTAGAAGACATGCAACAGGTGGTGGTGATGTTCCTGAGCATCTCCTTGCTGTGTTGAACGCAGCATCACTACACCAGCATCACACTGTTCTGAGTCTGAAAAACCACCTCTCGCTTCTGCCATTGCTTGGATTTCTTCACCTCAAGTATGAGGTCCTTAGAAGAGTGGGTTTGGAGCACCTTTGCAACCATCTGAGACAGCTGAGTGCTGTGGTAGGATCTGCAGGTGGCCAGAAGGCATTCTCACTTCTAAGGGGTGGCTATAGGAGCATACTAATGCAGAAAACATGGAGCTACAAGAAAAAGTACAAACCTGAGGACAAGAGTATTCCAGAGCATTTGTGCTCAGTTTTGTCTCATACCTTCTACTCTGCTGTGTCTTTTGCCGTCAGTGATTACAGATCAGCCTCTTGATTTTTGTGACATTTAGACGATCTTTTCTTTGTTTGCAGCTCCTTACACATGGTTCTCAGTTCTGAATTTGTCAAACCAGGCATCTCAGAAATCCTTTGTTAACATCAGCTGCAATTCTTATTTTGCTGGCAATTCTCTTCTGGATTTTCTTACTTGAAGTTTCTGCCCATGCCCCGGGATGACAAGAATCTGAGCAGGGTCCTCATTTCCTGTCTTTCAGACGTTCATTTATGAAGGCCATCTCTAGTCAGAAACAGCATCGTCCCTGCTTTATAAAAATGAGATAAAAAAATGGCCCTATGTTTTTAGAAAGCAGTGAGAATAACAAGAATGCTGCCACGTGAGTTGAACATGCAAGTGTGCAGGCCCAGTGAGGTCTCTGTTGGAATGGCAATCACCTTACAATGGCTGAGTTCCCTGGAAATGATTACACAAAACTCAGAAAGCGATGGGTCCCTTGTGAGCACTGCAGCTACATCTATCCAGTGATCTCCTAAGTCAGTTGGAGCTCCTCAGCATCCTGGGGATCAGGCCCTGCTGCCTTCCTGACAGCAAAGGGTGGTTAAAAGCAAAATCCATGTTCGCAGATGGATTTGCGTATGAGAAACAGAGCAGCACATGTATCTGTGTGTGTGTAAGAACTGCTCTGCTGTGGGAAGTTAGCTTAAACTGGCTTTTTTTAACAGAATTTAAAACAGAAGGTTTCTCCAACTTCAAATATTTACATGAACAGGAGTACTGTACTATATCAATCAAACACTCGTGGACTTGAAGATGTGTTGAAATCTATGTACCTGATCTCTTGAAGAGCCTTGTGAGCTGCTTGGAGCTAGTTTATATTTAAAAGCTGTAACCCAAATGACAATACCAGAGCTTGTTAGTTCTGTGTTTACACTGTGTGAACTTAAGTTACCAGCACGACAGGAGAGGATGTATATTTTAGATAACAAAATCTGGTTTCTATCTTTTGTATTTTTAGATTCTGCTCCTATGAATCTCTTAGCCAAGCAAATGAGTTTGATGATTGTTTTAAAGAGGGAAAAACTCAGCTTATACTAAAAAAATAAAAAAAATAAAAATAAAAAAAAAATTTTAAATACCCTATTTGTTTGAGTAGAAAAAAAATAGTTAAACCTAATAATTGCACTTAGAAACTGAGTTGCATTTCTCAAATTCCTTTTTTCAGTTCATGAACCAAGTGACGATATAGTAAAAGGAAATGGATTTGCAGAATTTTTGATTCTGTTGCCTGTCTTTTCATCACAGACGAACAGAAAGAGACTCTGAGAACTAACTTCTGCAGGCATTATTTCTCAACCTTTTTCATAACATTTCAAGTGAAACATCCACTTTTCCTCTGCCTGCCCTGTAAACACCAACCTGAGAGTCAAGCCAGACCCTTTCCTCTTCCAGTGAGCTCTCCAGCTCAGGGGGCTGTGGGATCTTCTGGGAGAACCTGTGCTACACTAGCACACCTCTGTCATTTGCCACCTCACCTGCTTGCCCTCACCCTTCTACTCTCCAAAATGACATTTTGAACTAAGATATTACAAGATCCAAGTTGGGGGTTCTGCAAAGGGCTGCTTGCTCTTTGCATGCAGGAGATACACATTATGGTGATAATTACTTGTGGAAAACCATTTGCACCACATGGCAGTAATTAAACCCTGAAACACCTTGTTACCAAGCATGTGGATAATAAGGTATTAATGAAATGCACTCAGACTGGGGCAAAATGTTTTCCTTGGAAAAGACATATTGCTACGCAGTATTATGGCCACTTGTGAGCCACCCTGCTGTCCCAGGAGAAGAGGAAGTCCCTTAGATGTCTTTACCTGATTGCACCTGAGCTTGTCAGAGTCCTCCCTTCCTGTTGCTACCACATCTGCTGTAATATCTGCTGCCTGCAATGGGTGAGTAAGGATTATTTGTTCAAGGAAGGTTAGTGTTGTACTGTAGGTGCACCTTAGGACATTGTGCAAGTTGATTTCCACCAAAGCAAGCAAAACCAGGAAGTGATGGGAGCCAAACTGAAGGAGTGTCTGATTAAAATAAATAGGAATAAGGCTTATAGCTCAAGCCTTTCATGCAACCCAAGACTAGAAAATACTTTTGATTTAGCACTAAGCAAGCTATTTTAAAAGCGATGTATCTGACCTTGAAGAAATTTGTTATTTATGGTGCCATCAGCCAAAAAGGTTCGAATTCCTACGAAGGCTTTGCAGGGTGGTTTCCTGGGAAATTTATAGCAATAGAAGCAAAAAAAAAAAAAAAAAAAAAAAAGCTATTCAGATAAGAAAATAAGTAAAAATAAGTAAATCCAGACCTGCATTTTTTTAAAATGTGTGTCTTTCCCCTCTTCTTCTTCTGTTACTCCACTGCTGCCTGACAGACTGATAGGCAGTTCAGGAAGGTGTGATGAAGGCCAGTTTGTATGGCAATGGGACTCCTGGCCACATCAGATAATGTCACTGGATACCTGAGCCAAATTTAGTTGTGGTGCTGGCAATGCACTTCTGCGCATGGTCTGGCTGCATTCATCCCTGTTACTGTGTCTGTGGGGTGATTCATGACCTTTGCTCCATTCAACCTGATGAGCATGTCTGATAAAAGGGCAAGGGGAAGGGGCTTTTAAAGAGATGGGTGACTACAGCCGGAGCCCTCTGACAAAAGCCTGAAGAATCTGAAGACCACTCTGAGGGCAGTAGTGGGACAGATGCCGTACTTGGAACATACTGACCTAGTCAATTAGAGTTTTGCTGTGAGAGAAAATGAGTACCTGACGCTTTTCCTCATGTAACACTATGAATGTTCATATTCATGTTTCCATAGTTTCATGTGTTCCTGTAACCGCATATATTTATACCTCCTTGGCAATAATAAATACTGTTCTTGTTACATCCACAGCTATGAGGCCTAGGACTATTTTCCAAGACTGACATCTTGGTTGACCTTCAAACTCCTCCAGGCACTGGGCTGCCTGTGGCTTGCTTCATTTTAGCGTGTCAAATGTAAAGTAAGAGAAATCAAGTAGTAGAAGCTAGAAACATCTGAGTGCCTGATTTTCCCTTTTTGGCACTTAAACACTTCCTAGTTTCTGTAGGAGTTTAGTCCTCTCTTTTTGAGACATGAAGATGGCCACCCACAGGGCTGGAAGAGGGCCATGTCCTCAGGAATTGCAGCTCCCCTTTAATGGGGAGCCAAGGAGCTCCTCTTTCATACTGTTATGAAAAGTTTTTTTTCAGAAAGTGTTGTGAGGCCTTGGAACAGGATGCTGTGGGAGATGGTGGAGTCACTGTCCCTGGAGATGTTCAAAACTGTGAGGATGTGGCACTAAGGGATGTCATTATCGGGCATGGTGAGAATAGGTCAGTGATGATCATAGTAGTCTTTTCCAAACTTAATGATAGAGTACCTGTATTTTTCTGCCAGTTTTTGTGCTCATCACATCCACCCACCCACCCACCCCCTGCAGTGGGTGCTTCAGCCTTCCCATTAAAGACAACGCGACCCAAAAGCCAGCACAGTTCTGACGTGGTGCTCAGGGAGGTGCCCAAAGCCAGCCTGGATGAATTTGGGTGCAGGTGTACCAAGGCGCAGCAGCTTGAATTAGGGAAAAAGGAGAGGTTTAGAATAAGAGGAAAGCAAGAGGGATGAATCTTTAGATGAACAGCAATGCATACTCTCTCTTTTCATACCCTGCTTATAAAAGTAGTGATCTTCTGGTGGGAGATTACGGGACAGATCAGAGGCTAGCCAATGAGTGAATTTCATAATAAGCTTGTGCAAGTCTGCAGTGCCAAAACTCCCTGCAAAAAGGATACTGCAGAACAGTTTTAACAACATATCCCAAACTTCCTGAGGTTGTTTATACCATACCTCAGACTGATGAAAAGCTTTTTCTTACTTGTAGACTAGTGCAAAATACCTTGTAGCTAGTGCTAAAAAGATCTGGGGATAGCATATAGCACATGGTTTCTAAGCTAAGAACAGAAGAATTGGTTATATATCTCAAGAAAAAAAAGCCACTCACATAATTGCAAGATTTGGGGCTTTTTCCACAGCCTTTCCTTCTATAAATTAACATCTCGAACAGGAGATTAACTGTTATTTTTAGAGCAGTGTTATGGTGTAGATGTGTTTCTGCAGCTTTTTCTCAGACATTGGAATGGCTCAGAGGATTGACAAAGAGATGCGAAACATCACATGAGAATCATTAGTCTGACCAGAAACAGGGCCACATTCACTTCTGCACCTCAGATGTATGCTCACGCAAGCCCCACTGACGGTACAACACTCGAGAGTTACAAGGATGAATCACACTCAAAGTCATTATAGATTGAAACTAGTTACTAATGAATGGCTTGTTTGGTGAGCCATATGAAAAAATATGGTGTTTTCAGTACAAATCCCAGAAGACAGATGTCCACATTTCAGAAATTACTTCCAAACTGGCACTACTTGGCACTCTCATAAGGAGAGGGGGGGAAAAGGATTTAAAAGAAAACTCTTAATCTAAAAACATATTTGTGTCTGAACTATATTTACCACTGTGCCTGTGAACTTTTAAAGGAAGGACCCGATTCTGCAGTTGCTTTGTTGATTGTGGCTATCTCTAGACCTCAGAATTCTTTAGCACTTCTCACCTGAGCAGATAAAAGCCACAAAGGCATCTATTTCTAATCATCCCTTTCTATTGGTTGTTGCACCCCCTCTACAAAATCATTTCCTTTATTTGTTTCCAGCTCTTTTGATCTTCTGAAACCCCCCAAATTTGCCATGTTAGAAACGTGCTACAGAGGTTTTAACATCTCCACTGCAGGTAAGGCTTCTTTTCACCACCCTTTACGTAGCTCAGGGATGGAGAAATCTCTATGCCCAAAGGAGAACCTCATAGTGCTGTGGGCTTGGCACGTCTTAAGACCAAAGGAAATGCCAGTTCTGGCCTGCTTTACCCTATGCAAATAGATTTATGCCTGCATCCCTTCCCCAGAAAATTGGCCACAGCCTTGTAAAATATGTGGTACAGGAAGGCTTCTGCAGGCTTTCCTCTTGATCCAGCTTCACTCTGTGTTGCTTTCAAACACAGATTGCTCTAGGGAGAGCATTGCAGCAATCAGGGCTCCCAGGTGGGAGCTGGGACACAGGGGACCATCAGCTGTCATAAATATTTAATATCTGCATGCAGAGTGTAACAGCTTCAGCATGGGAGGCTCTGCACCTGCCAGAAAACGTGGCTTCAAGCAGACGGCGGTATTCAACATGCCTCTCCCAAACCTTCAGCACATGCTTTAGTCAGTCTGCACATTCAGTCCAATTAGTGAGCAGGGCCAAACCAGCCACCGCCACTGTGTTCTCACGCTGCACAACTGATTGAAGCAAAGGCAGCAGTCTCACCAGGGATCACCAGTCTGTCCCGCTGCACACAGCCCCACAGGCAGCACCCATGTTTCACAACAGCCGCTGTCTTCTGCTGTCAGCATGCATCCTTTAGACGCCAGCAGGAAATAAAGCACAAAGCTGGAGACAGGAAATTGTCTAATGACAGATATTGGCAAAGACAGGTGTAATCCTCAAGCTACTTTTAACTCATTTCAGGAAATAAGCAGGTATCATTTTGACAGCATCCCACTAGCATGCAAAGCTGCAGAGCCTCATGGCAAGGCGTGGTTTTCCTGGAGGGAGCAAGGAGACCCAATCCCATGCTGTTGCAAAATGGAGAGTTCCAGCTTTATCACAGCTCAGGTGGCCATTTTTTGTAAAATCAGTTTAGAAAAGTATGTTTTTAATTCAATTTTCAGTGTCATTTAACACTATTGTTAAATGGCAGTTATGGTGTGGTACAAACTGAAGCAGGTCTATTAGTATATGCCCTTGGTTTGACAGATGCTGTTTGGCATCAGCTTTGCCATTTCCTTACCTTCAGCTGCTCCTTTACTGCAGACTTTGGGTCAAGCTTGACTTTAGTTCATCTCCAGCATCTTCTCCACCTAGAGATTCATCCCCACTCTTCTCCTACCTTTTCTAATTAGCCTGAGACAGTTCTCTATTTCTCTATTTTTTATTTTTTTTTTTTCCAAGAGACAAATAGTGAAAGCAATCAGAAAACTATTATTCCTGGAAGTACCAAATTTAAACCAGGGAGGATCTGTATCCTGGAAAGAACTTGAGGTCCCACTCAAATGCTGCTCCTCACCCTCTCCCCAGATGTGTGCTCACATACACAGGCATATCCCACTGGGAAATGACAAGGAGCAGCCAGAGGAAATGGACTTCAGAGATACAAAATGCTCCATTCTGCCTCCCAAGGAATGGATAAGGTGGAAGAGGAAGTGCCAAATCCCAAACAAACCCCGCATGTACACCTGTGATTGTGTACACACAGCTCTTTGAACCCGCAGGAGACAAAAAGCAGATGAGAAGCTCAACTCGATAAGGCGGCCTGGATATTTACATTATTGCATGCTAATGACGGCACATGAGCCAGAATATAAACCTGGCCTCTGTGAAAATGGGGGAGACCAGTAGGAGTTGTTTCCCTGTTTTATGGACATGAATGCTTGAGACTGAAGGCAGTGCCTGGATCTCTTTTGCATACAACCCTTGGACTTTCCTTCAGTTTTAGTCTAATTATTGATAATTATTGAAGATGATTATCCAAGAATCATAAAATATATGATTGTTTAGCAACATGTCTTAAAGAGTTACTACCAGACTGAAAAAGATGAGAGGAAGGAAATTTTATTCCTGCCAAAGCACATAGCTGCGCACACAATGATACTAAATCATCTGATTGCTGGTATTTTTCCCAGAGAATAAAGTCTTAGAGAAGGAGTCCCTAATCTTCTATGAACTCCTGTGGAACTGCTGTGCTGGCAGAAGAGTTGGACTGCCAGGGCAGTGTGCTGCACCACTCTGCTCTGCCATGGCTTTGCAGTGGGTGATACAGCCCCAGCTGCTGGAACCACAGTATTTTCACTTCCATTCAGAGTGTTTCTCACTCTCTTGGTTGCAAATTAATATCGTAACGTGAAGCAAACATTGACCATGCAGAACTGAAAGAATCCAGCTTGTTCTATGTTGTTGTTAGATCATGCCTTGGAGGATCAGTCTATACTGGAAGCTAAGAAGAAAATGGACTCTCATTTACAAAGAACTGCAGAGTGATGGATTCAGGATCTGGAGACAGTATCGGGGTGCAGGTACATCTTGTTTTTATTACACTGTTTTTTCTATTTTTTTATTTCTCTTCTCCAGTGGGTAGCCTTTATATCAAACACTTCTATTTTAAAGAGGGGACCTACCTGTGTTTCTGTACAATCACTCACTTTGTGTCACTTCAGAATCTGCAGGTTCCAAACCCAAGACCAAGCTGTGATTCAAAACATTGCAGTGAGCACAGAGCAAAGCCTCGGTGTCTTTCAGAACACTGTGAATGAGTTACAGCACCTGCAGGGGCGGAAGAGGAGTCAGACTGATTTTCCAAAGAACTGACCACTGACATACCACAGGGGTGATGCAGCCTTCAGTGAGGGGAAGGACAAGAGAGGAGAAAGGCACAGCTTTTCATGTCTTCCCTAATTATATGTTTGCAGAGTTAAAAGGGAGGGAAGCAGGGAACATAATTATTTATCAGCTGCCACTTTCAGTTTGTTGCATGCTAGAGGACTTTCTGCCATTCTCTTTACAAAAAAAAAAAAAAGAAATGAGCTTGTTGAATCCTAACCTGGAGCGTTATCCTGGGACAGAACACACTGATGGGAGAACACAGACATTGCAACCACTACACAGATAGATCCTGCTCCTCTTGCTCCCCTAGGGCCCTTGTATTACCTCACATCCTTTGCTTCTACTGCTCCTTCCAATGCAATAGCTTCAAATTCCACAAAAATAGAATCATTTCTCAAGAGAGAAACTGCCCCTTTTGAAAAGGCACAAGTGGATGTATAGTTATACATATATGTATTTATCAGAATCTGTCCTACAGAATGACTTACAAAAGAAACCACATGCAAAGGTTGGTATGCTGACAGCACATGTCTAGATTTTAGACAAAATTTCAGCAAATCCTTTTGACATAGTCATATTGATACATTGAAAAGTTTGGAAGATGTATAACTTCTGCAATAAACTAACATTTTCTTATGCTTTCAGTTCATCCTCTGAGCACTTTCAATCACAGAAATGCTAAAGCTGGAAAAAATCAGAAGGTCATTGAAAAAGGCATATCTTCAAGACTATGAAAATGATTTGATCTAGGCTCAGGTTCTGGGTCACATAAGACTTTCTGGTGGATATTTTAAGGAAATAGAAAATAATCAAAAGGATGAAGAGCATATATTTCAATGCAGAAGATAACCAATATCGGGAGTGCTTGACCATTCAAAGAGAGAAGAAGATACTGGTACATATATGCTTTCAGAAGCATAAACAATCTAATCTCAGGGCATTGTCTCCACTTTAGTTGCAACAACATAAGAATGAAATAAAATCATAATTTGTTGGTATTTTAGCTACTGCATGTCTACTTGACGTAAAATTAGCCAAATGGGAGAAGTGTTTTTTGGGTGTTGATAGGAGGATAAGTTGTCAGCCACTCAAATCCAGCCCAGGTTGCCAACAAAAATAAAGATAGTAATGGAGTCACCATTGCCATCTGACAGCTGTTTGGCTTATATGTAATGGGGCAGTGGACTAATCTGATATTTTTAGACTATTCATCACTCTTATTTCCAGACAGCACCATAAAATCCCTCAGACTGCTTCCTAGAAGAGAGATATCAATGCACAAATCCCAACAAGGGTGTCTTTAGGCACATCTAGAACTGAGCAACATCAAGATAGAACAGAAAAACTTCTGAGTCCTGTAAGAGCCCCTGAGAGCAGAGCTGGGACAAAGTGGATGCTTTTACAGTTTTCTGAAGTTCTGGTGGTTTCCTCAAGACAAAATTCTCAGTTGTCCCTTTGTCCCTCTACGTGTTCCAGGAGCATTCCTGTTTTGGCAGCCTCTGGCAGCCATTCCTACCACCAGTCCCTGCAGTGGTGTGGGCTCAGTCCTGGCACAAGGTATTAAAGCAGGCGAGCAGCTCCCCGCAAGAGAAGGGAAAGAGAGTTCTTTTCTGGAAAAAGGGGCAAAGAGTGGATTTCATTGGGAGAAAAAAAATCTTTCTGCTTACGTTTTCCATAGTGAGCATGGCATTTTCAGGAGAAAATTTGAATACCAAAATATTCAAGCCAAAATATGAAGTTTTTAATTTTGGCAGCTTAGGACAGGTTTGGGCTGCTCAGTTTTTGACAGTAAAGCAACATATATTCGCACTATTTTTTTTCTTCTTCTTTTACAGAATGCTGACATTTTCAGACTCATTTTCTTTCAAATGCTGTTTCACTGAACATTTTCAATAACGCTTTTCATGGTATTTAATTCTGAGGGCTTCTCACTGTGAGAGGAATAGCCAAGGAGCCAGGAAAGGGCTGTGGGAATGCATTAGCTCTGCTGATTCTTGGGAGTGACTTCAAGCAGTGCTTGGAGCCTTGTGCACCCTGACTTTGAAAGACAGCAGAAAAAGTGGAATAAGCCATACCACAGCATCTCCTCAGCCACCTTGCAGCCAGAGAGATCCTATCCCAGCCAGTCCAGGGGATGAGAATAGAGGATTGGTGTAATGAATATTCTCCATCCATTACTCATGCTGGCACAAGCTGCCTGGAAAGGTTGTGGATGCCCCATCCCTGCAGGTGCTCAAGGCCAGTTGGATGTGACTCTGGGCAGCCTGATCTGGTGGGTGGCAGTCCTATCCATGGCAGGTGATTGGAACTGGATGGGCTTTGAGGTCTGTTCCAACCAAAGCCATTCTATGATTTTATTATTACTGCATTTGCACATATGAAAGACAAACACCAAGCAGAATCCCTCCTGCTCTGCTCAGTGCAAATGGATGGCACAGCTCAGAAAAGACTCAGGGGCTCTTAGGAAAAAAAGGGAAAACCTTCATGTTTCACTGAGTTCACTCAGGGTCAAAATGTCATACCATTTTTTTGGCTACAGGCATCTTTCCTCCTCTGCTAACTTTCAACTAGAGGAGCTCCTGTTGTATATACAGAGCATCAGAGTATTATACACACGTAGCCAAAACTGCCAAAGATAGCAATGAGGAGCTAAACTGAAAGTGATGGCAATGTGTTGATGAAATCCCACTCCCCCGCTCATCCAGCCAGACTCTGAAGGATGGCTAACAGGTTTCTGAGCTCCTCCGAGCAAACAGCATGGAAATGTAAGTCGTGGTTTGGTTTATGCCCAGAGTGTTGAACTAATAGCACTTGTCTCACATGTAAGCAGCTGCAAAACCTGATATTTACAGAAGGATTCACAGAGATGAGAAAAGACTGCTTTTATTTTCTAGATGACAGCCTCTGGTTCAAATGGGAATTAATTTGGGAAAACCCTCTGGTCTGTGTCGTAGAGCATGCCAGGTTAAATGATGACAGCAGACTCTTTTTTTATCATGGAAGATTGGCTTTAAATTATTGCCATCGTTCCCACATCAAGACAGGAGCAATCTTACCTACCAAGGCACCCTTCATTTTGCATGCCAAATAGACTGTGAGCAAAATAAAATTCTACCTTTTAAAGCCATCAATCAAAGAGCTCACCAGTGCACTTTGTATAAATACAAGCACACCCAAATACACTTACTAGTAGTTGCCACTTTTTCACAGAGCCATCACTGATAGTACATCCATCCTTGGCTTACCTTCAGCAAGGTGGCTCTGACTTCAAAGCTTAAAACTTGCTTTCAATTGGCATTTCTCAGATTCAAGCATCAGCTGACACATGCTGCTGCTGGCAACACAATGGCTCTTGTCTCAGACACCCAGAAGTAAGTGTACAGTGTGGTCTTTCAATTCAAAATGTGAAAAGAGAATGTTCTGATGGTCCAGTGATGTCTTTTATTAGATTATTTTGTGCAGCTGGAAAGTACAGTCCAGCTTTAGATACCAAATCTGACCTCAAGTCCCAACGTGAATTACTTCTGATTTTTTATTGGCTACATCAGCTGGTCTGACAAACCACATCTCTGTTCGTCCAAAACTTAGATCCCTTTCATGGAGAAATGATGGAGCAGGTGAAGCTCCTGCTGGTGGAATGCAGCACTGCTATTGGCAGGCAGGATACTGAAATGTGTGATACATGAGATTGTTGCTGGATTTGGAATAGTTTATAAACTCAATATGAATTTGAACCTGAACTCCTGTTGGGAGTTTGGAGGCTCAGCTCCATGCATTAGAATGATTCCACTAGGTTGTTTTGTTTTGTTTTGGTTTTTTGATACAAGAGTGAGAATGCACCACACAGCCACCAGAGCAGTGAGATAGCATGGCAGCAGCCAGTAAAGCTTCCAGCTTTGCTGAGTTTTTGTTGTTGTAACGTAAAATGGATAACTATGGCCAAATATATACCTGGCAATTTCCTTGTCTTCCATGGTGCAGTTCCAGTTTTTCTTGGTACATGTAAACTCAAGCACATATTTTATTCTTAGACATGAGCATCTTCCATAGGTCTTATGTTATGATTGTTGTACACAAATTCAAAGTACTTCCAAGTCAAACATTTGGAGCTGATGGGCAACATATGTATTACTTTACCTTCTATTTCCCTAAAGGCTCCAGTTACTCTGCCTCTGCAGTGGAAGCATATCTGTGCTTCTGTTGAAACCAAAAGAGGAAAAAAAGATGAGGAAAAGAGGAACTATTAAACAGATTTTTGTCTGATGCTTCCATCTTGTGGCCAACTCAGAAAAGAAAACTTCAGCCTGCTTTTTCAGTTAAGGTGTTAACTAATGCAAGCAAACATTAAAGCTTGTAAAGGTGTCCCAAACACTTCCTCTAGTTACATGAAAGGGGATGAACTGCAATTGTGTTTTGCATTTTGAAGGAACCAAATGCTGTCAGAGGAAGGTCTGGGTTCCTTCTCCATCACCTGCTATGTTTTGAACTCAGGAGAGCTGACAGTGCCAAAGGGCACAGGGCACAGACAGGACTGGGCTGATGAGGCCATGGGTGCCAAGCCTGGCTCTTTTCTTGCTGTGAAATCGATGCCAGAACTCACATGATGTAGACTCTCATCCAGCTATCAGCTTCACAAGAGAGCCCAGGTCTGCAAGATAACTTTCCTTGTTCATTATTCTTGAACATACAAAATGCTTACGTTCCATTTTCTCTGATCTTTCCCAAGGGTTATCCCAGCACACAGCTCCCATACCCAAAGGTGATGGGATATAGGCTTCTCACTGGGACAGGTACAAGGTCACCATGCCTTAGGTGCCATCAGAAACTTCTCAGGGTGGCTGGACAGCTTATTTCCACCTGAAGAAATATTCCCTTTGGCATGGCTCATAGTAAGCAAGAATGTTAGCCAAAGGTCTGCTCACCAGTACACACTGAGGTGTCCTGCCTAATGCCCACATATTACATGATTCATTAATTTTCCCTTCCCATCCTAGCCAGAAGTCCACCCCTGTCTGCTGCACAGGGCACAATGCTGCCCTCACCACAGCTCCAGCCTCTTGGGCAAATGCCTCTTCCACAAACCTGCAGGCTCCCTTGGTAGCCAAATATTTGCTGAGGCCTTGAGGAACGGAGCAGGGTCGTAAGTATCTTGGTTGATGTCTCCAGTGCAGTGAGGAATGGGGCTATTGTGCAGGTTCTGCTTCAACAGGAGGGTTCCTTGAGTGGACACACTCATACACATGCAGTCACACCCTATGCAGTGGAGAATGTATTCCTGTTCTGCAAAAAGGAGGAGTGAGAGCTGAACCTGAGCTCCGCATCCAGCTGCAGGTTCTTATGTAGGGAGGGATTTTGATATTACCCCCTTAATCATGGCTTGAGAATTAATGAATCTGTCACTCCCTTCACAGGTGCTGCCCCTCCAGAAAGCAAAGCTGAGAGAGACAAATATAAGGGCACAACAACGCCATGACTGCTTCCACAGCACCTGAAGTGGTGGAAAGGGTTGTATGTCCACATAGCTTTGTGGGAGAAGGAATCCTCTTTCTTTGACAAGAAAACTCTTGTCAAAACAAGAGTGCAAAGGAGAAGAAACCTGCCATAATTCCTTACCTAAGGCAAGAGCCCAGGCTGCTGTACTGTGATTGATGCAAGGAGGAGTTCTGCTTTTTGAAGAAGCTGTGAAGAAGGAGATGTTAGATGGAGGGTTTACCCCAAAAATATTAACATAGAAGTGACTACTCCCTGGACAGGAGTTTACTAACTTGCCCATTCACAGGATTTTCCCACAACAAGGATTTCTCACTTTCCTGTTTTCTGCTGGCAAAAAGAGGCAGTTTTCAGAGCAGAAAATCCATCTGACAACATTTATACTGTTTTCAGACTGATACTATTTAATTCTTCTCAAGTTCATGTTCAGTTATATAAACTACTGTGGGAATACAGCATCATAGAGCAAAATCTGGTTTGGTTCATAAAGAAGCTCAGTTCAGCACAGGTTTAAAAAAATACCTGCATCTATGGCCAGAAGAATCATAGAATCATAAGGTTGGAAACGACCTGTAAGATTAATCCAACCATCCTGCCATTGCCATTGCTACCACAAGCCTCTAAACCAGATCTCGCAGCTCCTCATCCAGACGCCTCTTGAACACTGCCAGGGACGGCAACTCCACCACCTCCCTGAGCAGGGCATTCCAGTATCTGACCACTCTCTGAGAGAAAAAGTTCTTCCTTATGTCTAACCTAATCCTCCTCTGGTACAACTTCAGCCATTTCCTTGGGTCCTGTTTGTTGCCTGGGAGAAGAGGCCAAACCCCTCCTCATCACAGCCTCCCTTCAGGAAGTTGTAGAGTGCAATGAGGTCTCCTCTGAGCCTCCTCTTCTCTGGACTAAACAATCGAAGCACCCTCAGCTGCTCCTCATAAGACGTGCTCCAGACCCCTCACCAGTTTCATTGCCCTTCTCTGGACACGCTCCAGGGCCTCAATGTCTTTTTTGTAGTGAGGGTCCCAAAACTGAACACAGTACTTGAGGTGCAACCTCACCAGTGCTGAGTACAGGGGGATGATTATCTCCTTGCTCCTGCTGGCCACACTATTTCTAATCCAGGCCAGGATGCCATTGGCCCTCTTGGCCACCTGGGCACACAAGTAGAGAAACTATGGCAATTTGAAGTTGGATTCATCCATCCTCTATGTTCATCAAGAGCTTTAGACTAAAGGCTGACATAAGGCAGCTTTAGTCCCTTGTTAAAAACCACCTTTGCATAAAACCTCTTATACACTTGTATCAGAAGAAGCAGAGCGTATATAGGAGATACATGACACAGTGCTGCCTTTTGCAACCCATGCACCCCTTTACCCAGCATATGCAGACAGGTGGCATTGAACATATCAGAACATCTACCAGTGCTGAAATCAGAAGGATTTTATCTTTTCTGGAGAGCTCAGACATCAGTCACTGGAGTACTAAACCTACCACCCATTTGGGGTCAAAGGGGCTTCACATGGACAGAATTCATTAGTTAAGTTACCTGCTCATTGGCAGTTCCTCACTGTGCACACCAGAAGGGCTCAGGGAACTGTCCTTGCTGCCTGATGACTCTACCAACCCAAAATCTCAGGCAGGAAAAAAAAAAAGCAAGCAAGACTGATCTCTTGTAACAATCTTTCAATAAGTGAGTATAGACCCCTCACATATCCTTAAATTATATATCATTTATTGAAATATAGAGATCTTAATTTACAGGATTTGATTTTTCAAAGACAAAGTATCAACAGGGGCATTTTGTAATACATTTTGTGCCTACCATCACTCAGGCTAGTTTGCCCTTCTTCAAATATTTCACAACAGCCACCATTTTGGAAACACTTCCTTTTTTATTATTCTAAAATATAACTTTTGGACATTCAAAGTGCAACAGTTAACGTGCCTGTGGAATATATCACAGTAAAAAAAAAATATAAACAAAGGCAGTGATATAGCTGTCATAAATGTTTTGGCAGTATTCTAAAAGTCTATATAAAAATACTTATATACATATTGATGTATAACATCACCATATCTCACGTCCTTCTCCATGTATTAGGACCATTTTGTACAAGCTGCAGACCACACTGTAAGGAATTGGTTGGCCATTCCAAATCAAATGCTGTGATAGGCTAACACTGATTGTCATTATACAATTACCCTAGAGTAAGATTTGGGAATATGTTTTCCAGTGGCTTCTCAAAAATTAAGCCATAAACTAAAATGTTGGTAATACTGAAAATACTGTAAAACTAAAGGAATCATATCCTCCCCTTCTCCCTCTCTAATAAACCCCACTCTGCCTCTGCCTCTCATTCCAGTTTATAGGCAAGTTTATTGGATTCCACCCTGAAATGAACTGGGTTTGGCTAGACTCTTGCCACAGGTACACAAACACTCATAAGCGGATAGAAAATTAACTCTATCACTCATCATAAAGTGAGAAGGCTCTGGTCCACATCCACCATTTGGGTCTAGCCCCAAAGTATGTTGTGCAATACAGAATGAAATCAGTGAGGGGAAGGGGAGACCATGGGAAAATGTCCTTGTATTCCAGTAACTGGTATGGTAAAACATGCCAGGCCTGATTTTCAAACTCCAAAGAACACTGGGCCATGTGCAAAAATGCAGGTGAAATCACTTGCCTAATTTGAGCATGCAGTTGTAATGACTACACATGCAAATTAAGGCATGTGTGGTCTCAAATGGCCATTCAGATATCTGGGATATCCAATAGACAATTTGTGTTTCCTCAATTTATAGTTCATAACTGGAAGGGGACTTTATACCATCTTGTGTGTCCAGGCTATATCAAGAGTCTTTATATTTCACAGTTGTCCCCATATGGAGCTCAGAATGACACTCGGTATTGGTCTGTTGACTGCAGAGAAAGGAGAACATGTCATTCTCATGGTTTGTTATGATTGTCAAACATCACCAGGGCTGAAAATGCAGGTGCCTCACTTCAGGTCACGTTTCCACATCTGCAGGACATTTGTATATGGCCGCAGCCAGGTGACATTTTTGAAACTCAGAGCCAAAATTAGTTGCCTGTAGAAATGACAATATTACATTTATTTTTCTTCAATCCACAACCATCCACAAATGAAGTGATGGGGAGTTGTGTAGTTTTCCTTAGCGGCATTTCAAGGTAAAGTTCAGTTTGTTATTCAGATCCAGGTAGTGTGTGTTGTCAATTGCTGCTGGTCCATCTTTCATACTTCCTAGGAAGAATACTGCAATGCAGGGACGAGTTTGTACCACATTTGCATTGGTTCTGCCATACCAGATGCTGAGCGCGCCCTGTTAGGCACTCATCGCACTGAATTAGAGTTAAGTTCAAAAGATGAGCACCAGAAAGGATGGAGCCCTTTGCAGTGATGTACCTTTCTTTCACATGTAAGTCTTCCAAAACATAAAATATCAATAACAGTGATAGCAGTAATCATAATACTTTGCTCTTGTAAGTGGTGTCAAAAAATGACTATTGCAAGCTGAGAGCAGGTTTGTTTTCATGCACCTTCATCCAGAAAGCACACTTGAAGGCAATTATTATTTGTAGTTAGAGTTTGCAAAGATAATAGTCAATTTTCTGCTCCTGTTTAAATTTCAAAACTAAGACAAGGATACTTGTTGCAGAACTGTTTCTGCTTTTTATAATCTGGAGTTCAAGCCTGGGAGAGATGTCTTCTTTCCTTGAGCTGTTCAAAAATAAAATTGATTTTTCATACCTAAACATGGAATAAAATTTGAGAAACTTTGGAACACTAACAGTGGGATGTTGCTGCTGGTTTATCATAATCTTCCACCCTCCAAAATCCTGGAAATCTGGCATAAATTTAAATTTAAAAAAAATTTTTGAATGCCTAGAAGTTCATTTAATTGGAGGACAATAATTGCTTCTAGTACATCTGATTTAAAAAGCTGCTCTATTCAAAATAGAAAACTAAATCTTAGTGTATTACGGGATGTAATTCTTCTCCATATTAAAGTCATTTTAGCTAGTCAGAGTAATTATCATTCTCTTTGGGCCTGATAAATGTTGTTTCATCAAATTTTCAGGTTTCAGGTCGTAATTTTTTTCCTTGTACTTAATAATGTTTCTTGTGACTGTACTTTTACTGAAGGACAATGAATTATAAAATACAGGCTTAGTGTTACGGAAAACAGTAGTAGTATTATCATGAAAACAGCTATCTTCTATAGTTAATAAAGACTTACTAGGTTTCTAACGCCTATTATAGACTGGTTTTAATTATTATTATTATTATTATTCCCCTTGCATTAATGTTAAAAAGTAACATGTTTTGTAGTACCGGTCAGTTTTTTGTGGTTTCAGACCTTCTTGGTCCAAAAGTGGTTTTTGCATGTTCTTCGATTCACATGATAGTTCAACAGCAGCTGACACTGAGATTGAGGGAAAAAGTGCACAAAATTCATGGGTGATCTCTTCTAAAATCCATGAGTGTGTTTAATGTGCACCTCAAAAGATCCTTGAGCTGATAGTTATTTACATAATTACAATGTTGAAGTATTGCTGCAGTGGAAATTCTATCCATCAAAGTCATAGGAATGCCCTTGAAACACAAAACTAGTCTGTTTATGGTCTTTCTGTCGTCCTCTACCAGTTGGAATGGCAAACAATGCTGAGATGCTCATAAAGTACTGCAAGAAGCAACACTAAAAAAATTCATCTTTGACAGTTCTCTTTCTTTCATTCTCAGGCTGATTCCTTTGCCCATCATTGGGCATCTCTCCGTACAAATCCATCTTCTCTTCACATCCTTGACATTGCAATGAAGTGGTTTTCTCTGTGTAGCAGAAGTCTGTAGACAGCACAGTAACCTTCCCCACGTGCAGTTAGAAGGTGTCTGGGATTACAGGAAGCTGTCCTCTACCAGATCCGAGGAGTCAATTCCGATGTCATCCATCATGTCAATGTCCTCAATGGTCTCATCCTCTCTCTTGATAAAAGTAGAGCTACTGGAACCAGTTTCAATGGCACTTTCTTCAGATGTCTGTGAACTGGAAGAGACAACGATCTCAGAGCTAAAATACACATTAAAAGGCACCAAATAAGTACCCCAATTTATGAACTGAACACCACATCTACACTTGCTTTCTGATGCATGACATAATCGTACTCTGACCATGTTTCCTAGGATGCAATACATCCTGTATCTCAAGGGTAATGAACCACCTTGAAATTCAAAGGAGGAAGTTGTTCATATGTACCTCCAAGCACTTTCTGACTCATTAGAAGAATATCATTATGACAACGCTGGGACAGTAGATTAGGTTGGGTGACAACAGATAACAATAAAAGCAGTAGACACTAAGATAATACAAAGAATTACAGATAGAGGTAATAAATCTTAATCTGGTTAGTGATCCTTAGAAATGTCATTTGTCACACTATTCAAAATAGTGCAAAAATTTCCAATGTGTGGCATGCAAGCTCTTGTTCATTGCTGACAAAAATACATGTTAATGGTGATAACTATGTTGAAAAACAGTGTTTTGCCCTGAGCACCACATCCAAATGGCTTATAAACACGTCCAGGGGTGGTCACTCAACCACCTCCCCAGGGAGCCTATTCCAGTGCTTAACAACCCTTTCTGTAAATAAGCTTTTCCTGACATCCAATCTAAACCTCCCCTGGTTCAAAGTCATTGAGCTGTAGAGGCAAATGTGATGTAAAATGTGATGTAAAAAGTGCCAACTGAGCCATAAGACAGTTGCTGTGACTTGGCCAAGTTAGCAGTTGCCTTCCTCTGGCAGTCACAGAAGAGCCAAAATAAGGTATTTCACATTGGAAACATTATGGCCAGTAACACTGCCATACTGTACAGAACCTTCCTAATGCATAACTCCAACAGAGCCTAGGAAATGAATTGTGGAGTAGGATTCTAAAACATATTAATGCATGTCACCAAATGCGACCCCGAAAGATGACCATGGGCTACCTGATTTGCAAACTGTACTCACCTGTGCCTGTTCCTTTTGCCAAGTTCATCTTCAGAAACAGGGTCAATGTCAGGCAGGGGGATGATGTACCCACTGTCAGCACTCAGCCTCTGCTCATCAAATCCGCTCTCTCTATCCTTTAACTTGTCTTCATTCTTGTAGGTGACACCAATGTAAGCATTGTCACAGTCCCCTCTCATTCGAGTGACAGCCGGGTGATCACTCTTCAGGAAGTCCAGGTGAATTTTCTCGTAGCTCTGAAAATATTCATTTCAACAACCTCATTAGATGTTATTTGCTAAGGCAACTTTTCTTCTGTTGAGTAGCTATTGATTCATTAACCCCCAAAACATTTGCTCAACGAGTCTGCAACATTGGATGTAAAAGCCCAGCACCACCAAGTTACTGAGAGTTCTAAGTGACAAGTTGGTTTTAGAAGATACAGGAATGAGTGTGGCAGAACATAACAGACAAACAGATGTGACATAGGGGTATAGAGAAAGAAGGAAGGGCAGACTGAGAAATGGAACACCAAATGATGTAGCAGGCAAAGCTTTTCCAGAAGCAGTAGAAATTTGAATCCATACTCAAACTTCTGTTGGAAGAGGGAGGGAGAGAAATTCTACATATGGGCAATATATAGTTCCTTTTCTGGAATACTTTCACTGCCTAGAAAATTCTATGAAAATATATTAAGAAAAACATGTTTTGCTAGAAACATGGAATTGGTAGGATATCACTGAATAAAACTGCAAAATTGCTTTTCTCAATAACCTCAGCTTGCTTTCCCCAGAACATGTAATGCCCCTGCCTGCATCATGTAACTCATACAGGTTAGGATGTGTCAGTCCAGTGTTCATGGCTCTGATAGATGGAGCAACAGTCACATTTCCCTCTAAAAACATGCACAAAATACAGACCTTTTTGTACTCTCCAGGCAACAAGCTCTCCACGATTTCACTCAAATGGTAAAATGAAGGTCTTTTCTCTGGTTCACTGTTCCAGCACTTTACCATGATCTCATACCTACAGATAAGATGGAAAACAATTTAATCAACTGGGAAGGAAAACAAGCTATCAGGCAAAAACAAAAGGCAAAATTGTCCAGAGGCTGGCCAGACATGGGAAAGCCAAATACGCACGTACACTTCATTGGTTGCATGATCAGGTTTTGCCATTCGGTAGCCACTCTTTATCTTATTGTAAAAAGTGGAGTCAACCATCATGCCAGGATATGGTGTGCCACCTACAGATAAAACAGAAGAAAAAAATACTATATAAAACTGAATTTAAAAATATTATTTTACATTGTGTAGCCTTGAAATAAACCACAGCTTATGATAATAAAAATGTTTGCAAATCCACAAATACCAACTAGCTAGTGTTCGCTGAATTAAATAAAGATGCTGACTTGGAGAAAAGAGACAATTCAATTGTCTGGTTAATACCCCACTGGGATATATTTTAAATTCCAGAGAGTGTTGAGGATGCCTATGAGCCTAGAAGGGTAAGATGCAAGTGGTTTTTAAAATCTTTTTGAGAACTGTTCAGAGGCTCATATAGTTATTCCAGTTATTGATCATTTTATGTTTTGTGGTGTGAGATAAGAACTTTAAAAGCAGCATTAAACAAGCCCGGAAGTTGTTGGCAGGCAAGTGTGCCTTCATGTATGAAATATTCTTTCCTCTCAATGAGGGGTTACTTGTACAGAACTGGAGCTTTGCAATTCACTGCTTGCAAAGTCCAGTGGCTCTAAAGTGGAACTTGATCATAAAATTGAAATATTGACATTTCAATGGGGAATGGTCCCCAGATAGCGTCCCCAAATACTTACTAGCTGCTCAGACCAAAGTTTGACATGACATCAAAATTAATGAAACTAAACCAAAGCTGACAAAAATAAATGAAGTACATTGTATTGCGTCAGCTGCAAGGTATTTCTGGTATTCTCTGAAGTGAAACATTGTCTAGAAGAGACTGAGGCTGGTACCACTTAAAAAAAAATCCCCTTGCAGTGTTTCTGAAGAGTACTGACTGAGCACAGAGTTTGCATGATACCCAGATCAGGTGGTCAGCCTGCATCTGGCAAACCTGAGGTCACGTTCTGCCACTGTCTTCCCACGCTACTTTGAGCAAGTCACTTGCTTGTGTATGCTTCACTTTTCAAGAAAGAGTGGGCTTTCT
Source organism: Phasianus colchicus (assembly GCF_987193195.1). Taxonomy (NCBI): domain Eukaryota; kingdom Metazoa; phylum Chordata; class Aves; order Galliformes; family Phasianidae; genus Phasianus; species Phasianus colchicus. The sequence continues at coordinate 46,853,363 of NC_143439.1, forward strand.
CAGGTGCAGGCATGCATGCTGTAATGTTTACTCCAAAGACCTCCATTTCAAAAGCAAGGTTTTCACCTAAAAATAGGCTTCAGATCCTACCTTACAGGTAAGACAATGAGCACAGACTTAGTTGTGCTTCAATTCCACATCTAAATAATACTTCTGTGACCCCAGTGATGCTTGTGAATGGATATTTATAGGGTCCTGTGATGTCCAGAGATTGCAGTTATCAATACTATAAATAGGAGTGCAAATGCTGTTTTTTAAAAGCAGCTCAATAACAACTTATTCTAGAAAATAATGTTAGGCTTGGGGTTGCCATGGGGCAGTAGCAGATACATACAGGCGTGATTAATTCTGCTCAAAGTAAATCTGGGCAAAGCACACTTACTGAAGCAGGCCAGCCACCCGCCCAGGAGGCTAATTAATCAGCCTGAGTCGAGAGCCAGGCTGCTCCCAGCTGGGAAATGTATATTGTCTGTAACTGCTAAACACTGTCATAACCACTTTACGCTGCCATAAACCAACTGTGAGAATGGTGCTGACCTGGAAATGAGAAATCAGTGTCCCAGAAGATTGACATTTTGTTTTCACTCTGTAATGGGGTTTAGATGGGATCTTTTGAAACATATACAAAGAGATTGCTTCTAAATAGCCACTTGGCTGAGATGCAGCTAAGGCACCCTGATGCATGAGGAAGTTCATTCCTCCACAATTTGGCCAGAAATTCCATCCTGGCACCAATACTTTTCCACAAAAGCTTTTCACTCTCTGCTTTCAATTTTCTGTTGCAAAACAAACAAAAACAACAACAAAAAAAAAACTTGCAAAATAAACAAATAAATAAATAAAACCAAATCTTTTGGAGAATAGGGACTTCTTCAAACTTAATGCTGGGACTTGAAACCTCATGTAGAAGAAACTAAAAGTTGATTTCACACCTATATTCCTACTGTAAGATTTGAAACGCTGTATGTAGAACAGCTTGGACTGAAAAAAATTAATTACAACATGTAAGAAAGTGTTCACAGTACATACCAAGAGAAAATATTTCCCACAGCAGAATACCATAAGACCAGACATCACTTAACGTTGTGTACAGATTGTCAAAAATGCTTTCAGGTGCCATCCATTTTACTGGAAGGAAAGTCTGCAGCAGAAAGAAATAAACCCCAAACCACATAGATTAGTCATTAAAGAAATGCTTCCTGTTACAACTGTTGTTTGACAGTCGGATTAGCTTCTCTTTAATAAGAAAAACTTGTGAATGTGGCTAGTAAATATTTTTAATTCCATTTCACAAGGAGATATCAGGATTAGAAGCAACCCTACTCTGATCCCCACAAGAGTTTATTAAACTACAACTGTATTCATTTTCTCACTAGTAAATGACTAGGCTGATTGGATGTATAATGCAAAGGGTGGTACTGATGTCCTAGATCTGATATGTCACTGATGGATGTGTTACCACTCTACATAGTGACAGATCCTTAATTTATCCACTCACAAAACTTGCCAGTTAAAGTGTAAGCCTGTGAAGCACTAAGTGAGGCCAAAGAACTTTCCAGCTTTCAAGCAATCTTAGGAAAGTCACAAGAATTAATGAACTGAAGAAAAATTGTTCTCAAGAGTGCTCATCTCAGCAGTTAATTAGTGTAACCAATACTGCTAACAGGCATTTAAGGCTGACATTTCTCATTGCAGTTAAAGCAAAGCTCAGGAGATTAAGAAATACATACGCTGCCCTTGGAGACGTAGTTGGAATCATGCATGATGTCTCTAGCCAACCCAAAGTCACAGATCTTCACGATTTTGCCTTGAGCCAGAAGGACATTACGAGCTGCCAAGTCACGGTGTACACACTGCATGGAGAGAAATTAAGTCTTTCAAGGAAGTGCTAATTCCTAGAAGGCTGTTTCACTTCCAAAACTCTCTGAAAACACCCAGATCATGTTGGCTTTCTGGGCACAGTCTTAACTTCTTCTACAGTTCTTAACCTTCTTCTACTGCACAGGCACCGATACTGTCCTCTAACAGAGTCATGGAATCATGAGTCCTCAGAAACAGAGGGGGCTCGTGTGCATTTACAACAGTGGGAAGGATGCAAAAGTGATGCCTGTCCTCTCCACCCACGTTGTGCTAATGATAGTTTGTGCTTGCACCACACTGGCCTGTGCTTGGATGGATCCTCCACCTAGACCCTGCTGAGATCCACCACTGACCTATGTCCCTGACTTTACCAATGACACAGGCTGAAAACAAGGAAGAAGATGTTGCTTTGATTTCTCAAATCATGGCAATCTCAGTCTCCAGGTAAGTTAAAAAGCTGGCTAGAACCCCAAAACACGATTATATTGTATTTGTTTTCAGAATCTAAACTGAAACCCATAGTTGAGACATTTGGACATTTCTTGCATTTTTACTTACTGTTTTATTTACTTACATTTTTAGAAGCCAAGAATTCCATTCCCCGTGCAACCTGGTAGGTGAAGCTTAGCAAATCCAGTAGGCTCAGACCCTCCGAACTGTCATCTGAAAGAAGGTTTTTTACTTCTGATTCTATTGAAAAACAGAGAAAAGTATATATACATTTGTGCTGCAAAGTGTGAAAGCAGCATCCATTTCCTCTACCTGTCATGATTCTGAGCTGATGACTTTAGCAGGCTGCCATGACCAAAACAGTCTTCACAATAACTAACCAATGATGATGTCTGCATCAGTTGCTGACATACGTTGCTTTTAGTGTTAAATATAACTTTTGTTTTTTCTCCTGTCTGTATTTTTTTTCCCACAAAATTGCAGGAAAAAAAGAAATTTAAAAGGCTCACTGAAGTGTTACACAGGTTGTTTTAATACTCAGTGTGTGGTTCAAAAACATTCACCAGGTTTTTTTGCATACACATACATTCTTATCCACTTACGCTCTCTGAACACTGCTGTATTTCCCAACGAGTATTCATTGGAACAGATCCAATACCAGCAAAAACGATCAGGAATTCTATGGCAACTAATCTTATATTTTTATGAAAGATGTCGGCAAAAAAACAGTCATGATTCTGTGATTCATTTATCCCTACTGTCCTAGAGCACAATATGAGTACATTAGTCTGCCATGTAAATCTGGGGCTGGCTATGCTTCAGTTCCTGGGGCCTAGAGCCAGAAGTGACTGTGCCTATTTTTAAGTAAAGCATATTTAGATTCTGAGAAAAGGAACAGGGAATAGGATGTATTCATTATCCTCATTACATAATCCAGGAAAGTATTTGGGATTGTTGAGCATTTGGTGTCAGTTAATGTGAAATGTAAGTGGAAACAGAGCAATATAAATTGCCATTATTGTTGTTCATTCCTACTGCTCAAAATCTTGCAGACTACAAGACTAATGAAACCACTGCCTCCAAAGAATGTCTGCAGCCCCACTGCAGAATATGGCCCCTAAGCACTTCAGTACAGAAGCAAACAAATTGCCCCAGCAGCACGCTGTGCCACCAGAGCACGCTGACAGCCACAGAATCACAGAATCATAAGGAAACAGCTTTTAGTTATAGCTGATTCTCACATGCAGAACACAGTTGAGTAATTTACAGCCATGTCGTAAGTGGCAAAAATTAGACATGTTTATTTGTGTTAGTGATGCATGCAAATAGGACAACTCTACGTTACCTGACAAAGATTTCTTCTTATATGAAGCAGGTCGATCATATACAGATCTCTGAATATCAGAGTATTTAGATCCCTCTTTCCTTTCCAGCATTGGCACATACTGAGTTGTATCAGCTTGTTTCATGTCCATGTATTCTCCAGTGTTTTCAAATGATAAAATCACATAGCTGAAATTTAAAAAAAAAAAAAAAAGCAACTGTATCAGCTATCAGTATCAGCTATCAAGGAAGGTGGCTTCCCTGCCATAGCATCCTATGTTCTGATAGTTACATACAGTTGCACTGCTAAGAAATACAAGGGTTTAAGAGCTGATTTATTGATAGGGAACACACATAATAATCCTGCATTACAACGCAGCAATGTATTACCACACACACGTTACCACAGACTATAGTAGTCGAACTTATACAAGTGCTTCAAACTTGTCCTTTTGTCATCAGTCAGGTATATAGACATATCTGGCCTAACTTCCAGCAATCGCACTGAACTCAGCTATTACTACATAGGGTGTTTAGTTCAATGAGTTAAAAAAGACAGATTGATTTATTCACTCACACAGTTTGCATCAAACCCAGTCAAGCTGAGCAAACCCATGCTTAGAAGAATAGTCCCAGATGGACTTAGCTACTGAGTCAGTTGGTCTATTTGCCAGTGTGGTTTTTTGAAGGAATTTCTGACCCCTTCTTAAACCTGGCTGATGTTATGACATCGCTTGATTGTTTAACGCATAATGACAAGCTTCCTCCACCATCATCTGGCAAAAGCTGCTCGAAACAATACAATGAGACTAGCTAGACCATTGGTAGATAAAGGAGAATGCTTGAACACAGATAGCAAGCTCTGCTGCATTATTTGAAGAAAAGGAGTTTTAAACAGTGAAAAATTCCTGAACAGGAAACAAGGAAATCAGATATCTGAGCTCTACCTGTAATACTTGGATGGACAGAGACAAAAGGACGTCTGTATAGAAAGGAGGAACACTAGGCTGTGCTTTCTTAATGGAAACATGCTTTGGGACCTCAGGGTCAGATAGGGAAGAGGGAATGGAGAGACGACATTGACTGTGGGCTCCAGAAATGCTGGAATAAGGCAGGTGCAGGGCTACTGTTGTCTTGTAAAGATAATGGCTTTTCCTCTAAATCCGTATATCTCTCACACTACTTTGAGCAGAGTGAAATTTGTTTAAAAGGTCTGCAAATCTGTTTGTGTGTTGTGTTCTCCCATGTATTTTATTTAGAAGGAAGACTGTAAGCAGCTGTGTCTATGGAGAACACACAGTGGTCCTGGGGCTGTGGGCATCTGCACAGACGAAACATGGTTCTAGGATGCATGTCAGGTGTATTGAACAGAAGCCACTGAAATCTTTTTAGATCTAACATTACTTATAAACAAAAGCCCATTGAGATGAATTAGGGAGAGCTCCAAATCAAGGAATGAAAGAAAAGGAATAAGAGTTAGTAATGCTATTCCTTACGTTGTAGGTCATACATTTTTTTCCCCTCTTTCCCACCTTCTTGTGCTTTCATCAGCTGGGTTCATCCCAAAAATATCCAGATCTTTCTTTGGTTTCTCTGGATGTCGGCTGAGGAAGTTGTCCCTGTTCTTGTGCAGATAGTTCACCAAATCACCATAAAAGCAGTATTCGGTGATTATGTAAATAGGACCTGATGAAATAAGGCAAAATAATGCATCTTTCAAAAATGACAGCTCCCAAAGACAACAGAAAATCAAATATAAAACATGGAGATTACTAGGAGTTAGTACATTTCAATTGATTAAGTTATGACTGTAATTACTGCCAAGTAACAAGTAGGCTTGTGAAATCTCATATTTATTTATATTTAATGTTAAGGTCAATCACATTTGATATTTGTGTGATTGTTAAACAGTGAATGACAACTCCACAACAAGCATCCATTTAATCAGCCAAACTCACCTGATTTTGTACAAGCTCCAAGCAGGTTCACAATATTCAGGTGGGGCCCAAGATGTGTCATTATCTTCAGTTCAGACATGAGTGCCTGTTTTTCACTGGATCTAGCTGTAGCTGTTGAAAAAGTACACCCGCCACTGAGTGAGAGCAAGCACCATCTTCACAATAACAATTGATCTCTCTTTGCTTGCCTCAGAAGAGCATTTCTAAAATGATTTCTTGAAGAAGACTGTGTCCTTTTCTTGACAATAGGACATCTTAAGACTTGGAGAAGAGTCATAAGTCATAGAATCATAGAATCATTAAGGTTGAAAAAGACCTCTAAGATCATCTAGCCCAACCATCCATTTACCATCAATTTTGCCCACTAAACCATATCCCCCTCCATGATTCTTGAACACCTAATGAACGACCATCAGCTCTGCTGATGGAGGCCTCTTCTATGGAGCAGAAGATACAAAAGGTAGGAGGAAGAAAATAAAATGTCCTGGTTGAGAAGCATTGTAAGTAACAAAAGGGCTTCAGATATCCATCAGAAAAGAGGACTTATTTGATCTATCTCTAGAGCTGACCCAGTCTGTTTGCCCTTTTCCAGGGGTACATTAGATTGCCTATGTAGCACAGATGCACTTTGCAAGCTGCTTTTTTCAGCACTAGAAAGTTCCTCATGGTTCTTGAGCAACTGGTACAAACCAGCTCCATCCACACTGCAGGTAGATTTGAAGGTTCAGATATAGAGAAGCTATTTATACACAAGCAGTGCTCAAATAATGTAATGGGAACATGCACCAGCTAGAATGGAAAATGGAATGGTGATAACTTACGTTTCAGCATTTTCACAGCTACTTTCATCACTGGTTGAGAACGACTCAGTCCATATGCTGTCCCTTCCACCACTTTTCCAAATGCACCAGAACCAAGGATTCGACCTGAACACAAGAAAGAGCATTATTAATTCCAGTGTGTAACAGCAATTTGCCTCATTTTCTGCTGCTGTTCTTTGGGCTATGAGTTCACTCACTTAGACAGAACATTGATGTTAATAATAATAATAATAGTAATAATAATAATATGTCATGTTGTTAAACAGAAAATGCAAATATATTTTAAAGAAATTAAGTACAGTTCCTAAATAAAAGCAAGCAAGCAAGCATTAGAAGCACATCTATATGTGGGATCTTGTAGGAGAAAAGCTCTGGGAAACAGTGCAGTTCGTTTGTCCCTTATTCTGCCATTCCACCCTCACCCTCCCTAAGCACTGAACTTGCTATGCCTAAACTTGCCTCAGTCGGTATCCGACTACAGCACAGTTGTGGCCTTCACTTCAGATCTGAACTAGGCTCTCCAGCTGCGGTTTTAGGCTGCTATATTGATGCTGATACAGCTAGCAACAAGACAGGCTGACGGGAATCAGCAGAACATTTAGAAATAGACAAGCGGGACCATCAGTAATCTGAAGGAAGCTGAAATACATATTGATCACATATGAGGGAAACTCCTCTGAAGTTTAACGTACAAGTGTGTTTCATCTGGTCGAATAAATTTTATTGCAAATTTCCAAGTGCTATGATGAAACAGCTAATGTTTATACATATTTACTCTTCCCACAAATCAATTTAGACAAAAAGTTTTGATTATTATATCCTGTCTTCTATTATGGATGCAGCATGCAGAAAAATTGTGTATAGATTGAGCACAATTCTAGAGAAGTATGAATTGCACAAACATAATCCAAAATACTATAATTCATTGATTCCATATTGGACAGCAAGTTCATTAAGGCAACGTTTATTCAGTGAACAAACCCCTATATGAGCTCCAGATGCCAGGACATTTTCATATTCCCAATGAGCTCTTTCATTTCTTTTTTTTTTTTAAAACTTCCAACATGAGGAGACTATATAGGGCTTTTTACTATGGAGATAAATGGCATTTTGTCTATGATGTTCACTTGCAGTTTGAACTTTCTGCCTTTTAAGCATCTGAAGGTGTTATATGGCATGCAATACCACATGTTTCTGTTATCCTAAGGCTACAGCCCACACTTTTATTGTATACACTCTATAGGGAAAAAGTTTCCAGCCAAAAATAAATATCTACATCATTAGCAAACACAAGAAATGGTGTGCGCTTAGATGAGTTACAACTAAGAACTTCTCCAAGATCATGACAGTGTAGTTTGTCATGCACACAAAAACCATGCTGTTTCTTCTCAAGATTCCTGTGCTCCAAGTTATTCTTTCCAGTCAGTCAGGATGTGAGAAATCTTCCCACTAAATTTCAGACTAATTCAAACAACCTGAAATTCGGCCCCTGAAATTTTTCAGCCTGAAAATCTGGGAGCCACATGGCAGGATGCAGCCCTTCAGAAAGTGATCGCATTTGCTGATGCTCCTTGATCTTCTTGTCTTCACGAGCCAATTCCTCCCCAAACCATGAGACACACATCTCCCTCCCGTCCCTCAGCCCAGCCTGAGTGCATTCAGAGGCAGGGGGAGCGCTTCCGGAGTGGCAGGGAGCTATTGCTGCTATTCCCCTTTTCACCCCTCTCCACGCACATCCCATCTGTTCTGCACTTGAAATTCAGAGCCAGGTGGGAGCTAACTGCTTACAAGTTGGAGGCATCTGTAAGGCAACCAGCTCCATCACATTCTGGATATCAAGGCCTTCAGCAGAGACCAAAATTAAATTGTGTATTTATTATTCTTAGTATAAAGGCACGACTGGGATCTGCCTGCTGGAGGAACAGGACTGCTTCTCTGTGACAGAGGGACTGTGCAGACAGCATCACTTCCAAGCTCCTGAAGCTTCTAGAGGAACTGTACTCGGGGTGAGAGCTAATTTTAGTCCAACCTCTGCCCAGGTCTGCAATGTCTGCTGAGACCAGCGCAGAGGTGCCATATTTCTGATCTAGAGGACACACCTACAGAAATGAAGTCCCAAACATGGTTTTCTTGACTAGACCGTTCTTTGGCTAAAATTAAACTTGGATTCACCCCATACTGAACCAAACTTTCTTGACAAATACCAAAAGCCAAACAAGCTTTATAACCTATACCTGGCTTCCAGACTCATGAGAAATTAGGTACCACATCCCTAAATGCGATAAACCTTGAACCTTAACTTGCCTTTTGCAAGCTGAAAATGGAGATGGGTCTGACTCTATTAGACCAGCATTTCATTTGATGAAGTCCACTGTGACAAAAGGGAGGGTTGTTAGGAAGTGATGGGAGCAACTCTGCAGCCTCTACTGCCATCCCAAAACCCTGGGATCCCACAGCACTCAGGTCCCTCTCCTCAAAGGGCCCTGGCCTCTGCCTCCCCAGCGAAGGAGGATTTCCTGCAGGGAACCTCACTGCTTCTCAGCAGTGCCAGGGAGAATGGCACACAAGCAGCTCACTGCATTATCCAATTTCTTGTTGTTGCACATCCCCTAGTCCTGTGCTGGCTGCTGGGTGTTTTAAATAGCAGAGCATTACACACATAGTGGAGAGGAGATAGCAAAGGGAAATGTGCAGTGTAACTCTAATTTATTAATGGTAACTCCAGCCAGCCAACGTTCAGAGTTGGCATTTAATGCTGCTCAAAACTCCAGGCACTACTAGCTGGAAAAAAAAGAAAGAAGAAAAACTATACACACAAATAGACACCAGCTGGCTTACTCAGCTAGAGTGGGAAGCACTCATCTGAATGAGCCAAAATGTTTTTTCATCCTCCTTCTGAGCCTCCTTGAGTTAAAGGTGTGATTCCTTTGCTGCCATCTTCCACTTCAACAAGGGAAAACCCACATAGACCAGAATTACCAGATTTAGAAACAAAACAGGTCCCCATCAGCCTGATAGGAAACATTTAAAAAGGCAGAACTACCAGCAGAGAAATGTTAACCATGTCAAGAGGAATGCTTGAACAGTCCTGTTTGCTAGCAGGACAAGTAGCAACCAAATTTAAAGCTCTGACTGTCATGAATGTACTTGAAAACAGAAAAGCACTGAAGGAGACTGGTGCTCATGAGTCAGAGGTAGACAAAGTCACAGCGGTGGTCTGTTAACTCAGATCTGACAAATCCTATTTAGGCAGACAATTAAAGTCTGAATTGTAATAAAATAATTCCATTAAATATTCACCCTCTCCTAGTTTTCAATTAGCAACATGAATTTAATCAAAGGAAGTCATTCCTGAACCAGAAAAAATTGTGCCTCTTCTTTTAAGAATTAGCATCAATTCTTTCTCTATTGTGGGGCAAGGAGAACAACAGCAGGGGAATGCATTCTGTAAACAGCATCGAACAAAAACTCTCCCTTCAGTTCTCTTTTGCATTTTTTGTATGCAGCTTGATGCATGGACACCTCCAAGAGAGGGCTGATTTGTGCACTTAAAGCACTCTCTGGATAGAACATTAAAATTGTTTATAGTCACTACAGTTTCAACTGATATAAATGACAAATCAGGCCAGTTAGCTGAATTCTGTATGAACTCTAATGCAGGGACAACAAAACAAGAAAGCAAAGGCGGAAGGAAGAAGGGCACAAGCCACAAAAACACATTATGCAGTTACTCAGCAATTACACATGCGCATCATGGATTAATAATTTAAAAAATATTTCTAATAAAATTATATAACTACTTGCAGGTTTTCCTTGGCCTCTCCACATAAACATAAATGTCTTGCAAATTAAAAATACTGATTCACTTCTTGTGAGTGTCTTAGCAGCAGTGACTGTTGGAGCTGGAATTTAACCCTGGCAAAGGACCACTTAAGTCACGTTGAGATGGGCACTGCACATCTGGAGCACTGCAGTGCTGGAATGAAGGTGTAGAAAACACTAACATGAGTTGCTCCAGGCTGACACCAATGCAGAAGAAGGGGATGTGGAAGGAGAACAATGGAAAACAGATAAAGAGAGACTCTGCCCTTCATGGCCATGAGGAAACTTACCAAGCACTAACCCATCTCGAGGAAACTCCCATCTGGAGTCATAAGGTAGCTGCATTGGGTCCACATAAATGTATTCATGCCCATCAGGGCTGATAGATTCAATGACTCTCCATCTTATCTCATACCTTGGCTTCTGCAAAGCATATTGAATATAATAATTAGTCTTATGTCTGACTTGGGATCAAAACCCAACTGGGCTCAGCATCCAAACTGAAATATTTCTTTCTAGATTACCTGTTTCCAGATGATGACCAGGACAATCAGTGAAATTATCACAATCACCAACAGTACTAAAACGGCAGCAGCCACCGTCAGTTCTGATCGCAAGGCTGTGGAGTAAAAAGACAGGCCATATTTTCTTCCTGAGCCATGAAAGCATGACACACATCTCCCACACCTTTGTAGTTCCCATATCCTACAGAAGTGGAAATAGCACTTGGGCTGGTGACTGTTAAGCCTCTCTGAGCCTCTCAGAGCTACAGTCTTTGTTTAGAAGAACAGCCACTCATAATAAAATGATAAAATGAATCAGATATTCCATAAAGACTTGTAAAATGCCTCATTCTCAGATGTTCCTGGGTGGATAAAATCCATTTTCATTTATTTTTATTTGCAGCAGTTTATGTTTTTATCTACTAAACTTTCTTATAGACTAAAATAAGGTGTGTTAGCAAGAGGTCAAGCTGACTGCTGTAATCTTACAGAAGGACAAAGCAAACTCACTGGGAGCCACAAGTTTCAGTTCCCGAGTAACAGCACCAAGGTCGTTTCTTGCTACACATCTCACAGCCAGGGTTTCCTCTATCTTCTGGAAGGTCACCTGGCTTTCCACCATATTCTTCTCATCCAGGTGGGCTTCCATGTGTATATCAGAGATATTGTTAGTCAGAAGAGTCCAGGAAGTGTCATTGCTGCATCTGCAGAGAGTAACAGTGGAAACACTTGTTGGGTGTAGGTGTGGATAAAGAGTCACCACAATAGGAATCATCTTTTCCCATGTGTTTTTTCTATCAATTATAATTTTAAAGACCAGGAATGCTTAAGACCACCTCTGTGAAAAGCCTGCATCGTCCTCCCATTGGAATTATCAGCCTTCTGGTCCTAACTATTGATGACACTTTGAAAATTTGATAATGTAGGCCAGTGGGTTCAGCAGAGATTGATCTTGGTGATGCTAGGTATCCTGTAGAGTTATAGCAGTGGATGGATCTCTACTTCTACCTAAATCCTTCATGCCATACAAGGCTTCCTGAGGCAGGGCTAAGAGGATGACTGTCCCAGGTGGCAGGAGGAGATTTTAGTGCAATGGGAGTGGAGCACAGATGGGAGGTCCCAGGGCTCCTAGACTCCTTCCATGTTTAGTCTCCTTCTCCTTGGCATACACAGCCTCCCAGAGAGAGCTCAACAGCTCCCAGCAGCTACAGAAGGAAATAGTCTAGAACCAGCAAAGCCAGGAACAATTACTACATATGTCTAGAACACTTAGAAGGTGACAATTATAATCTGGGGGGAAATTGTTCAATTGAAAATTTAGAAGCATGCAAGAGTGTTAATGAGGCATCTGAGCTACCTGTGAAGTAGCAGGAGCCCTCAGAATGGAGGGACAGGTACCTTTAAGATCTACTACATTCAATTAATGAAGACAAAGCTTTCATCAAAGTTATATGGATGCACTTTGTATTCTTCTATTGCACATCATCACTAGGAAGGGTACTGAAAACCTCTCAAAATATAAGCAACGTGTCTCTGAAAAAACATTAGAATTATGGCTTACTGGCCCTTGTTGAGGAAAACATGGTACGATAACTAATAACGTTAAGCTAGCCAAGAACAAAGCAGTCGTGTTTTAGATAACAGAGCTCCTCTTCTTACTTTTTAATGTCCTTGCAAACCAGCCATTCCACATCAGGAAGCGGGGTTCCTTCAGCCAAGCACCTCACTGTCTGCCTGCCAGCAGAGCCTTGGTGGTCGTCCATGAGGTCTAAGATCAAGGCTGGAACTGGAAAGGAGTCAGGAATTTGTTAAAACATTCAACAGAGTCTAAAAAAGCAGCCTGGAATCTCAAACAAAGCAGGGCAGGTATTGTTTGTCTGACAGCTTAGTGGCAGCTAGAGCCACTTGGCCAGGAGGTCCCTGTCTGCTGAGGAACATGGGGTATCCCAGGCTGGAGCCATGAAAAGAAAGTGCTGTGTGTATGCCACGTCCTCATGTCATGCTAAATGAGTTATCGTTCCCGCTGTCAGCTGGAATAACTTAGACGGGAGGATAAAGTTTCTTTCTGGCACAAGGCCAGTGCAGAAGTCAAAGCCAGGATTAGAGTACAAGAGCTGTGAGGACTCAGCACACATGCACTGCTCCAGAAACCCCAGTTCACACTTCTCTTATCTCCATAGCTCAGGCAATCCAGTACTCGTTGGTGAGTAAGTGGATCAAGTTTGTGCTGTGGCCCATCGGTTCTGGTGAGCAAGGCTTTGGGAGCCCTTACCTTGTATTAGCAACGAGAAGGTGTATCTCTTAATCTCATCTTCATTTTCAGCAACCAAAGTATAGTACCCGCTGTCTTCTTCCTTGGCCCGGATCAATTTTAGTACACTTTGAAACCTGCAGAAATGGGAGTTTTGGTTTGTATGTTTGTATGTTTGTATTTTGTTCGTATGTTTAGAGCAGGCATAAAAAATCTACTTCAATGCAACATATAATCTGGATACGTGGATATTATAATGTGCTGACACTCAGCATTTCTGGCATGCCTTTGCACTAAAATCATTGTTCAAACAGTAAATAGTTACCAAAACACAACCAAGAAAGAAGTAGGCATTATTATATTCTGCTTAGCTCCAACGAAGACTGTGATTTTTCTGGAAATAGCGAAAGATTATTGGAGTGAAGATTTTTTTGAGGGACTGAAGAGGGTTAGTACCCAGAATCCAAGATTTGTATGGTTTGGAGATGTTATGCTATTAAGCATTACCCTTTAGAGCAGAAAACACAGGATTTTTAAATGTTATTGAGGAAGAAGCAACAAACTGCAGTGGAAAGAGAAAGCAGAAGTTCTCAGGTTTCTAGGGTTTCTCAAGCCAACGTGGCAAAGAAAGATTCATAAGAGTATTTTTACCGTGTTTCCTGGACCCTGTTTGAACTAGTAACAATCTCAGTAAGATTTTCAATCAGAGTCACATTATCCTTCAACCAGTACATTTTTGGAGCGGGGTACGCCTGCACATCGACGACAAAATTTTTGACTTCATGTAGATTGACAGCTTCCAAAGGGCTAAACTGAGGCTCTAGATGAATGAACCCTTTGTCTGTAAATGAAAAAGCCATGCATGAACAATGCTGTGCAGCATTTTTCAAGAAGAGTGTTTTCTAACACATTAATAATTTTTGGACACTGAAATCAGACTATACCATGAACTGTAATGACTACTTTCTTATTTTCCTTAACCTCCTTGGTTGCATGTCGAGCAGTACATTCATAATCCCCTGTGTCTTTCACTGATGCGTCAGGAATGGTCAACGTGTAAACCAACTTCTGCGATGGGACTTTGATATCATCAAGTTTTATCAGACCTTTTTCTTTCTGTAGTTTGGAGAAGGAAAAAAAAAACCTTACTTAAGTAAATAAGCTGAAAATTGAGGATTTATGATGCCACTGGAACAAGAGCAACCATCTAAACCTTGTAGGTCAGAAGAATTGTTTATTCAATCAGGGATATATCTTGAAGCCACAGGCATAAAAGGTCTGTCTATAAAAACAATGTCCTTCTGGGGGCAGCCACAGACCAGTGAGGAGATTTAGAGCTCACATTTTGTTAATATGAAACAAAATATCATGCAAACTTTGGGTGAGCAGCCTGAAAGTGCATTTCACTGATTCTGCTACTTTCTCCTCAGAAAAGCCGAAGGACATTTTTTGAATTTTCCTTCTTTATCTCCCCTAAAGAAGGGTGAAGTTTTATCCCCTCCACCAGACAAAAAGTAAGCATTTATTAGATGCTTTGTCCTCCCTGTTCTCAAAACAAGAATAATTTGTCGGTAAGAGAAGAATCCTGCAAGAGTAAGGATGAGGAGAATGGTCAACCATGAGAGGCTAGAATAAAAAACATTTTGCAGATAGTTTTGGAAGATGGCATATAGCAGAGGCTTCAATGTTTAACATAGAAAACAGAACAAAATCTAAAATCCTTTTTTCTTTTTGGATCTTAATTGACTCAAATACAAGCTGCTATTTGGGATCACGAGTCATTTCTACTGCTCCATGCTCTGAATTACCAGATTTTTATATGGGATGCTGTGGAATTGACAGAGACACTAACCAAATTTCACTGAATAAAGATGTTAAGCAGGTTTGAAGAGTTCTGAGGCTGTCTCAAAGTTTTAAGACTTTCTTACAACATTTTTCTCATATGTTCTTTTTTTGTTTGAAAGTTCTCTTTAGTGAGTAATTACCCTGACTGTAAGAGTCATTTAATTTACGCTGGCACAAGATGCAACTAAGGCTCTGAACTTGATTCCCCACCATTCTATATTATGCTGAAGAATCCAGGATTTAAGAGAGCTATTTTAGAGATTCACACCCTCAGCAGTAGGTGCAGATGTCTGACACATTCCTAGATCTTTCTATTTCCACAATATTTCTTTTTCTGAGCTACCACAAGACCTGAGAGGCAGCATTCCTCCCTCTGCACATGGGCTCCCAGTCACACCTCACCTTCCTCTCGTGCTTTGCATACTTGCTAACAACACTCTAACTTTCGATACCGCTTTCTTCTGTGGTACCCTGAAAGTAAAATAAATTACTTTGTTTTTCTTTCCTCAGCTGTCCTCATTCAGAGCAGAGATTATTTCCAGTCCCACCTTCTTCCTAATAAGTAACTATAAACATCCAAACAAACAAACAAACAAAAATTAGAGAGAGATTTACCACTTTCCCGGGATAATTCCACTGTAAATTAACCACCTCGTTGTCAAAGACCACACAAGTTACTACGATGGTCTCGCCTGTTTTGTAGACAGTTTTCATAGCTTCAATTTCTACTGGCAGCTGTGAAGTAGCTAAGAGAAGAGAGAGAGAGCAAATTTAGTTTAAAGTTATGCAATTGCTAAGCAAGCTAGGAACTAAAAGTGACTATAAAAAAAAAAAAAACCTGCAGGAGCAAGGAGTATCAGAGAAGTATATGAAATAAACCCATGATGCTGGTGCTAATATAGCTCTTACATATGAGAAAGGAACTGGCCTACATGTTATTTCTCAGGTTGTTATTTCTTTTTTTTCCAAATGAAAATAAATAAATACCTCTTAAAATATAGATGAGGAACTCATCGGACTTGAACTCCATGCCTTTAACCATTGTTTTGCATGTGTATGGTCCTGCAAGGAAGTTCCCTACGAAGCCTTGTTTGCTGTCATAGAAAGCATAGACAGGCTTGTCTAAACTGTTAACCAAAGTCACTTCAGCACTTGGGTCACTTGTCCGACAAGGGATAACGGTGGGATCACCTTCTTCTACTAGGATGAACTGGTCTTCTGGTAAGGAAGGAACAAAAGGCATGTCTGGGTCTGTAAGAAATAAGAAATAAGTTTACATCACCTTGTTTTTTTAAAGTCCATGTAGAGGAATTGGATGTCAATGACTATGTATAGGACCTAACTGAAATTAGTACAGTAGAAATCAGTTTTGGTGTTGCTTATATGACTAATGCTATTAAAGTCACAACTTCATCAAAAATACTTCAGGATGCATCTCTTCATGCATTTCTAACATATCTGACATTGCAGTCATGAGACATAGTTAATTATGGTCACAACGTGTGGTTTTCAGACTGTGGTATCCAGCCATAAAAAAGCAAACAAACACCTGGTAATTTTAGTTCTTTTAAAGTCAACAAAATACATGCCAGCTTTCCTATCCGGCCAGTCCAAAGACTGAGTTCAAAACATAATTGCATAACATATCAAACATAAAAAGCAGAGCCCTCATATTATCTGCGCTTGGCCATTTGGAATAAACAAATAATCCCTGCTAGCCTGAAGCTTCTGTGTGAAGCTTTATAATGAAATTTAATAAACAGCAATATAAATCCCTCCAACAATAGTATTTATGCTGCACTGGCAGGCTCTTTGTAACAATAGTCCAAACACAGTTCTCTATCCCAAACACCCTGCCAAATCCTTGTATTCATTTTCCTGACTTAATTTGAAACAGAAACAAGATTCACCTAGTTTAGTTTTCTCTGCGCTTTTAGTGAAACTAGGATATTGTGTGAAGTCTCAAAGTAATCTTCCTTGGCCAAAGTGGGTTGCTGCCACCCATTGCCCTCCTAATTCATTGCAGGAAAAACAATTGTAAAGACAGTTTATAGTGGAAACAGAATCATTCTCTGTAATTTGGAGAAAAGGATATGTTTCTGCATTTATGACATCTTCATGTTTGGTGAGTGGAAAAAATTACAGGGCGTCTCTGCCTTGCATAATGTGGTAGGCTGAAATCTACACGCTCTTCAAAATCAAACCAAAAAACCTCTTCTTGAGGAAATCTTCCATCTCTTGCCTCTGTATCCTTTTACTAGGTGAATTACAAGCCTACTTAACAACAAAATCTTTTGGTGATATGGGTAGACCTGGTTGGAAATTGAAATGCATGTGCCAAAGCCTGAAACCTCTTACTACTTCAAAAATGAATACAAATGTTTTAAGTTTATTGTGGGAAATGTAGAGAAAGTCTTGGAAGAATCACTGCATTCAAATCACACATCATGAACTGTAAAAACTTAATACCACTTCAAAATAGCCTTAAAAAAGCCTCATTATACTTTCCTGCCCTTTTCCCCTTCCACAATTCTCCTTACAGTTTCAGACATCATCTCCTCTAAAACTTAAATAAGTTTTGCAGGATTATCTACAATCCCTTCTTTTCTCCTTCATTTCCTGCTCAAACTATTTACTGCAAACATCATAGCTTGGACTCCTCTGGCCCTGCTCTTCTGCCACTCATCCTCTGCACACCGAGGAAATACTCAGTGCTTTGCCAGGCAGCCAGCTGCAGCTGTCTGCAGTGCCTACCACAATCACAGGAAAAAAAAAAAAAAATAAAAATAAAAATAAAATAAAAAAAACCTATCATTTTTATTTGATGGGTAGCGTGGAAATCCTTCAAAGGAATTTCCAGCCAGAAGAAGGGAGTGAAAGGGCATAGCTGATGATAGGAAATTCTGAAAAGAAAGGATGCCATATCTTCTGGGTCCAACAGATTTTCCACCACTACAGAGAATAGTGGCACAGGGACTAGGAAGGCTGTGGTTGCCATGAAAATTACCAGGTACTGCATGAAATGCTGTATGGAAATACCGTATTTTTAATCTTGCCTCAGCAAGATTGCTGGCCAGCAGCAGCATTTCTTGCTTCTGCCTCTCTTGAAACAGCCACCGCAAGACAGCTCTGCTGCTTTACGCTTCGTGGGCCCTGTGCATGTGTGAGCTTCTCCTTATTCTCAATTTAAATTAAGTGAAGAACAAGAAATGGCCTTCCCCAGGTGGTGACTGCTTCAATGTCTGGCGTGGCACTAATCTGGCCAGCACAAATCCCGGAACATCCACCAAAGTCACCCATGAATGGACCAATTACGCTGTATGACTCCAAATTCATCCTTCTTTAGAACTGAAGCTTCAACCAAAATCGTGAAAACCAGTATAAAGAAAGAAGAATGCGTCTTTAGACTCAGAGGTGCTGGTCTCAATTTACATGTTAGGGAGCAGCTCAGAGGTCATTTCCTTTCCCTCCTTACTGGGCAAGCTGCCCCCAGCAATACGCCTCCCACGAATACCTACAGGGCAGCCCTCCCACCCACCCCTGAGGAGCTGTGGCACCCCCACTTACCAGGCACATAGATGTAGATGTCCTTCCCCTCAACTTCCCCATCCTCCACTTGCGTGTGGTTATAATAGCAAACATACATGCCCGTGTGAGCGGCTGAGGCATTTCCGACTTCGAGCACTGTCACGAAGAGGCCACTGTTGTTCTCCTCGTGTCTGATGTCTATCCTGTGGCTTCCCTCTGTCACCGGGTACTGCCAGCTCACTTCGCTGTCTCCAGAGCATTTGAGTGTGAAATTGGAATTCAGCTGTACAACCATCTCATTTCTGTTGGGAACAATAGTCGGCAGAGGAAGCTGGCAAAGTGTTAGGAGCGGTCCTGGAAAAAGACGCAAATAAAGAACACATGAGCACGCAGCCCATCCTCAGCACGGGGATGGGAGAGGAGGCATTGAGGACCCAGAGCAGGCACCTTTATGGCCATTTCAGACGTGCTGACACCCCAGGAAATTTGCCCCTGTTAAAAGCCAGAGCTGTTCCCAGCGGAGGGCAAATGGCCTCCCTTTGAAATGCTAAGCAAGGGGTGTTTGCTTGCAGCGTTCTGTTTGGCAAATCCAGAGGTGAAAGACAGAGGGCGAGGTTAGAGAAGGCTCCCAATCCACACCTCGGCTTCCTGCCCCGAGGTGGGTGCTGCTTTTTTGCCCTGGCTGCTGGTTCGTGGGCATCGCAGGGCTGCACGGCCGCTCCGTGCAACACGGCGAGGAAGTCAGCAGTCAGACAATTTTCGAATAAGCTCGCAATCGAAAGTTAGAAACCGCTTCCCAAAGCCAGCACCTGTGTTTTACATCTGGCATCTATTTCTGCAGAGGGATGGAGCAGGGGCTTGGATCCAAAGTTTGTGCATCAGGTCTACCTCTAGCCAAAGCGTACAGAGGGTTTACAGCCAAATAAAACTGTATTTCGCTGAACTAGATGTTGTAGATGGCACCTCTTTTCAGATGCAATCTATGTTTATGTGATCAGATTTGCAAGCATAGGTAATTTGAAGGTGGGCTGGTGCGGGGCCAAGTCCCAGAAGGAAAATGAGGTCTACACCCACAGTTCCTGAAGGAAAAGAAAGGGGAATTCACCGGGGAAGCAGTGTGAAAGTGAGCTCTGCACAACAAACCAACGCTGGGAGCCCAGACGTTCTTTGAAACCAGTTTCCCACATCTGCATGTGTTATCTGAGCCTGCAGGGCCCGTTCTATATTTGGCAGCCCTGTGGCAAGCCTTGCCCTCCCCTCCCAGCGCCATGCGTCCTGCAGATGCGGGCAGCTCTGTGGTGGGGACGGGGGTGCCGGGCCCACACAGGCAGCCTGGCCCGTGCCGAGGTGCTCCGGCATGGCAGGGCTGGCAGCTGGAGCTCTGCCTTCTCTTGGCCTACCAATAGGAAGGGCAGAGAAATAGAAGCTGGAGGTGGCTGGCCAGCCATTTGGTGTGTGTTAGTGTAGACGTAGCGAAGGGGAATTTAAACGTGGATTTACGAAGGAGCAGGGATGGCTTAGAGGAGTGAGGGATATTACCTGTGAGAAAACATCCCAGGATCAGGAACGTCCTTGGGGGAGTACCCATAACTAGCGACAACTGAAACAGAAAGAAGGCAACAGGGAGCCAGTTAATAGCTACAGCAGCTTGCAGGATCCCTCGCTGCTAAAGGCAGGCACATCCCTGGGGCCCCACTTGCACGCACAGCTTGGTGCGGTGCATGCGGCTACGTGGTACTGGTGATATGGCCAAGGAACCACGACTGCTGCTCCTCACCCATTCTGGCCCACCCCACTCCTGAATTCTGGAAACAGAGCCCAGAGCTGGCACTCGCAGCAAACAGCCTGCACACAGCCTGCTGCCACGGCATCCGGCACAGAGCCCAAAGAAACACCCTGCCCTGATGCGGGGTCGAAGCTGGTGAGAGTACAATGGCTGTGTGCTGTATGCATCCGAATTGTTCCTGCTTGCAGCTTTTTTGGGGGGAGAAAATGTATAGCATTAAAACCTACTTTTATTATAAATCTCGCAGTTGTGATATTTTTGTCTTACCATTGTACACATGTATATATATAGCTTACTGAATACAATACAAGACAATAGTGTTTATTGCTTATTTAGCAAGAATTCCCTTGATTGAGAGACATACTATTTAAAACATATGCCAACATTTTCTGATGGAATAAATACCCAATGGACTGCAGGCCTGCACTGCCATCACTGAGCGGCTCTTCTCCTCTGCAGTATGAAGAGCCATACATCATACGTGATAATTTCAGCTTTCAAACAAATAGTCATAAAGCATCGGTTGTGAAGAGGCAACAACGACATCAAGCACCACTGTAATTTTTGTGCAGTCTGAACCTATTTCTACTCGAAGCCCTCAAGCAGACTGCTGGATGTTTTGCAAAGAAGCAGCTCCTACAACCCCTGCTCCCATTGAGATCAATGGAGACTTCTGTCGATTTTAATAGTAACTGGATTTGGCCCAAATCCAACATGCACTTTAAAAAGACTGTGCAGAACCCCTAACCTGAAACATGGACCAAGGAGTAAAATAAAGGATGATGTGTCAAAATAGAGATGACTTTTCAAAGGTCCCAGAGAATTTTAATTCATCCTCTGGTTTTCTGCTCCACAGTTCTGAGACAGGAAAGCACATAGGTGCATTCAGTCATTAAAGCAATGCCAACACCATATGGGAGCAAAATGACTGCAGCATGCCAAGGAGTGTTTCTGAACGAGACTTTCTTTCCTCCTGCAACGTGTGGTGCAGTCGGTGCTCCTTTGCAAAGCAAAAAGTATCTGACACTGATCAAACTGAAAAGTCTCAGGAGCAGAATTAGAAGACTTACAAAATACCAGTCCCCTAAACACGTAGAAACAACCTCGGAAATTCAGCTGACAACATTCCAACAGAGACAAGCTGTTTTGCCCCATTCTTGAATTAGCAATAATTGCCATGTGTTTATGTATCTGTCTCCCATTGATAGCAGATTCTCCGACATCAAAGAAGTTCCTTCGTTTCAGCCTCTTTACTTATTTTTCATCACATTTATGTATTGCAGTATTTTTTCTGATAAAGTAACCCGCTGTAAATCTTCAAAGAATTCCCGTAGTCAGCCTTATTGATATGATTTCTAAGCTCCCAAGCAAGATCCACAAGACAATGTTACCCCACTGTCTGCCAGTTCTCCTTCTGCCCCTTCTGTCAGGAAAGAGCAGATCTCTCTCCCCAAGCTGTAACGTTTTTCCAGGCTAGTTAATGCAGGGGAAGCAGCACAGGGAGAGAAAACACAAAGCTAACTCGCCTTTGACACACAAACCTGCAGAAGCTTTGCTTAAGCAGACTTACTCTGCTGTAAAGCTGTATGAGGACTGCAGCTCTGTGCTTAACCTGGTTTAAGGACAGGTGATGGCATTTCCAATGTGCTTTTTGGTATCTAAGGTCTTAGATTGCCATAGTGTTCAGTAAGACCTGAATGCCTCAGTCTACCCTTGCAGCTTAAAATAACACAAGAATTTACTGAATTTGCATTTCCCAGCAGGCTATTCTTTCTGAATCCACAGTTTTGATCTTGCCCTAACGACCCGTTAATCTAGCAAAGCCCAGCAAAACCCAGTGCAATATTTATTCACTGTGAAAGACAGAATAGCCTATTAAGGACTCATCATCATCCATACTCAACATCTGTTTGACCTGGATTAAATTACCTTGTGCATCAGACTCACACATGCCAAAATCATGGGTTAGCATAGGCACAATTAACACCTCTGTTTTGGGCAAATGAGAGTTTCCTCATACCCACTCCAGACAGAGATGCTTAGCATTTGTTGCTATCTACCAACACCTTTTTTATTTTTTCTGCACTTACTTGGCTTTTTTACCTTCTTCCTGGCAGGGAAACCCTCCTTGTCCCAAATTACCCACATTTCAGCCCCAAGTAAACACACCAGGGTCCATTTGTAGCATCACCACATCAAACCACGAGTTGCTGTCATCTTGGTGAAGCCATAAATTTATGGAAGTGTTGTCAGTGCCCATGCAATGTAAGTTTGAGCCAACCTTGATTCTGTGCATAGCTTGAACATGTTAAAATAGAAAACACAGTGAAAGCGCAGTGATGCCATAAGGGGTTTGCCACGCTCACAGGAGTGGAGGCTGATTGCCCAGGGTAAAGCAATCACCACATCTGCCCTAATCACTGGGCTTCAGAAGGAACTGGCTGTAAAGCTGGTATCTTTGTTGTACGCTTTAACGATAAAAGAAAGTCAGGAAAAGAACATCAGAAGAACTTTTATCAGCAAGGAGTCAATCTTCCGAATCCTCACTGCCAAGTGCTGGCTTTCTGCCAGGAAGGATTTCACTGACTGCCAAGCAGAAGACAAAGTAAAATCAATATCCAGAAAGCTGATGGAAATGTGTGTTTAAAAGATGATGATACTCCTAGGCGATTCTTCTGCTTGACCTAGAGGGAAAGCAGGATGGTGAAATAAAAAGACCCAGCAGTATATATTTTTTTATACTGCAGTAAATCAAACAAAGAGCTCATTCAGGTCAGAAAGCCATCCCATCTACCGGGAGCCTGGAGACGACAAAACTCATTTCCCGTCCGCTACCGAATCGCTGCAGTTCATCCTCTTCGCCACACGATGACAATGTTGATCCACGTTGACAAACCAAATCACCCGTCCAGCAGAAGGAGATGCTGGTCTCCAGCTCAGCAGCTGGAACCCAAACCAGGTCTCCTACAGCAACTTAAAATAAAATTTCTTATATCTTAATTTCATGCGAATTTGACGATTTTTCTTCTTTGGGAAAAAAAGTTTCTGTTGCTCGTATTTACGTAAATTATACGATGGTAAGTGAATTGCATATCTTGGCATGTAATGATGTGATTATCCTTGTTGTGAGATGGCTGGGTAATTTCAGGGGAGATTTTGCCTGAGTGGCAATCTGTCCTTCTGGGAAGTCTTTTCCAGCAGGAGCCACGGCCAGCCCAGGAAAAGAGGAGAATGTTTCCTCCCTGTGGCATATACCACTGATTGAATGTAAATATTCAGTCGGGACCTCCTGAAAGTTTTCTTGGTTTGCAGTTCCCAAATTACAAACTCAGTTCTCTGCAAGAACAGAGAAGCCCTGCAGCGCAAACAGGAGGATCTGAAGGTTTCGCTGGGGAAAGACACAAGCAGTGCAAGAACATTTCTTATTTGAAAAATCTGGCATAAATGTTCTCCTCAAGCGAGGTTCCTTTCACAACCCTCTGCAAATGTTTGCCTCTAGCATAGCCTGCACATCTCTTCTGAGCTACACGGGAACAACCACACACCAAGCTGAGCCCCTGTTGGGCTCCTACAGCATCTTAGCGCTATGCAGGATACCTAGAGAGTGCTGGAACCCTGTGAGCCTCCTGGTCAGCCCCAACCCTTCAGCCTAATCCATTGGGACAGACCCCACCGGACTAGGAAATGACAGTGGAGAGCTATTCACAACATCTGAATTCACAGAAACGACTTTCTAGTTGGTCCCAGAAGATAGACATGACAGGCATTTCCAAGAAATGCATCTCATTTAGGTTTTCAGGTTCGGGAACTTCAGAGAACCCCTCAGATCACAATGTAGGTGCTCAGAAGCACAGCAAAAAACAATCGATTTCTGTCCACTGCAGAAGCCAGGAAGCCTCACCATTGCAAGCTTTTCCCTTGGGCGTCCATGCAAAGCCTTATTGACATGCAAGAGATGAGTCAAGCAGGAGAGCAAGGCAAGAGGGAGAGACAGGACAGCTTGCTTACTTGCTTGCTTCTTTGAAATTACCAGCAATTTTTGCCAGTACCAGAAAAATGACCACTCAGAAACTATACTTTAGTCTTTAAAACAAGAGAAACAAATATGTCCCAACAAAATTTGCAGTGTTGATATACAAGAGTGATGCCATTTTGGCCATGATGACCTAAAGATACAAGAGAGGGGAGGTTTCTGTAAGGTTATCCGTTTCACCCATTTTTAGACCAATTGGTACCACTGGGAATAAGCAACGAGATCTGAGCTACAAGCCTTTTTCTATCTGTATAAATGGTACTCAAATCCCAGCTTGATGTTGCGGTACCATGGAGATGTATTCATTTAAAATATTTATTGCTTTCTGCTTTCCTGAAACTTAATATCCGCGTATTCCTCTCACAGCCACATGAAGGTTTCCAAGACACCAACAAATGGCAAAGATGGCTCCGGTGCCACACCACGAAGCTTCTGCCCGTGTGCCTTGGGGCAGCACTGGGACAACAGGCTCATTCTGCAACAGGGGAGCCCGCCTGCAGGCTGGGAGATCTGCTTTGCTTGCCGACTCCTAATTCCCACTGCTTTGTGCAGTCTCGTTTTTTTCAAACTTTTTTTTTTTCATGCGTCGAGGTTGGCTAAACTGCTGTTTAGCTGAGGGCTCTACAATGCTCTTTGTTAACTGGAAACTAAAATAGAAGAGCCTTGCTGGGAGATCTTGCTCTATCACTGCTAGATCCGAAGTTAAAAATCAGATCTCCACAGTTGGGATCTTGATTCGCCAATGAGAGAGGGACCACTGATGCTCTTCTACTTGTTTTGATCCTGTCTCTGGCCCCATCCAGGCAATTTGCTGGGCTCCACACCAGCACAGAGAGATGCTGAGGGTATCCTCCTTTTTCCGGGGTGCCGCACGGTGTCCCCACTCCCCTGAGCCGTACCAGTTGAGGGAGCTGTAGCGAGAGTAGGCAACACCAGCGAGATGTGGAATAACCGACCGCCCACCGTCTCCCAGTGGGGAGGCAGCGGGGACACTCAGTCGGCCAGAACGGGGTGGGTTCATACTTTCCAGCCCCCATTCTCGGGAATTCCCCTCCCTCTGTCCGCAGGGAGCTCGAGTGGTCCCCGAGGGGGCGGGTAGCAGGGTGCCCCCGAGCTTCCTGAGCTCCCCGCTCTCCGCTGAAGCTGCTGCGGATCAAAGGCTGCCGGGACACCGAGCGGACCTTGCAAATATGGTAACTCCAGGCCACTGTGCTGTTTATGCAGGAAACAATAGGAAAGCCTTTGCCAAGCCGAGCAATTTTTTTTTTTTTTTTTTTTTTAAACACGAGGTAACTAGAAAAAAGCAAAGCAGGACGAGAGGGTAAGGAGAGGAGCAAACAGAGCCGTGTTTTCCTGCCCCGAGGTGTGCTGAGCTCCTCTCCGCTCTGTCAGGAGAAGCACGGACCCCCCGTGCCCCGGGGGATGGGCTCTGTGCCGCGGCCCGGAGAAACGCGCCCGCGGTCCCGGGACGGCTCCGCCCGTCCCCGCCCGTCCCGAAGATGTGCTCGGGCCGTGCAGCGGCGGGCTCCTGACGCCGGAGCGTTTGCGAGAATTGCGCCGAAAATGCCGTCGAGGGGCGCTGGAAGGGGGCTGGGGCAGAGGGAACCCCCCGCGGCGGGTGCTGCTGCCGCCTCGCTGGGTCTGTCGCTGCTCGCTCCAGAAAAAGCAGTCCGAGTCCTGTTCTCTGGAACGGCTCCTGGGCTGCTGGGTATCCGTCCAAAAATGTTGAGCAACGCCGCAGCCAGCCAAAAAGCCATTTCCTACTCGCTCCCAGGACTTTTCCAGGGGACTCCAGCCTGGCAGCGGCTGGCAGCTCCGCAGCTCCGCGCTCCAA
Source organism: Phasianus colchicus (assembly GCF_987193195.1). Classification (NCBI taxonomy): domain Eukaryota; kingdom Metazoa; phylum Chordata; class Aves; order Galliformes; family Phasianidae; genus Phasianus; species Phasianus colchicus. The sequence continues at coordinate 46,879,377 of NC_143439.1, forward strand.
AAATCCAAACGGTGACCGCAAAGATTTCGAACCCCCGGGGTTAGGGGCGATGGGCTCCGGCCGTCCAGCGGGGCGGCGGCGGTTCCGTTGCGAGCGCGGAATGGAAGCTGGAAGGGCTCCAGGTACCCGTCCTGCCCGAATTCAGCATCTTCCCTTCCGCTGAGACGTGTAAAAAAGACGGGGCGCGCGGGGACGGGGCGGTTGGAGACGTGCGCGTCCCGTCGAGGGAATCGGGGGAATGGGACGGGGGGTGAGGTGGGGAAAAGGGTGATCCGAGGTGGTGAAAAACAAAGGGTGGGGGAAGGGAGCGGGTGAAGGAAGCGAGGGCAGAGGTGCGGATGCGAGAAGCGGGAGAACTCTGGGCGCGCCCCCGCCTCACTTCGGGACGCGTTCCCCCGACCCCCCGAGGCTCGCACGGCCGCTGCCCGCGGAGCCGCGGCGGCAGGAATGCGGCGCGGTGGCCCCGCCGCGTGTCCCAATGTGTTTGTCATTAATGCTGCCCGCGCCGCTCGCCCCGCCGCAGCCGCCGCCGCGCCCCGACGGCCCGCGGTCCCGGAGCCGGCAGCGCCCGCAGATCCGCGGAAGGCGCCCGACTCAGCCTCGCTTGGACAAAGCGTCGGGGAAAAATGAAACACCAACAAATAAATGCGTAGGGAGAACAAAAAAAAAGAGAGAGAGAATATATATATATATACCTGAGAAAGGAAAACAAAAACAAAACAAAACAAAAGGTGGGAAAACTGCTCCTCACCTCTTACCTCCTCCTTTATAACGCGCAGATTCCGTCCTGCAGATTGTAAAATATCCAAAATATGTCCACGGCTTTTGTGACTCTCCCCGCTCAGGCGCGCTCCCTCCCGCTCGCCCTCCCTCCGGCTCCGACTGCAATGGTCTCACAACCCGCGTCCCGTAATTGATTCAATGTTATAGTCCATCCTTCCAAAACTAATCATTTGCTTTAAGTAAATAGCTGTCAGGAAATGAAGCCCCCTCCGGCCCCTTCACAATAAGAGCCGCCCCGGCTCGGCCCGCGCCCCCGGCCCCGCGGGCGGAGGCTCTTACGCAGGCAGGGGGACAGCCTCAGCCTCCAGCCTTCCCCGGCCTCGCAGGGGAGGGGGCGGCCGCCATATGGCAGAGGCGAGGGGGAGGGAGGGGGGAATCTGAGCGTTTTGCACTGCGGGGGGAAAAAAAAATCTATAAGAAAAAAAAAAAATAGTTACATGTAAACTCCGAGTGCTCCCCATGTCATGAACGAGCCTTCCTCCTCGCATCCTCCAGGACGGCGGGGCGGGCCCGGTGGCCGCGGGCACCGTGTGAGGCTGCGGCCGGGCGGTTTGAGCTGGAAACGAATTGGCGGCTTCCTCGTGTCCTTTGTACGCGGCAGAGCGGGGGTTCGGGACGGAGCGGGCGGACAGTGCGAGGCACGGGAGCATGAGGCACTGACACACGGGGGGCGAGACGGAGCCCTCGTGGGTATGAGTGAGAGCCGCAACGAGAGGTAACCGCCGCCGGCACGTCCCGAGCCCTGCTGTTCCGACGGGACCGGGACAGCTCTTCTCTCCCTCTTTGGTTCGCTCCTCGCCAACAGAGCCCGTCCCGTCTGAGGCCGCTCGGGGCGAGCTTTGATCCCCGACGGGTACCGCCGAACCGCTATCTGCTAGTGATAAGCGGGAGCCGCTCCTCCCGCGGGCACCGAGCGCGGCGGTGCGGCGGCCGCGGGCAGAGGGCAGTGCTGCCCCGAGCACGGCGCTTCCCGGCCTCCCCGGGGACGGAGGGCATCGGAGCTGAGCCCGTGTCTTCGCCCGCCTCTTGCTCTCCGTCTGACACCTCTTTTTTCCCTCTTAACATTAAACAAAATTTGGTCCTCAATTTCCAGCGACAGGATGCTAGGCGGGTTTTCTCCGTCCTATCCTAAGGCTCAGCCTCCGAAGCGAAGATACCCCGAATGTAGCGAGAGCAAAACCGAGGCCGCCATTCCCGACGTGTGCGCGGGGGCTGGGGCTGAGCACCCCGGTGCGGCTCAAGGGGTGCCAGCCTCAGGCACGCTCCGCTCCGGGGCTTCCCCGGCTTGGGGGAGCTCACGTCCCCGCTATTGGTTCCACATGTTTCTGCAGGAAACCATCGGAGTCGGATCTGCGAGTGGCTTCTGCTCGGAATGCTAACAGGATACCGGAATGCTTGTGAATAAACAACGCTGCGAGTGAATCAAAAGCATAGGGGAAAAATAAGGAGCAAAACAAACCAGTACACCCGGAGATTCTCTGCCTGGGGGCGAACACACGCAGCAGCCCGACCCTGGAATTTGAGTTGGAAAAGTCCCATCTGTGGAGCCGAGGGCTTCGAGCACCGCGAGGATGCGGCCGTGGGCAGCGCCTGGGAGCCCCGCGGAGACCCCGCGGACGTGCGGGTGGGGCGATCCCCGATGGAGCATCGCCGGGATCGGATGCGATGCGAAAGGCGCTCTTGGTAAAGGAAAGAGCAAAAGGAAGGGGAGAAGGCGCCTTCTGGTTGCAATTACCTGCCTCATTTGAATAATACCTTTGTCGTGATCATTATCGAGCATTCGTTAACGGCTTCCATGTGGGATCTCACAAGAGCGAGAAAAGAAAAAAAAAAAAAAAAAGGAATTTGGGTCTGATAAAGTGGTCCGCGGGGCCGGGCCGAGGCCGGCCGTACCCCTTCCCCCCTTCTCCCGACGGGGCTCCCCCACGTCCACCACCGCAGAGAAAAGGGGCGAGGGCCCTGACCACGGGAGAGACCCTCCACCTCCCGCCTCGGTCCCGTCCGTCTGGCGGCGGTGCCTACGGGTTGGTCCCGCGCAGGAGGGCCATGGCATTAGTTAACACAAACCCCCGAGGACGGCTCCCGAGCGCTGCCTCCCGCCCCGTGAGGCGCAGGGGGGTCCCGTCCAGGAGGCGCGGGGTTACCGAGAGGACAGGCTGGGGGCGGGGGGATTCTCAGCACGGCAGCCCCCTCTGCTTTCCCCTCCTCCCCCGACGTGCTGCCGCATCAGGCATCCCGGAGCGTGTGTTTATGTGGCAACAGATGGGAGCTGCACGTTCCGAACAGCACCGTGGCGCCCGCGCTGGGGCCGCTCCCTCCGTCTGCGTCCCCGCCCCGCACCCAGGGTCTCGCTCCGGCCTCGCAGCGCCCATGGGCCCCGACGGGGCGGCTCGCTCCAGTCCCGCCCTAACAAAACATTCACCAAAGCGAGAACCCTAGTACTGTGTAGGGCAGCTCCAACCTGGCGCAGAGAGCCGTCAGACCTCCAGAGAGGGAGAAAGCCGAGCGGCCTCTCCTCGGTTGTCACTACCAATCTGTGCTCACATCTATCACGGAGAAAGGAAAACGCAGCCGCCAGGGCCGCCTGGGGCAAACGGGAGCAAGGCGCAGGGATGCGTCGGCCCCATCGGGGCTGCTCGGTCCACGGGAGTTTATCGGGAGGTTATTTTTTCACTCTTTCCACAATTCCCCCATTCTGTTTGTTCGAGCATCATCTGGATCTGCATAGCGGAGATTCGGTATCTCCGGGTGGGCAGTAGCCGGAGAAAAGAAGCTAAAGGCAGCTCCCCGGCCCCAACCTCCCCTCCCCACCTTTATTTTGGTGTTTAAGGTAGCTCCCTGTGCCCACCGTGCTCCCACTAAGGCCGCTGCTGCCGCGACGTCGAATTGTTTTGCTTTCAGTGTTACATTTGGCTTTCGACATTAGAAGTTGCCAAAACAGCCGGGAAGGCTTTATTCATTGTGATGAAGAAAAAAAAAGAGAGAGAGAGAGAGAAAAGAAACAGGCTTTGTTTTTCCTTCTGCTCCCGCCCTGGCGTTCAGGCCGGGGCAGAATAAACAGGCTGCTCCGGTCCCAGCCTGGCTCAGGGTGAGGCAATGCGGCGGAGAGGTGCAGCAGGACGCTAGGGGGCACCGCAGCCCGCGAGAGGAGCGGCCCGACCCAGCCGGGAGAGCGGGCACGGGCAGCCCCCCGCCCCCCGCATTAGGGAGGGGGCAGCGCTGGGTGCGCGCCTGTGGCTCGCAGCTGGGGCTGATTAACTCATCTCTTAAATAGCACCCGCTTAAGCAAGGTTTAGAGGGGTGGTGTTTGCTTGGTTTTGCTGGTCTTGGTTATAGGGCTAGCGGGTTCGGAGAGCAGCGCGAGGGCTTTATCCCTGCGGGTCCGGCCCTCAGCAGCTCACGGGTTGTTGGGAAGCGGCAAGCAAAGCTACAAGAGCAGTCTCTGCCCCGCTGCAAATGAGATGTTTTCCCTCCGAAATCAAAGGACATCCTCTGCTTGTTCAGCCCAGGTTTGGTTTTGATCCGTAGGTCCCCAGACCATTATTTTTGCTCTTGTTCTTTGGAAGTGTAACAATTAAAGGTTTGCAGTAAGGTACAGGTACAGCTGAGCCAGGCTGCTCTGTTTCTGGCTCCTTTTGGGGTGGGCTTTATGCCTCCAGGCTGCTGTGCTCAGGGCCTTCAGGTGTACCCAGAGGAGCTGCCTGAGGCAACACTGCCCTTATGCTGGACACAGCTAGCCTGGGTTTGGGTCCTTAGATGTGCCTAGACTGCCCATGTCTACCACGTGTTCCTTGCATGGGCAAGGAAGGACTGCAGCAACTGAGCACCATCAGGTGCCCAGCTCTGGAGGGCACCATTCCATGGTAACTTTTCCTCAGGTACTCATCTCTTCGGAACAATCTGCTGTAGCATAACTGAAGCTAAAGCCACAGTTTCTGAGTAGCAAGTGACTTTCAGAAAGGATCTTTCTCTTCCCCGGATGTTTTCTGCTCTTGAGTACTATGTCAAACAAGCACTGTCCTCCCTTTTATGTGATATGGGGAGATTCTGAGTATGGGTCTCATCCCTCCTGTTGGTGAGGAGGAGAGAAAGCCCTCAGTGCCTCCTAAAAGCTTGCAAAACTGGGCTTCCTAAGCTGCAAGTTTCACCCAGTGCTTTTCAAAACTAGTTCAGCCATTTGGGATTGGAATAATAAACATCTGTGCTGACACGCAGCAAAAGCTCCAGACAGGGAAATGAATTGAGCTGCTTCTTTGCTGCAGCACTGAGGCTGTGCTGGAGGTGCGTCAGTAGGAGCTGCCATTCTTGCAGTGCTGTGCTTTTCCTGCTTTCAGATGTGACACTGAGGTTATTCTTATAACCCTGTTCTGAGACAGAGGAAATCAAGAATTTGTATCTAGAGCAGTTCCAGGAGGTGGTCAGAGGCTTTCTTTACGTAGGTGGGACTGACACACTGAAAAGTAGAGGAAAATCCTTTCTCTCTTTACTGTCACTTCGATAAATGAGTAATGAGGCTTTTCTTTTTGTCTGAGGTCAACAGGTTTTAGCCTGTCCCTCATCTCATTCTCCAGGGACTACTTGTTGCTCCAGTTACGTGTTTATTTGCCTGTCCATTGTCGAGAGTCCTTTAGGGCGCTTAGTTGTTTGCACTTCACTTGAGTGGGGCGGTTTCAGAGGGAGAAATGAGAAAGTGAGATGAGGGAAAGGCAGGCACAGCCCCTCTCCCCCCAACCAGGATGGGAAGCGATGGCTCAGGGGACACTCAAGAATGAGGCAGTGGAAGCATCCAGGTAGGCTTTGACCTCAAACTGGTGGCTGTTCTGGTCGCGTATCTCTGGTTTTAGTCTCAAATATCCTTTGGAAACAAACACAAAGTGTCTAATGGGGAAACTGGGACAGATTCTGCATTGTGTAAATCTGGTGTAACTCCAACTTCAAGGAAAATATTCCAGATTGAATCTGGTATAATTAAGATTAAAAACTGGCTCTGGAAGTCTTTTCTTTGGCAATAAAGTTAGAGAAGTACTGTGAAGAAAAATAATTCAAACCAGAACATTGTTTCAGTGCTCTTTTAAATAACATACGCTATAGGCTCTTTGAAGGCATTTGTTCTCCATGGCAGCAGTATTTTAAAACTTTCACTTTGGTTCCACAATCTGGGTTAACCCTTGAAAACCAAGTGTGGCTAAAATGCCTTACACAAACATCACTTTGCAGGACTTTCTCCAAATTATTTCAAAAAATCACTGGAACTGTTAAAATTGTTGCCATAGCAAGCCTCTCTCTGAGGATAAAGCCATACATTTCACTATCCTACCCAAAGAAATGCAGGCATTGCAATGGCTCTAAATTTATACTTGCTTGTCAACGGGGTTTGTTTTTGTTTTTTTTTCATGGTGAAGACTTTATCTGAATGTTAAACTCCCTACTGAGGTGGAGCGACTTTCAGAAGGCAGTTGTTGAGTATTTCTGGGAAACAAACCTGAATGGAGTCCCTAAAGGAATGCTGAAAAACTGAAGATCCATAAATTATTGAACATTTTTCTAGCTCTCATGAACCACATGGCAAGATGTCCTTTAATGGTCATTGTGTCCACTGCCACCTCATTTATTAGTCCCGTGTCCCAATCAAAATGACTTCACTGTCATTTTATTGCAATTGCTGAGAGGGCGCTGCTGCTTTGTGTAGTTAGATGAGTGTCCCAGGTCTGCCATTCAGCCCTAATGAAATCACAAGGTTTGATGCTGCTTTTAGTGGTCCTGGATATTCACCAGAGATTAATAAGAACATTCTTCAAGATGTGGAAGAAAAGAATGGAAAACTGCATCAGCTGTGCCTGACTTGGGTTCTTTCTTTGTGGCATCTGAAGAACACAGCATGGCGGTTTTTTAGCTTTTTAAGTCAGATGGAGAAGTAGGGAAGTAAATCCTATTTATTTCAAAAGCACAGGAACATGGAGACTTGTCCACCCTATTCTGGCCAGAGAAATTCTCTCTGAATCTATGAGCTCGGACACTGGGATGACATGGGCTCTGTGGTGGTGACTACGTTGAAAAAAGGTGTTTTGTAGCTGAGAATTTGCTCTATCAAATAGTGTCACTGTACTCTTTGTGTTTATTGTAGTTTCCATTGAAATAAATAGGAGGCATTACTTTTGGAATGACCTACATAGTAAGGATACAAAAAATGTCTAAATCAGAGCAATGTTCTTTGCTGGCTCTCTTTGTCAGTCAAGGGCACTGCAGAAAAAGAGTTGGGTAGGAACAGGTCACTTCATCCCTATTTTCTATTTTTACAGTCAGGGGGAATAGAAACGTGTTTTCCTCAGTGTCAAGAGAATTCAGAATTTCCATTTCTTCTCTTTTTGTGACAAGAGAAAACATTTGTGGTGCCAAAGCAAATCCAAATAAATTCTTGAAATTCCTATCCGTCACCAAACCCGCGTTTCCTATTCTTAGCTATTTTTCTCTTCGTTTGTGTTATATTTCTATTACAAAAACTGTTCTTTAAATTCATTCCTATACAAAACTTTGTTGGGAACATCTCATTAAGAAGGCAGGAGATCCAAATGAATCTAAGATGCCTGCAAGATTATTCTTTTCCAAAGCAGTAGGATTTAGTCAAGATGACAACAGGAAGGCTTTGAGGAAATGCTTTCCTCCAGAACATCAGCAGCTGTGCAGCCAGGGGCTGGTCAGATCAGTGCTGGAAAGCATGGCCATGTCCTCCGCCATGAACAGGAAGTCAGCAGCACGTGGTCCTGCTCATAGGAGGTTAAAATATATGAGCAGTGAGACAGCTCGGGTGGACAGAAGCCATTGTAAATAGCTAAGGAGTTGAGTGCCTTTTTTTCTGAGAGACAAATGGCCTCACAGCCCACTTAGCACCTGCCGGTGCCCCTGCTGCCCTCTGCCCTGTAGAGCTGCTTGTTCCAGTGGCTTCTGAAGCTCTCCCAGCTGACATATGGAGAAGGCATTTGAAGCCTTTTTCATTGCTGCTTGTCCCAATATTGACTTAGGGAAGGAGGAGAGTTAGAAGCAGCCAGCTCTACGCTGCCTACAGACCTTCTGCCTCACTTTGCTTTAGGCTTCAAATCACAAACATTGGCTTAAACTCCATTAGCATCTGAATGGTGGTAGGGTTGCAAGAAGCCAGGAGGTGTAAGTGTAAGATTAAGTGTGTACATACACTTACTTGTGTCAGTGTAGCCCCTCCATTATTTGGAGTTGGAAAGGAGTGGAATCACAGCTGAGAATGTTTAACTCTCATCTCAGCAGCAGGGATTACTTGGCATTAAAGAAGTAACAAAGCTGCCTTCAAAAATGCATGTTGGATCCTTTGAGGGGACTGCTAGAGTCTGAGCAAAGCCCTTTGCCATGGACAGGTTGCTTCGTGTCCTCACACCACCTCAAGTGCCACCCCCTGCCCCATGCTGCTCTGCCCAGGACAGGGATCCCAGGGTGCCTGGCTGGGAGGAGGCCATGGGGCTGGCTGCTAAGGGGGCATGGCTTTAGGAAGGGCAATAAGCTCCATTGGGCCACCAGGGAGAGTGGATTTCCCAGCTGGGATCACTCAAACATGTGGGCCTGCATGGAAAAACACCCTTACTCTAGCCTCTGGGAATGCAGCTCTGCCATGGTTTGTAAGAGTGTCCCGGAATATCTCTGCACTGCACAAAGACAGCCAGACTCTGAGAGAGATGCCTTCAAAGCAGGATTAAAACCAACTGCTGGATTCCCACCCAGAAGCAAAAATAAAGCAGCAGAGGCTGAGTATGGCCCTGCAGGCTGCCTGGGCTTCACTTTGCTTCAGCCTGCAGTATTGCCAGGAGCCATGGCAGCACAGAGGTACCACAAAACCAGGCCCAAATATCCCACAGCAAGGTGTCCTCCGTAGCAGTGCATTTCTAGAGCTTCACAAACATTAAAGCACACCAGGAATGACTGCTTTGACCTTGATTTGATTCTGAAAGCAGGTGGTGGAGCCAAAAGCATCCTGGCTTTGTGGCTCTCTTTGGCAAGCAGTCAGCACTGAGATAGATCTGATGTCACGCTGATGTCAGAGCTTGAATGCAATACATGGGTATGTCAACATAATGAGTAACAGAAGCTCAAAAATGGCCAAGAATGCTTTGTTTCCCTCTAACATCTTTTGCTGAAGTGGGACTGAGTGTAAGTGAGGGGGATGTGCTGGTGATGAAATGAAAAGCATCTCTCTCCCTTTTTGCTGTGCTTGTTGCTACTTAGAGGTTTGCCAGCTTCCAGAACTTGGCAGGATGTCCTCAGTGCTAAAGATCAGGCCAGCTCTGTTGGAGAGGTCTGGGCCCAGTCTGGTCTCCTGACTTACATAGGTACCTGAAATCTGGTCAGGAACACAGTATGGGAGATGCCCGATGTGCAATTCACTCGCTCTTTACAGCAGAGGTGATGGGTCTCTAGACTGACTGTTATGTGTTGTCAGTCCTCAAACTTTTTGGACAGATGAAGTGTATTCTTGCTGACAATTAGAGCAGATAGGGATTGTCGATGTTAGGCGCATGAGTTTGTCAGAGCAGAGAAAATTCAGGGTAGAAGGAAGAGCTAATTGTGTTGAGAAAGCATAGGCAGTGTTTGTGTTCTCTCTCTGGGATTAAAGTTAATCGTGCACTCAGAAGTTCTCCAGAACAGCTACAGAGGTGCAGGTTTAAACTACTTGCCATTTGTGGAAAATCTTTGGGCTGTCTTAGAGACTCAGTTCAAGACACTAGATTAGACTGAATGAATCACAGAATTGCAGGAGTTGGAAGGAACCTCAAGAGATCATGAAGTCCAATCCCCCACTAAAGAAGGTTTCCTACAATAGGCTGCACAGGTATGCATCCAGATGGGTCTTGGTTATCTCCATAGAAGGAGAGTCCACAACCTCTCTGGGCAACCTGTTCCAGTGCTCTGTCACCCTTGAAGTCACCTTGAAGTTCTTTCACGTGTTAGTATGGAACTTCCTATGTTCAAGTTTTAGGCCATTACTCCTTGTCCTATTCTCATACACCACTGAGGAGAGCCTCATCCATTTGCCTCCCATCTCCCTTTAGATATTTATAAACATTAATCAGATGAATGAAACAAGTCAGCTGGTGTTTGATGCTAGCTGTATTGGGAAAGAAAACTGAAGGCTTCACAGTGCAGTGAATTTACTGATGTAAAGGAAGGGGAACTCTTGAAATCCTTAAAGTTACAGCAGCACCACATTAGTGTGGAAAGAAGATGGGGATGTTTTCTTGGAGGTCACAGTTATCAGCCACCATGTTTCTCACATTTGGAAAGCTGAAGTTGTGAAACAGAGAATCTGTAAGGATGTTACACATAACAAGCTGTTATCTACAAGGGTCTGCTAGATGTCTCTGAGAAAAATCCTTGTCCGAAAGGTGGGGCTCAAAGAAAAGTTTCTTTTGTTTTCATGTCACTCATTTGGTCTGTGTTAAGAATACTACCGACAAGGCTTTGCTTTGGAAACACATGAAAAACAGAGCCAACTTTCCACTTCCAGCATCTCCTATTCACAAGGAATGTGCAGAAAACCTTGATATGATGCAAATTAAAATGATTATGTCCTTGCCAGCCCTAAATTCCAGGAAGTGAAGCACATCGTCCTCATCTGCCATTCCAGCAACATTTGCTTTTGCTCTAGCCTAAGTACCAGACTGTTTCCTTCATCTCCAGGAGCTGACCACCCGCTCAGATTCCATGGCCTCTCACAGCAGAGCAGAGTGCTCTCCCCAGGCATTTTGTGCGCCCTTGTGTGCCATCCAAACCTCTGCCCATGGAGACATAAAGGTGCCTCTGGGAGGAAAGTATCTGGATCCTATGGCATAGGTATGGCACAACACCTGTATAGGCCCATCTCCCAGAGGGGACAGGAAATCCTATTGGAACTCATGCCAACACTCTAGGTCACAATCCTGCAGGGCAGTGGGCTTATAAAGAAGGCTTGTGAAACCCTTCCATGGTGCTATCAGTTATTGTTTTTTTCATTCCTCTTGATAGCATCTTCCGTAGCACTACTTTCAATGCACAGGGCATCCCACCCCTCTAGCATGCATCCTCCCAGAAACATGTAGAAACTCTCTTGTCTGGAGCAGATGTCTCCTGTGTAGATCTAAGTGCTCTGTGACACAATGAATGCCTCACTATCAAATCCTGCTAGGTTTGCTTCTTGGTCCAGGGCACCTGTAGGGAAGGTAATATTAAGTGATGCCAAGTGAGCAATTCTATAACCCATTCTGCCTACAGAGCAGCTCTATGCTTTATCCCTAGCACTGGGCAGTGGTGTGAAGCTCCCATGCACTGACACAGACTGAACAACGCATTCAGCGAGATGATCCATTTTGATGTTTCCTACTGCTCAACATATGTGGGTGTTGCAGAGGGAGAGACTGGCCGGGCAGAATAAAGGGGATGACTCTCTCCCAGCATGCAGCACCAGCGACATCTGATGCTCTTCAAAGAGGTTATAGGCTGCATCTGGTGGAGATGCTGTCATGTGGAGGAAGGATGTGAATTGAGGGACTTGTGCAGAAGCCAGACAGCTATTAAAGTGTAGAGATTCTGATCCAGAGGAAAATAAGGTCAATTGAAACCTCACATTTAGTAGGATCCTTATGCCTGATGTATGCTACCTGTGCTGCTTTTCCTTCATGTCACCAAACTCTGCTGATAGTGATGTCCCAGAGTGCAGGACTGTAGCATAACAAGGAGTAAAGCATTCTGAAGTCTGTGGGGTTCCTCTTAGTTTCTACAGATGTCAGATTTAAAAGAAAATCACCAAAAAAGCTGTAATATACTAAATATTGTATTAAATAATTTACTGAATATTTTCTGAAGTTGCTGAGATATTTCTGTAGTGAACAACCAGTAATAGTACTCAGAGGTAGTGTAGTAGCTTTTAGTCTTGAAAAAGCAGTTAGACACAATAGCGTAACATGAGAGTAAATCGAGGATTGTATAAGTGTTTTGTCTAGAACTGTGCCTAGTCTATAAAAGCCTTTCTGCTTGGCCATACCACCTGTGGCTGGGTTAATATCCATGTTACCAAACACTCTACAAGGTGAGTAAAGAACTTCAGCACAGCGCATGCATGCATACACCACCTGATGTTAGAGGTCCCCTTTCTGCACACCTGTGGAAGGAACTCAGGCAGTGAGTGCAGTTTGGCAGGAGGCTCCCATCCAACATCCCTCTGTGGCTAAATGCTACAAAATCACTGCTCACATCGGGCCCCTTGGAGCTGCTCACAGAAATGGAAAAACTTCAACTAGCCAAAACAGATCACTCCTGGAAATTTTAAAAAGGCCTTAGTGGAAGTTTTAAGTTTTCTCCAAGAAATCTTTTTTTTTTTTTTTTTTTTTTGTGTGTGTGTGTGTGTGTGTGTGTGTGTGTGTGTTCAGACTCAAATCCTTAAAATAGAAAAACCTATTTTAAACGCCCTCATCTTCTGCAATTCTTAATGAGTTTCCTTTTCTCCATTTTTACCCAGGACATGCAGAAGAAAGAAAAGAAAAAGGAAGAAAGAAAGGAGAATTGTAGAAGTCCCCTTTAAAGGTTGCCTGTCCCGCTAGCACCAGCTATGTGCTTGAGCTGTCCTTGTTTACTCCTTTATGCAATGATGCAGCCCGCTGGCTTGCCATCAAGCTGTTGCAACAGCTGCCTCTTGTCATGCTCCCTCTGCCTGTCTTCTCTTAGGCTGAAACATGTTCCCACTTGTTGGAGCAGGAACAGAGGAAATTAGGTCCAGAGAAAGTGCCAAGTCTTCAAGCTGTTCTGGGGACACAGGTGGGCCACATACTGGATGCTACACTGAGACAGGTGTTCACATCTGTGACAGTAGAAGGTGGGTTTGGTTGATGTATGGGTCCAAAACTCCTCTAAGTAGTTTTGAAAACAGGAAATGTTGAAATGCAGAAACAGATCTAAAGAAATGCGAGCTGCTCCTTTCCTGTTCCTCCCTCCTCTGTCACTTCCTCATCTGGTTAAAGCTGAGGTGTAGGACAAGGGCTCAACAGGTAGGGTCTGTAATCCCAAGTGATCCAAAGGATATCAAAAGGGAGGAAATTCTGGAAAAAGAAAAATGAACAACAACAATAACAAAGTACCTTACTTTCCTTACAATACTGAGAGGTGTGCAGCATGCTGCCTCAAGAAAATGAGATATGCAGTATTTCCAGTAAATCAGATAACAGTCATACAAGAAAAACTTAGAAGAATGTGACTATACCAGAAACTTAGGTTGATTTTTATTTTATTTGACAGCCACTTTGAACAGAAATCAGCATTTTGGAAAGATCTTTCATTTCCTTTGCTTGTATCAAAGTTTTGAGGTGCAGAGGTTAGTGAAGGGTGTGGGTGTGGTGCTATAGATCAAAAAGTTATATCATGGCATCGGATTTGCTTCATTACAAACTTTAATCACTATCAGCCTGTTATGATTCCTATCACAGAAAAACTTTAAAAAGAAAACCAAGTCCCAGCAGCACAGTTTTGAAACATTATCTCTGGGATTTATTTTGAAATCTCTTTGAAATATTTTTGTCACACTATTTGCTTTTACTAGTTTATTTTCCTAATCTGTGAGCTTTATATTCTAATAAGGGTCATTTTAGTGAAGAAAAATCTGAGTAGCAACCTCAGAGAAAAAATGCATGTACCCAGTCTGTGTAGTGTACTGTACATTACCTGCCCCTTTGATGATGATGTATTTTGCAGGAACAGGTATAATTTCCAGTTGGCGGTGGAACCTTAGACTTTGATTTCAAGAACGCTACTGAGTTAACATGACCTGCCAAATTCCCATGAACTAGAGATGTTGTGCAATGCTTCTGCACTGCCATCCCTTAGCACAGATCTTTTTCAGAACAGAAGGGCGTTGCATCATTTCTGGAGCAATGTAGGTAACTTCGCAAGGCATCTCTTCTAGAGAAAGATTACCATCATTCATTATTTCCTCCTCTAATTAATCCAAGAGGTGTCAAAAGCCAATTAATTGGCTGCAGAATAAATGAATGAGAAAATAAAACCAAAACATAGAGAACTGTATGAGTCAGCTACATTCACAAGTCAGTTATTATAACACTATTCTGTACATGATGTCCAGGCATACTTTTTTCAGCAACTTTCTTAATTTCTCTAGGTTTTCATTTAGATTTGTCCTGCATTTATTTGTTCATTTCCAACAATATTATTTACCACTAATATTTTGTCATTTACTTTTTACCACGGTACTTTTTACCACCAAGGTACCAAGGCTGGGGCTCTATAGTGATGGCTGCTCTGCATGGACACACACACACACACAGATGGATGGTTTGTTGGATGGGTGGATTGTTGGATGGGTGGATAGATAGATGGATGGATAGATAGAGCTTGCAGATAGAATCCCAAAGCCTGCAGACGTATGCTCCCCTTGCTTCTGTCTCAGCCCTCAGTCCTAGAAGAATTTAGTAGAGTTCAGGTCTGTATCAATCACTGTGCAGAAATGAAGCTGCTCTGGCCCTTGTTTTGGATAAGGGTTGAGTGCTACTGAACAAAGATACTCTGGAGAAATGATTACTGCTGACAGCAAAGCTATTACCAGCAACGTTGGAAAGGCTCAAATACAAAGTCAAAATGAGGAAATAAAGCTTTAGGGATGCCACTAAAGAGAAGCATAAATCACAGCAGGTAATAAATAAGGAAATTAATATGAAGATTAATTATAAATTTTATAAAGAAAAGTACAGAATTTTTAATACAATAAGAGATTCTTAACCTATATCAGAAAGAGGGCCCACTGGTTCATGAGGGACAGAAGGGAATACTCAAAATAAATAAATTGCTGAGGAACTAAAGTTTCCCTTCATCCACATCTATCATCAGAAATGTGAAAATATGCCTGCCTTGGACTTGCTTACTTCCTTTAAGAAATATGAGATCTTCTTGCAGATGAAAATGTCGGAAGAAATTAGAGTTTACAAGCAGTTAAGTTGCCAGTTCCAGATGTTGCCTATCTAAAAGCTGTGACCAAACTCAATATTAGAGGAGCTGAGCAGCCAGCAACAACACACAGTCCCAAAAGTCTCTCAAAGACTTGTGTATTGACACTGATTGAAAGGCAGGAGGACTCGGACAGCAGCAAAAAGAGGAACTTAATGACAGGAGTTAGAGAAATTAGATAAAATCCATGATAAGAAAGTGCAAGGTCATAACACAGTGGACTGTTAAAAGTTTTTGCTGTGGAAGAAGAGAGATTGTAGATTCACAGCATAACTTTGAGCTCTGAGATGTGTGAAGGCCAGAAGAAGGCAAACAGATAATAGGATTTCTTGGGACAAGAATTTACAGCAGAGAAAGGAAAAAATAAAAGTCATTGTGCAGAGAGAAAGTAATATCTTCATCTCGATGTTTAATTGTCTTAAATAAAGGGAAAGAAGCACTGATGCTGCTGGTTCATCAGTTGGCTTGTTGAAGTTCAGCATTTGGTCAGGATTTCCTCATTTACTGAGTAGGTCATCAGAAAGTCTGGAGAATGAGGCAAAAAACCAACAGGATTGAAACCAAGGCTGCGACCTGGTAACTCCACTATGAGTTGGCACGCTTCTCTGAGAGCAGCTCAGCAGTATTAAGGTATCAGCTTGTGAATCCTCCCTTCTCACCACACAGCCTTTCAGAAGTTGGCTGGAGATGACAGCGTATCACAAAATACCTTGGCTGTGTGCTGAATTGCCTTATTGCACCGCCAGGAGTAAAGGGAAGATATTAAAGCAGGCATAGCTGGAAGCTGTATTCTCAGAGTGATCTGGACCTCATGTTGTTTGTATCTGTAAAGTGATTAACCGTTGCTCTCTTCTTTCAACACATCAGCCGTGTTTTATTCTAAAAATAATACAGTGGAACTACATCTGTGGATATTTCATAGGTAATTCTGTATGTAGCTGCCATCATTACTTGCTCTCGGGGCTTTCTTGCTCTTCAGCACTCACATCTACATTTCTCCAAATAAGAGTATCTAGGGGCTGGTACTGTGCCAGTCTCCTCTCACTCATGTGTACTTGTTGCCTCTTGGTTGCTGAGAGACACAAAACCCAGATTTCTCCAAGGTGCTGGTAAGTATTTCCCTATGTTTGCTCTGACTCCCAGAGCAAATGCCACCTCCTCTCTGTGCATTTACATTCTTGTCTCTCCAATCTCCTCTTTCTTTGCTGCATCCAGAAATCAAAACATTTTGCCTTGGCCCAGACTTTCTGCTCTCCTCTGTTATTTTTCTAATGCTGCAATGGAGGCATCCACTTTTCTTTGCTCTAGCAATCAGGCAGCTAAGTTTTTGTAAAGCTTTGGTGCCAGCAGAGGGATGCTGGTTGACATCTGTGGGTGTGTCACTCTCTCCCCACAGGTGGCTCTTGGGTGTTCATGTACTTGGAAGTTGAAGGACAATATTCCTATTTCCAACCTCACAGTTCTGTCAACCGTGTCCTCAATCTGCATCGCACAGCTCCACTAACACCTCCCAGAGGCCATTAGAAAAGTACATTGACTGGCTGCAACAATTTAAAGTGTTGCATGTTTCCTGTGGAGTGACAAATTCTAGTGTGGACCAATGGAAAATGAGGTCTCTGTATCAGCACACATAGAGGCAAGAGGGAATTAGAGTCTTTTCAATAATCAGAAATGTATAAAGTTAAGGCTCAATTCAAAGCCTGAATCAGAACCCATTGAATCGGCTGGAATACTTCCAAGGGCTTCAGTCGGCTTTGGGCCAGTTCCAGGCTGTAGAAAATAAAAAGGTGAAATTTAGTATCCTGAGATATATGGCAGCACACTTTGGATGAAGTAATGATTTCATTTCAGACTTCAGCTCTGTATACCTTGTCAGCTCTGAGGCTTTTTAGCGTCTTAAAAACAGTTCTAGCATGAGAGGTGTGAAGAAAACAAAGTAGACGCAGACACCAAGTGGTGGGGCACGATACAGGTCTCCCAGGGGCACGGCAGCCTGCATGCTGTTCTTCAGCTGCATGGCACTGTGCCCAGGCTAGTAAGACCTGCTGAGCAGCAGAGCTTGTTAGCATCAGAGCAGCTTGGCCTTTATAGTTTCTCATCTCTTATGTTCCCATTTCTGTATGAAGACCTCACCAGTTTCTGTCCTATCTGCTGAGCTGTTTGTAGGGTTCTGATGTTATCCACAAAATAGGTCAGCTTAGAAAAATTCTGTTCTTTGAAGTGATTAAGTTAACCTGGTCCATCTCTCCTCACTATGTAACATGAAGGGCTGACTATGTAAAGTGAAGTAGGAGCAGCTTCAGGTACAGACAGAAGCGCAGCACCAAAGCCTGAGTGTCTTATTCTAGCATGTTGTTGCAGCTCAGTCTAACTCAGACATGCTTTGAGTTACATGGACATGGTTTAATGGGCATGGTGGTGGTGGGCTGACAGTTGGACTAGATGATCATAGGAATCTTTTCCATCCTTGATGATTCCGTGATTCTGTGAAACTCTCAGGTAGAGGCACTACTCTTCTGCTCTGGAGAGGAGCAGCAACTCAGGCTGACATCAGGAATCTGAGATTCAGCCTGAAATCAATAAGCTGGTATCAAGTGCAAATGCAACAAAGAAAAATTGAAGAATCCTTTCCTGTCTTCTTTTATTATTCGTTAATTTTTACCGAAGAGATTGCAAATGTAGAAGAGTCAATTGTTCCACCTGTTTCTGGCTTTAAAATTTCCTTCATCATATACAGGGACAACAACACATTTTTCCAGACTTCAGTTTATCATTCCCTCTCAAGACAGCTGATTATGCAAAAATAAAGGCTATGACTGCATCATTTCTAGTGTTGTGCTTTCCCAATATTGAAAGACAGCAATTGCAATTTCAACAAAAGGAGATGTAGTATGTGACATTTTCCCATCATACATTAAAACTGCTTTTAAAGTGAAGCGAATTGACACAATTTTCCAAATTATGCCAGGAGACTATAACTCTTCAGTACTCTGGAGGAATGGAAATAACAGTTGGTCTTTTTACTGCAGAAAGAAGTATTACTCCAATAATGAATCATTTGAAACATTCACACGGCCTATTATAACAGTATTTTAAATCAAACTGTAAGGGAGTTAACCCCATAAATCTGAAAATGGGGTATGCCACCTGAGAATTACACTGATGTCTTGATAGGCCAGATTCTGCACCATTGAAATCAAGGAATAGTTTTACTTTCCTGGGGAAAAAAGGTATGAGGAATTTATGTTCTATACGTTTGTCCTATTGTGTATCTATAGGCATGTGTATGTGTTCAGCATACTAAAATACAGCTTCCTTTCTGTTTAAAAAGTCATCAATCTCTCTTAACCATTCCAAGTTCTCCCATCATTCCAGCCCTGATTTCTCATGCACAGTGTGGGTTTTGCAACCCTGGTTGGGTTCTGGTAAGCAAAAGTGCTACACGAATTAGTAGTGTTTAGGAACAGGAAGCAAAGAACGCTAAGAAATCTACCTGGTCTGGAAAACACACCAGTGGAATAACTCTGGGGCACAATACAGAAACTTACAGAGGTGATGTTACCCTAGAGTCAACATGGATGTAAAAAAGTAATGTCCTCAATAAAACTACATTTAGCGTTTTATGCCATGTGCCCTACTTCCATCTAAAAATGCTCTCTATCATATGGGAATGTTCTTTCAGATAAAACCACACAGAAGTTAATGTGCAGTTAAAATATTATATTATTACAGTACTACCCCCTCTTTTTTTTTTCTCCTTATAAAGCTGTCAAAATAATATGGTAGTTATAAATCAAATCTCTTTGGTTTCAGCCCAGTCCTGGCCCTGTTGCCAAGGCTGCTCTTGATTCCTTGACAGGGAAAGCAGAAAATCCCACCTACTCCTCTTCCATCACACCTGCAGCCAAGCATGAACTGCTCTATGAGCTTGCTCTGAAGCACATCTGTTAGACCCCCTTATTCAAAATAAACCTCCTTTGAGAGGATACCATCCACTCTAAGGAATAATCTTTCCCAGGGAGAACCATAAAAGTTCTTGAGCTGAGGTGGAGAAAGTGAGTTGGGGAAATACTTCACTACATCCTTAACCTTTGAAGTGTGTATTGAATTTTCTAATTAAATCCTGGATACTTATCCAGCATACAGCCACAGTGACGAGAGACAAATCAACGAACACAAAGTACTACTAGCATCAATTTAGTCTTCCCTTATGATGTAAATTCTCTGCAAGATTCTTGAGAGTGCTTGCATGCAGTGCCTTCTGCTAGGCACAGCCTGCATCTGGACTACTGCGAAAGTGGCAGGAGGACATCTCACTGTGAGGAGGCAGAATTGGCCCTGGAAAGTCAAATCAGGAAGTCTTCTGGTTCAGAGTCGTGTTGGATTTGTTCCCAAGGGGAAATCCTTGTAGACTGATGAGGGAAGTTAGCAACAGCAGCACTGAATCTACTAATGTTTCACTTGAAACATTACAGAAAAATGTTTGTTTATAGTGGAGTGTGTGTATGGTGTTTCCCTCTCTCTTTTTTGAGCACTTCAAGGTGAAATCTCTGCATCATAATGATCATGTTTCTCAAAGAGTTTAAGTACACTTCTGGGTATTCCAGGTGTTCTAGGCACAAAAAAAAAAAAAAAAAAAAAGTTCCTTGACAATGTTTTATACTTAATTTCATCACATAAATATACATATATAACTTACATATGTGTATATATATACATTTGTAAGATAGGTACAAATGCATAGACATACTTAACAACATTTTACGATCATTCTTTAGGGCAGAGGGGTCTTTCACGAGTCTCACATTTCTGTAGACTGGGTAAATGTGAAAAAACAGGAAGCTCTGACACCTTGTAAAATATATAGCATAGCCAATTCTTGAACTTTTGTTTTCTTCTGGCCAGGGAGGGATCCATATTGCCTTACTTCAGGCATGCAGTGTGGGCTATTTGTGTATACAGATTGGGATACAGTCCATGGAAGAAGTGAGCTGAAGTGACCTCAAACTGTATTTTGTATATGTTATTTCACTGTCCTTGAGTGGCCATGCTTTCAACAAAATTGTTTTCAAGTGTGTATTTTAACTTTTACTGTTTAATATATATTAAAAAAAATAATAATCCATGTACATATTTCCACTCGAAAACAAACAGACAAAACAAAATAGATAGGAATGAAACTTTTGCCTTGCAGTGTAAAGCTTTGTTAGTGCTTCCTATATTTATGATTGTTTTTCACTGGTCATAGTGCCTCATCATCTTCAGAAGAAAGTCTGCAAGATTTCATCACAAATACGAGAAAAGTGGTGATCTGCTGAATGTGCATTAAGGCTTTGTAGTGTTCCTGGATCCCAAACGCAATGATCTGCTGGTCACATGGGACAACCTCTGTGCACAGCAATTTGATGTAAAAAATTTCTCACTGAGAGAATTTAGTAGAGTACATTCACTCCATTGTTTGAAGAGCAGAAAAAAAATCTTCAGTCGGAAGAGGTTAAGCATTCGTGGAAAAATACGTTTGAATGCACTGAAGAGGATCACAAGAATATCTGATTTCTGTGCAACTGCAGTCCAGACTGTATATGTCAAATGTTCTTATGTCAGTCAATGTTGCCTTAGGATGTGAGCCTGCAGCAAATGAAACCAAAAGAGATCCTTGTCTCTGATTTCAGATAACCATATTCATTTAGGTAACTTAGAGGAAGATGTGGAAGACTGGAAGACAACCTATTAAATCTGAAAGTGGCAATCTGTTAAATGCAGAAATGGAAACAGATCAAGGATACAGATAAATGCACAGCAGGCCTTCAGAACTGGGATGATCTTGAGCAGAGAGTAACACATCCAACAGCAGTTCCAAAATGTGTCCTTTGGTCATCAGTCTGTACTGGTGCTCCTTCATTCCCCATTATCCAACTAAGCATGCTGATAGCTCTTCTCCAAGCATTGGGCCAGTGAAAGCTCTGACAAACACTTAACACTGGCTTAGGAAAAACTTGTCAGAACAGAAAAAGGAAGGTGGTGTAAAATCTCCTGCGTTGTTTTTATTGTTGCGTTGCCCACAGCAGTACTGAGGACGTGCCCTGATAGCACTGATCTCCATGTCCTACAGGTATCTAAAAGCAGTGCAAACATCAGCCTCTTCAAATTTGCATTCAAATACAAACCTCACAGAGAAGCCATTTTGGTTAGGCAAGAACTTGACACGTCCAGACATTTTATAATCTGCGTATGGAAAACTATTTTTCCCTAATGTTGTTGAAATGTGGGAGTGCATTACGATTTTTTTTTTTCAAATGAACAGATGCATTTTCTTCCTTTTATTCCAAATCTATTCTTTTTCCTCAGAATACTGATAATAGATTTAAGATGAGATCACTGACTGTACGTACGTGGTGGGTGGTTTTCCAATACCACACCAGCAGAAGGACAATAGCATCCTAAAAAAAGGAGCATTTGTTGTTTATGAAGCAGCAAGAAATATTGAAAAATGCAAATGAAGGAAAATAGCTAACGCCTTTGGCATGGATAATTAAAACACATTTATAAAAGTATCTTTCGTGTTAGATGGAAAGCCTAATTCAACCTTAAATATGAAGCCATCACCCACCCCATTTTCTTATTTATAGTATTAATATTTTATTAAAACAATATGTGATACTTTTATGAATTTAATCTGGGCATACTTCCCTCATAATCATCTCTGGAATTTGTCATGTTTTGCTAAATGGCACTTCATGCTAGGATTCCCAAAGTGTTTGAATTAGGTGCCAAGCACACCTACAGGAATCACGTAGATTTTAATTCTAACAAGTTTGCCTTACAAATTTGGACATGATACAGAAACACACCACAAAGAGTTAGAGCATCACCTAATTGGAGAGCCTTGGCTCCCATCCTGCCCCTGCTTTCCCCCAGTACTGCTCCAGAACCGCTCCACCCTTGGCTTGGAGGCTCAGCAGCCCCCAAGCAGTCCCTGGGAGCCTTTCTGCATAGACCCGTCTGACTCTCGCTGTCACTCATCCCTGGATCTGCGTCCCACTTCTCTTCCAGCTGGATGCAAAACAAGCGAGCTCTATCTGCAGCCCAACGAACCCTTCCCAGCTCTTTCCCAGGAGAGTGGGAAGTGGATAACAGCATGAAATGTTCCAGGCAAATATTACCATCCTGTTTCGCTTTCTAAAACAATTAAAGCAACTTTTTCCCACTGTGTTTTGCTGCGGCTAATCAGTGTGTGTAAGCAGACTCTTGTTTACACACACGAATCCCATTTTGTATGTGCAAATGCACGCCTGTATGCAGACTGCATGTGTTGTTTGCTCATGGGTACTGTTGTTTGTCTGTGTCCTAGCCAAGGCACACAGTTTGAAATATTTGTCTCTTGACTTTTTCTGCTGAAAATAAGCATAGCACATTTTAGACAGAAATCTGCTTTTTGCAGCACTCAAAGTGACCAGGATAGTCTGCTATGGCAAATGTGTTCTTAACTACTGTGACATCACTTTTGTGATGCTATAGAACAGTATGAAGATGTTAATTGATCGGCATAGATGTAATTAAAGTGGAAGCTCCTGCTCCTCAAAGATGAATACCTATTTGTTAATGCAGAGTTCCAGAGCTGTGACCATACAGTCAGTCCAGCAAAGAAACCAGCAAATTCCACAACATAAAGAGCCAAAGGGTGTTGGGACCACACAAGGGCACCTTGTTAAGGCTGTAAAGGGTTACCTTTGTGCCAGTCCCTTTCCCATTTACAATCATTGCGACTAGAATGGATTCACGTTGTGCCATTTTCTGTCCTGACTACTATCAGAATGAAGTTTTCAAATCCCTGTCTGCTTTTTAATTTGTCTGTCATTCCCTTTCCCCTTTTATAGCTTGGCAGCAGAACAGTAAATTTGACAGAGAATCAGAATATCCCTTTTGGCGGGCAAGCTTTTGTTCTCCATTTGCCCTTACAAATCTTGCCTTTTGCCTTCCCCACACCTTCCAGAGAGGCTTTACAGGGACCGGCTGCAGCTTCCCTGCCTGATCCTGAGTGCTGACCTCCTGGCTGGCCGTGGTTGGGTCTCTCCATTAGGTGGCATTCGCTCCGGTTCCCTCTTGCACAGCACACAGCCCCCAGCAGCCTCCTGGCGCTCTCCTCGCCCCGCTCCTGCACGGCTTCCACCCCCAGCGCTGCGAGCTCTGCGGGCCTGCCAGCATCCCCTGCCAAAACCTTGCAACAATTTGCAAATATTCTGTGCGTGTGAATAATCTTTTAAAGAACACAATTTTCTGCGATATTCTAGAGCTTTCAGTGCATGGAAAGAACAGTGCATGTACTTCTGTGTTTAACTGAAAATACGTGTACAAAACCAACCATTAATTATAAACCAGTGTCCAACATTATTCTGCTTGCTTCAAAGGGTAAAGATGTCAGAAAGTAAGAGGGAAGCAAGTCTTTCCTTATCTCCTTCCTTAATGAATCCTGGAACAGCAATGGGAAAAAAAAGCAAATCATTCAAAACATTTTTTTTTTTTCCAAAAATGCAGTTGGGTTCTTTACAGTAAAAAGATGTAGCAGAAAATCCAGGGTATAATGCAGTCAGCTTTCTTCTGAGAGAAAAGGGAATGGAAAGGGAAAGGGAAAAGGGAAGAGAGAGGGAGAGAGAGGGAGAGAGAGGGAGAGAGAGGGAGAGAGAGGGAGAGAGAGGGAGAGAGAGGGAGAGAGAGGGAGAGAGAGGGAAAGAGAGGGAGAGAGAGGGAGAGAGAGGGAGAGAGAGGGAGAGAGAGGGAGAGAGAGGGAGAGAGAGGGAGAGAGAGGGAGAGGAGAAAAAGAAAAAGAAAAAGAAAAAGAAAAAGAAAAAGAAAAAGAAAAAGAAAAAGAAAAAGAAAAAGAAAAAGAAAAAGAAAAAGAAAAAGAAAAAGAAAAAGAAAAAGAAAAAGAAAAAGAAAAAGAAAAAGAAAAAGAAAAAGAAAAAGAAAAAGAAAAAGAAAAGGAAAAGGAAAAGGAAAAAGAAAAGGAAAAAGAAAAGGAAAAAGAAAAGGAAAAAGAAGAAGGAAAAAGAAGAAGGAAAAGGAAAAGGAAAAGGAAAAGGAAAAGGAAAAGGAAAAGGAAAAGGAAAAGGAAAAGGAAAAGGAAAAGGAAAAGGAAAAGGAAAAGGAAAAAGGAAAAAGGAAAAAGGAAAAAGGAAAAAGGAAAAGGAAAAGAAGAAAAAGGAAAAGGACGTAAAAAAAACATAGAGTCATAGATAACCTGTATTTTTCCTTCCTACAAAAGATGATCAAGGAGATCATGATAAATGCATGATAAATAGAAATGGGAGATGTGAGGTGTATGGACTGCCCTGGTGAGGACTGCTTTCTGCCCCAGCACTAGGGAGGCTGAATCTGAATGCTGAAAATGAATATAAAACAGAAATAACTTTCAAATATTTGTTTCTCGTGTTGACTTTTGAAACAGAAATTACTCCCTAATTTTGAGGATCGGATTTCTTCATACGCCCTTGGGTTTGCCTAGGGGGAGAAATGCAGACATAAAGAAAAACAGTAGAACCCTTCCACTTCCATTCAGAGTTGTAGGAAGAACTCAGCACAAAGTTAAGAGGGGAAAAACCAATTATGAAAACATGTCTGTGCTGCCCTTTGCTCTGAATACAGACTGTGTTTACTTTCTCCTCTTCCTGAGGCTTTATGGAAGCTTTTTCTCTGCAGGTCAGACCCCCAGCTGTAAGGACCCCAAGTCTGTCATCCTGTGGCTCTGGGAACAACATGGTGCTGCTGATACTGCTGTACCCCAGCATCTGCAGCACTCTTCCTGCAAGAAATACCTCCTACAAAGGCTGCAATTGCACTGACGATTTTTAAAACAATTTCAACTTTGATCCAGCAACTCCGGGAGTGCAGCTTCTGCCAGCAGCTGTAATACTGCATTTTCCAGGGAGATGAAATGGATGAGAGCAGTCTGCCAGTCCCTCCCTGTCTGTCTCCCAGACTTGTCCCATCCACTCAGCTCGGCAGTTCTGGGGTCCATGAGCCAGTGTTGGTCAGGAAAGGAGCAGAGTTCTGAAGGATATACTCATGCCCTAACCTCCCTGCAGGGGCAGAGCTGTAAACAGGATGACCTGGTAGTACCCTCTGCTTTCTTGTCCTTCTCAGGAAATGGGATGAAGGCAAGGGCACAAGTTTCAGTATGAAATAAAGAGGAGTAAAGGGGGGGACAGGCCAGAAAACAAGAGACGTGCAATGGCAGGAGGCAAATGCCATCTTTTTAACTAGATAATCTTTGAGATCCCTTCCAACCCAAGCTGTTCTGTACGATTCTATCTTTTCCAACAACTCTGCTGTCTTCTTTTGTGACCCTCCAGCACAAACAAGGCTGATACACACCAGCCTGGTAGCCTATGTTTCTTGCAATTCACTGTCACAGGATTTCCCTCAAAACGAAAAGCAGCACATTCCCCTCTGTTTGCCTGGCAGTGTCCTCAGGATGAGGAGCTCCAATACTGCTGTTCTCAGCTCAGCAGCATCCTGGTAGGGCCATATGGGGACGCATCTGCTCCCCTGTTCATTCTGATGGCATTTGCCACACAGGCACACTCCAAGCATCGAAATGACTTCCTCAGTCTTGTTCCTGAGTATTCAAAGAACTTGAAGCCACAAATCAAGGCTCTCAAAGAACTCAGTGCCTGGTTTAGGAAAATCCAAAACTTAAGAGTTACTTTCTGTGTGCTCAGTCACTCACTCACATTTAACAGCAATTGTGAAAGGGAAAAAAATGCTCTGACAACTTCACTGCAATTTGACAACTCTCAATGAAAATCCAGTGGGCTGAACTGCCACAGTCTATTACATCACACATTGCCTAAGCTCACTCAGTCTTGCAGTAATTACAGAAGATAAATCTGGCTGTGAAAATGGCTTTTTATCAGGAGGAAACTTGATAATAAACATAGCAAAATGCCTCCTGTCTTAGGGCCTTTCCTTAATGGCATGTTAATACAATGATTTTTGAGATTGTATCTTTTAGCTGTGAAAGACTGGTAGGTACTGATACCTGGAAAAAATAGGAACTTCTGATTGCTCCCCATTATCTCATTACAACCCCTTAGTGGTAATGAGGTTTCTGCACAAGCAGAATCGACTTATGATCGGAGTTCCCCTGTACTCACTGAAGTCACTCATGTGTCTAAAAATCTCATGGTGTCTTTACTATGATTGTTAGCTTAATGAAAGCCGGTGTAGGACTCGTCTATTCATTCCAGAATATGTACTATAGGCTAGGCTGAGTCTTCTAGGGAGCTGAACTACAGAACTCCCCCCTTGCAGTACCTGGACTGGAGGTGAGATTTCTGTAGCCACACTGAGAGTCTGAAGCTGTGACTGCTCCGATACTGCTCTGTAGAATGGAACAACAGTGATAGGTTAGTTAAAAGCTGACTCTACTGGTGAATAGCTAGAGTAACAAACTTTAGTTTCTTAGCTCAAAGCAACCTGCATCAACTGCACGAGTGGTTGGCTGATTCTGGCCTATGCTTCACACTATTTGTGAAGGTCAGGAGTACTTGTAGCATGAAAACATCTTTGAATTTCTCCGTTGCTGTCTCCTACTGCGTGCTCCTGTCTTTGTGGACCTGTTGCTGGTGGAATACACGAGTTTTGGCTGGTGGATATCAGTTACCTATAGCCGAGTAGGGCTGGGGCTGTGCCGTCAGATATTCAACAAACAACAGAAGCCGGCACACATACATCAGCCAAGCCACCCAGCCCATACCTACGTTTGTTGTTGGTTTTGTTGTTGTTGCGTTATTGTTGGCTTTTTTTTTTTTTTTTTTCCACCTCCCCTTCGCATAATTAATATATTCGCGTTTCCTCCCACTCTCCCAATGGGCTACCAGCTGCAGCGCTCTTGAATAGCGAGCTTAATTGTGCTTTGTCATGCAGAGTACCTCCCTTTTCTATAGCAGGTTCCAAAGGGGCCCCAGCGGAGGTGGCGGCGGGCGGGCGGCTCCGCATCGCTCAGGTAGCGCCCGCGGGGGGACCGATCCCAGCCCAGGAACCCCTCCGCTGTCCCACACGGGGTGATATATGTGGGACCCCGCGGGCGGGTTTCGTAGCAAAGAGAGGCGGTGGGGGCTAATGGCAGAGATTGGCCGTTATAGGCTAACAGTACGTCCTACGGGCGGTATAAACAGAGTGGAGTGTGGGCTGTGGATATTCACTGCGAATTACAGCTAATTATTATTTGGATAGCAAGATTTGGATACCGCTGCCTCTGCTTGCTGATCGGCACCACTTTCTTCACAGTATCTCTCTCCCCCTCTTGTCTCTTGTTTTGACAGTTTGAATCCAGGTCTATGAGACATAGAAAGCCAATAAAATTCTCATTTCATCGTTAATCTGATTCCGTCGCGATGTGGGTTGTTACCCTCACACCTGCGTGGCAGGGTGTAATTCCATTAATAATAATAATAAAAAAATCAACATATTCATTGCATGTCTTTTCCCCGATGATATATTGTGAGCAGCGTGAGTTAAAAAGAGCCATTTATTCTCACCGTGAATGAGTCTGCCGGGAGCCGAAGACTTCACCTGCCTCCTCCGTCAATTAGGAATGTATCGAAAATTCTACCAGAAAACGAGTTAAATTAACCGTTGGCTAATTTCCTTGTGTCCCTCCTCCGTAATCCCCCCTTTTCAGCTTGCCCCAGAAATTACCACATGTTGCAAGGTTCAAATAGCGCCTAATGAAACAGTGACTAAATGGTTCGCTCAAACTCACAGCGAAGCCCTTTCGCTGTGCCTTCAAAGCCTGTGGGGCTGCAGCGGTCGGGGGTCCCTGTCTTAGGAAAGAGGAGGGGGGAAAAAAAATGAAAGAAAGAAAGAAAAAAGAAGAAATGCTCGGTTTTGGCAGAGAACCCTGCCCGGCCGCACAGCCCTCCCGCCCCGCCGCACACGAACGGGAGATTGGGACCGGCGGGGGCGTCTCGGGAGGCGCCCTGGGGACACGGCAACAGGGGGACGTGGGGAGCCGTGGGCTCGAGGACAGGAGGACACGGGGACGAGCGGACACGAGGGACGGGGAGTGCCGGGGGCCTCCCGGAGCCGCGAGGGCTGCGCGCACGCGGTTTGCGCTGAAGGTCCTCATACACTGCAAACCTTTTTATAGAGGTCACTCGGTCTGGGGACGGAAAGCAAAGCGAGCCCCGGAGCGAGAAAATAAGTCCCGGGCGGAGTTTTGCCCTGCGGCGAGGGGCTGCGGTCACTGCCCGAAGCTGTCGCACCGACGTGTCATCTGCTGAAAGTCGGTGAATTCCCTGAAGGGAGCGGAGTCACTTCTGTGAAGCGGTGAGGCTAATACAAAGTCATCAAAGCACTATGGTTCTTGTCTTTAAGTGACAACCCCCTTTATGGGACTGCTTGAAATACGCCTCCCGCTTTTCAATGTCCCTCTATCCATCTTTGTCTGCTCTTCAGAAAAGCAGACAATATACAGCAAAGCCTGGCGAGCTCCCCACGCTCTGGCTTGGGCAGTGCCAACGTTAGCCTTGAAATTGTCACTCCTTCATTAATCTGCAAGCAGTCCTTTTGCCAGAGCGCGCAGCACACGCTGCCGGTCCCTTTGGGTTCGCCTGCAGCAGCCTAAGCCCGGAGGGCTGCTTCGGGCCGTACCACAATGCGGGACTGTCACCCGCGGCAGGAGCGCTCTGTCCGCCCCCTCGGGCCTCGGAGAAGGGCGGTGCAGCTTTTCCTCCCCCGGGCGAAGCGCCCGCTTTCCCCCCGCGGCTCTCCGCTCCGCCCGGTGCCCGTCGGGTCACCGCCCCCGGGTCACCGCCCGTACCCGGGGCACCGGGACGCGGCCGGCGGCTGTCCCCGGCGGTGCTGCTGAGCCGTGCGGTGCTGGTGCCGCTGCGGCAGCGGCCGTGCGCGTTTCGCTGAGCCTTCCTTCCGTCGCGGGCTCCTAAAGAGCGATTGATGGATTGCTCCCGCGGGAGCGCTAAATCCGGCCGCGTTTGCAGCTCCTCCAAACACCGCCGTGACAAGTGCCAAAGTAAGAGGGCAGAGCTTGCTGTTCGTTCACAGCGGTTGCAACAAGGATGGAATAGCACGGAATCGAGGAGGGAAAAACCTGCTGTCTGGGTTCTGTCCCGCGGCCCTTCAGCCAAACCCCCACAGCTCCTGCATCCCCTCTGCTGCTGTCCCTGCCTTCGGCTGCCCTGGCAACGCTGTTTCCCTTTGTAACGGCCTTTCAGGATGCGTCAGGGCACACCTATAGCTCTGTTCCTGTATGGGAATGGGGAGAGCTCTTCTCACATCCGATGCTCACTTTGAAATCAAAAAAACAAGTCTGGTGATGGCAGCAGCTGCCTCAGTGGCACAGCTTGCACACTGAGGTCCCGTGACCTACAGTGTCACTGTTTCCTTTCAGTCCTTGAACAGTATACATTACCATTCACACTGCAGGTAACAGAAGCTCGTTTCTTTTCCCTCTCATTTTTAAGAAATCGTTAAATACTTCAAGGAAATATTCCCACATTTCTGGTGCTGAACTTTAGAAAGAGACAGAAATACCCACTTGTTCCCTGAATTACTTCCACAGAGCTACACTGAGGACAGACACACACACAAGCAGCACCCCTGCAGCTCTAGTGACAGCATCACCCTGATGCAGAAGGGTGCAATGATACTCAGGCTTGGAGCTCCTTCTGCTTCGGAACACCAGTGACACCACTGTGATACCCACAGTGTCAGTTTCTCCTCTCACAGCTTCCAGGTAGAAAAGGCTCAACGTGACTTTAGGAGCCAGGAGGTCCTCTGTGAGGAAATCATAAGGGCTATGAGAGGACACCGTTGGACTAAATAGTTTAAAAGGCTTTTTCCAGAGTTAATGATGTTACATTTCTATGACATAAGAGAATGGCCTGGGCAGTGAAGGGAAAGTCTCTGGGGAAACAGCATGTCCCCCCATTCAGCTGGGTGCTGACTTCTGAGCAGGCCCTCGTCTGTGAAACTTTGGATTGAGGTTTCCCAATCCCAGGCTGGTTGCTACCCCTTCCTGACAGGATCATGGTGCTGGCCCAGACCCCTCACCTGGCACAGGCTGTGAGCAGTCCACCCTGGGCCCTCTCCTCCTGCCCTCAGCAGCTACACCCTGCACTGGGCAGTTCCTGCTGAGCTGCATGAGGTCTTGTTCCTCGTTTTCTGATTAAAAGCAAGGCAAGCACTTGGAATTGGAGCTTTGAGCTGAACTTCTGAGGTTATGGATCAAGCACAGAAAGCGTTTGGAGTATTATTTTCCTAAAGGCTCTGCACTGGATTCAGGGCCTGAAGTCAGAAGTATAGATGGAGTCAGTGGAAAACCCACACTGGGAAAGGTGTGAGTGGGGAACAGCACAACAGGAGAGAGGCACACTTGTCCTCCGGGATAAGAGGAACCAAGAAAAAGTTATAAAGGG
Source organism: Phasianus colchicus (assembly GCF_987193195.1). Lineage (NCBI taxonomy): Eukaryota > Metazoa > Chordata > Aves > Galliformes > Phasianidae > Phasianus > Phasianus colchicus. The sequence continues at coordinate 46,909,601 of NC_143439.1, forward strand.
GCACGGTTGGGACCGAGCAGCTCCCCCTTCCACAGAAAAAGAAGTTAAAAAAAAGTTGTTTTAAATAATCTGATCTCTGATTGTCAACACCCAGCTGAGCACGGGGTAAAAGTAGCGAGGTCGCTGCGTGTAGGCAGTCCCTTCGAGAGGGCAGAAACTGAGTGTCCCAGCGCACAGCCCCGCGCCGGCACCGGCGGACTCGAGACAGGAGCAGCTGTCTGCCCCGTCCCCGTTTCCCTTCCCCGACGGCAGAGAGCTGCGGCCGGTCTCCGGCCGTGCTTTCCCAGCCTCGCTCGTACACTCGGCTCCACCCTGCTGCCGGAGCCCCCTACCCCGCCCCGCCCGAGCCGTGGGTAGCGGAGAGCCTCTCGGCTGCTGCCGGCGGAGCTCAGCCGGGTTATAGCAGAGTTGGGGCACACGGAGCCGCGCTGTGCCCGCAACCAGCAGCGCGCACTGCCCCGGCCGCTACTGTGCCTTCGCCCGGGCAAAAGAAATAAAGAAGAGGAAGAAGAAAAAGAAATTCTCATCCGATCTCATTTATTTAAATAAATATAAATAGAACTTTTATATAAAACTATTCACAAACAAACCGACGGCCCGAACCCAAGCGACTGGTGCTTTACTGCCTTCCTTATTCACTTTCAGAAAGTTCGTCCAGGAGGTTCTCAGCCTACGAGTTCTTTCAAGGTTTTAAAGTCTCGGCTTTCTGTCCGAAATAATTCGGGCGGCTTTTTCTTCCTTCAAACCGCTCTGGGGAGAGGTGGGGAGGACTCCCTGGCCGGGTCCGCGCTCCGAGCTGGGCAGGACAGGTGCCTGTCCCGGGGTCCGCACACAGCGCCGTGGCTGAGCTCCCACCGCTGGGCGCACCGACAGCCTCTGCCCGCGGGCTCCGACGGCGGTGCTCGAGGTGCCCCCGACGGTTCAAAGCGGGGAGATCTCCTTCTCCTCGGTGGCTGAGGATGGGGACAGGGACTCCTCGTCCTCTGACCTGGGGAAGTGGCCCTGGCCCGTGCTGCACTTGCAGCCGCCGTGAGAGCTCCGCGGGGCGCCTTTGCCCTCCTTCTTGTGCTTGACGCGGCGGTTCTGGAACCAGATCTTCACCTGCTTCTCGGAAAGGTTCAGGTACGTGGCTATCTCGATGCGGCGCAGCCGGGACAGGTACATGTTGGACGAGAACTCCCGCTCTAGCTCGAGGAGCTGCGTGCTGGTGAACGCCGTCCGCATTCTCTTCCCGTTCTGGATCTGGCTGGAATCGGACCCTCCTTGGGAGGCAAGAGACAAGTTAAAAGAGGCGAGGGAAAGGAAAAAAAGAGAGAAGAAGGACACCCGAGGAAAGAAACCCGCCTCAGCCTCCCCGTCCCCCGGCCGCTGGCTCCTACCCATGCCGAGGCAGTGGAACCTCCGCGGGTCGCTGACGCTGTAGGCGGTGGCCGCGCAGGCGGGGGGGTGATGCGGCGGATGCCCCAGGGCAGCGGCTGGCACGGCAGGCGGCGGGGGCTGCGGAGGGGGGGCGGCGGGGCTGCCCCGCGGGCAGCACTGGGCCTCGCCGGCGGCGGCGGCGGCTGCGGCGGGGGGAAACTGGCCCTTGAGCAGCGGGATGGCCCCGCCGCCACCGCCGCCGCCGCCGCCGCCCCCCCCGCGGGAGGAGTGCAGGTGCGAGGTGACACAGAGCGGGCAGACGCAGAAGGCCCCGCTCTTGCGGGACGGGCATCCCGGGCCCGCCACCGACATGACGAGGGGGGACGGCACGCCGAGGGGGATGAAGAAGTCCTGGCCGTGGTGGTGGTGGTGCTCGGGCAGGGCCGGCAGCGGCCTCGAGGAGTCCTTGATGATTAAGGAGTCCACATAGAAGGAGCGCGACATCGCGGCGGGCTGCGCTGCTGCCGACCGGGCTGCCACTGAAGTCCTGGCGAGGCGAGAAGGTGCTTATGTTGGAGAGGCGAACAAAAGGGTCCCCGGAGAGGGCTGGTCTTAAAGTCCCCCCGCCTGGATCCCCTGCGCTGGGGGTTTTATATCAACTATTTAAACACGTGATGGCTGAAAGCCTCTCGGACCTAAATCTGCCCAGCTTCTCAGGCCGGCGGGAGAGGCGGCGAAGGGAGGGGGAGGGGAACGGAGAGGGGAGGGGGGCACCAAGTGTGCGCGCGTGCTTTTTCGCTGCCCGATGGCTTCAGTCTTCGCCTTCGTCCCAGACAGATTGTGAGAGCGTGGGAGCCGAGGGAAGGGGGGGTGGGAGCGGTGACCTCGCATCCGTCCAGCAGCAGAGCCGGAGGGGAGAGAAACTTGCGTGAAACATTGTGCTGGGATCTGCCCGGCTGCACCTCTGCATCCCGCACGGAAAGAGCGAGGGGATGCGTAGGAGCAAAACGGCAGCGCTGCCCTCGCGGCCAGACCGGGGCTCCCCTGGGGCACCGGGAGGCCGCTTCCGAGCGGAGGAGCTCGGGTCGCTGCTGTGGATATAGGTAGGGAATTCGGGATGGGGTGCACCTATATGTGTCCATCAACCCTTCTTCTCACAGGGTTTGGTGTTGGTTGTTATTGTTATTATTATTTTCACTCTTCTCACCCCATCCGAAGCTTCCTCCAAATTGGCACTGAGCGCGGCGGACAAAGCCTTCCCCACCGGCACACGTCTCGGCCCAGTGCTACCACAACGCCAATGCCCCGCGAAGTGCCCGGCCGCCCCGGGACCGGAGCGCAGCGCTGCTGAAAGGCGGCCGTGCCGGGGCCGCTTTGATGTGCACCGAGTGTGCTGAAGCAATCATTCAAAGTAAAATTGGATAAACAGCTAAATACGGTCGGTGGCTCCCGAGCATTTCAGATTGCATTAAAGAGCCGAGGTATTTGCGGCATATTACGCGATTTTCCAATGACCTGTTTTATGGGAGTTTAAGAAGGCTCCTCGGCGGAGGAAGGGCGATCGCACTCCTGTTGGGCAGATACGACGCGGCATTTGGAAGCGGCCGCGCATCCCGCGCCGCTCGGCTGGCGCAGGGTAGCGACAATTGTGCTCTAAGGCAGAAAACGCAGAGTACGGCTGATTGCCAGAGTGCGGCCCGAGAGAAATCGGCAGCCTTCACGCCTTTAGGCGAGCGCAGAGCAGGGACGCGGACATCCTCCTTATCCCATTCACTCTTTAAATCGAGAAAAACACCACCAGAGACACAGATACCGCTGCCCGCCCTCCGATCGGGATGGTTCTCCGTCGGCCCGGGGCTCAGCGCTTTGCCCCAGCCCCGTCAGAGGGGACACGGGCGGCCCTGGCTCCCCTCGACGGCCGCGATGCCGCAGAGTTTTAGGGACGCTCCGCAGCCGCGAACTGAGGATTTATGGATGGCAATTAAAGTTTTATGAATTGCAGCTGAGGCTGGTTATGGAGCTATTTGAATGTGATTAGAATTCAATTAGAAAGTGTTTACCGGCCGGCGGGGCTCCGGAGTGTAAACAGACAGCTATTCCAGCAATGCGCTAATCCCGCGTCTTGTGACAACAATTAGGGACCGGCGGCTTTCGGTGGGTCAACTCCGACCTCACCTAGCTCTCCCCAAACCGCTACCGAGGCTTTGAGGCTGCCGGTGGCCGGAGCCCTTCCCGAGGCTCTATAGTTATGGTCCCACGGCGAACGCAGTGGGCTTGCTCGGCTTTCTCCGGTTAAAATGCAATTTTGTCTTTTTTTTTTTTTTTTTTTTTTTTTTTGGTGTGTGTTTTTTTGTTTGTTTGTTTGTTTTTTAGGAGAAGCTACTTAGAAAGAAGGGCGTCCGGTGTGCGTGGAAAACCTCAGTGTGCAGCGATGGAGAGGGGCTGGGAGGGGGGGCTGCTGTAAGTGGGGCGGACAGCGAGAGTCGGATCAAAGTTGCGATTTCTAATTGTTATAATAAACCAAGCGCGGTGATAAAAGAAAGGAGGGAAAAAAAATAGCACAAAGCAAATCTCAGCCTTGAAAGCAGGAGCAAGAAAAGAAGTCATTTGAGAGCAGAGATATCCCAAACCAGGCGGAATGATGTAAGGCGTGCGCCCACATCACATCGGCCTCGTTACGATTTTATTTTTCAATAATTCTGTCCGATAAAATTTCATTGTCCATTAAGTAATCCCCGAAATGAGAGCTCTTATGAGCCTATAATGAGCTCTAATTGCTACGACTGGGAGAGCCACGTGGAAGGATTTAGAAGGTATTAAGCGGTTGGGTACAGAGCACAGGCTGTTACCTAGCCATTACTTTCATAATTCAAGGAGAAAATTAGTCCTTTTAAGGGAAAATCCTTTGATTCCCTTCATTCTGCTCGGGGTGACAGAGTATAGCTTTGTCTGCCTTTAGTTCAAGGCAGTGTAACAAATGAGAATGTAACGAAATTGCCCCCTTTTGAAAGTGGAGCAGTTCAAAAAGAACATCAGAGCCGCTCCCCCGGCCCGCGGAGCGCAGCGCTGGGCGCAGGTCCCTCCTTTCTCCCAGATGTCTCCAACACCTTTATGTCGGGGAGATTCACGGCTTATGCGACAAAAGCGGCTCTCTCCCCTCCCTCCCCCAGCCCCGGCTGCAGGGAGGCACTGCCCTCCCGGTGCAAACCCGGCAGAGAGAGCCGCACCTCGAGGCCGCGTTTTGAGGAGAAAAAAAGGGGAAAAAAAAAAGTTTGAGGGGCGAACGTGACCCGAAGAGGGATCCGGGCGGGCGCGGCCCCCGCCCCAATAAATCCCCGTGTGGCCGCGGGGCTGCCAGTCCTTGAGCTGGGAGAGCGTTTCTTTCCCGGTCTAACATCGATTTGGGATCAGCTCCCAAAGCCACTGGCCATCTCGGAGCCGGGCTGTGTGAAGGGAGCGCAGGCAAAAAAAGACAGGGCTTGCCCACAGCTCCCATTAATGAGGTCATTATAAAAGCGTGAACAAGTCTATTAATGTTTTGTTGAAAGCGCATCGTTAACTTGTATCCATCCTTTTCTGAGAGTGGCATTGTGATATTGCTGTCTGTGGCACATCTTACCCGATATAGCCCGAGATTTCTCCATTATCTGTAACCAAGCAACACTTTCTGAATACCAAAAATTGAAAAGAACCGCTTAGTCTTCAAGAAAGTCCTCAATAATAGTGGAAAAGAACAAAGATCCAGGAGACAACAAAATGCCACAGGGGTGACTTTTCATGAGCAATTATCTCTCATTAATCAGAAGAACAGCTGCAATATTAATTTTCCTTCTTTCTTCCTCTCTTTTCACACTCCCCAACATTTGAATAATCATAAATTTTGATTTCATGGAGCGGCAGCATTGCCAGCGGCTTCGAGACAGAAGCCACCTACACGGGGAGGACGCTTTGCAAACGGCGTCTTTTTTAAGGCTGCCAAAGAATAAAGTGGAGAAAAGAAAAAAGAGAAAAACTCGGGGCCGGGCCGCTTTCCCCTTTCCCCGAAGCCGGCCGAGGCCCGGCCCCACCGCCGCCCCGCAGCCCCACGGCCCCGGCGGCAGGCGGGGACGGAGCGGCCGGAGCGCCGCGCAGCTCCAGACGTGGGAGTTTCGACAACTTCGCTGGCCATTTAACTTCCAAACATGAAGCCAAGCGTTGTAGATCTGTCCAAAGAGACAATCTTGGGGCGTAACACGCATTGTGAGACATCAAAAGGCCCTGGCGTTATATGCACTAAGGAGTGCATTCAGCAAGAAGGGTGCAATGCCTCTCCTTTCAGGGCTCGGGAGCTGATTGTTTAACGAGGGATGTCGCCGCGGCCAGAAAACCGCACTCCTTCCAAAGAGAGGGGTGTAACATTGAAAACTCCCCCCCCGCCCCCCTTTATTTTTGAGGGTTTCAAAGGATCTCAGGGACAGGAGGCGGTGACTGGGAGAAACTGCACTTGGGGTCGGGAGCTCACCAGGCTGAGACCCCTCAAACTCTGCCCCACCTCCAGGCGCTCGCATGTCCCCGCCCTGCCCCGGGGAGCTGCCCATGGAGCAAAGGCAGCCCGTTATCCCCACTGGCCCACAGATGCGGCCCTGGCTTGCTCTTCCAGCGCCCTTCCCTTCTCTGCCTGCAGGGCTAACTGCAGATAACTTTCTTTAAGTTAATGACTTTGTTTTCCCGCAGTTTATTATTATTATTGTTGTTATTATTACTGGTAACTTTCATTAAGTACTTAAGGGGAGCTTATAAAGAAGATGAAGACCGACTTTTCACGCAGTCTGATAGTGATAGGACAAGACGGTTTTAAACTAAAAGAGGGAAAAATTAGATTAGATATTAGGAGGAAATTCTTTACTTAGGGCGTGAGGCAGTGGTACAGCTGTCCAGAGAAGCTGTGGCTGCCCCTCCCTGGAGGCATTCAAGGCCAGGCTGAATGGGGCACTGGGCAATCTGACCTGATGGGGTAGCAGCCCCGTCCACAGCAGGGAGATGGAATTGGGTGAGTTTAAATCCCTTCCAACCCTGGCCATTCTATGATTCTACAGTTCTGTGATTTTTGTCTTGGACTTGAGAGGCTTTGCCATGTCCCTAAGTACATGGGGCAACCTCAGGCCAGACTTCAGTCTTGAGTCCTTTATTTAGAGCTCTTGCAGCTAAAATTGTTACCTACCACAGATGACTGAACACACTAACCATGATGGAATTGGTTTTTACACTGATCTATTACAAAGTAACACAGGAGTGCTACACTTCATAGTAATAGGGACAAAGAATATAAGCTTCTGTGTAATGTTAATTATCCTATTTCATTTTTGCTTTTGAAATTACAACCTCAAGCATTTCAACCCTTGGAAATCATGCTTAGATTGAGGCATTCTGCTTGAGAGTGATGAAAAAGTGGTCTTCTGAATTTTCTACCAGAGGTAATGGCAGGAATATGCATTAGGTATTGGCATGGTATTGGCAGGAATAGGCATTAGGCGTGGATTGTGAGAAATATTGAGGTCATAAAACTTATTACGGTAGTGTGGGATATGCCTTTCTGCAGACTGAATGTTGAGTTCAACCCACCCACACTGAACAAATAAAATGGTGTGGGGTGTGGGTTTTTTTGTTTTTGTTGTTTTGTTTTGTTTTTTCATTCCTCTGGAATGAAAGTGTGGCTGAGGGGTAGTCCAAGAATTGCAAAGCAATGGAATAAGTTCCTAAAGGAGATATGGTGCTACCCCTACACAGTAGGCACAGTATGTAGAGGGGAACACAAAAAACGATGGATATCCTTGAATGCTACTCTCAGAGGCAGTTGAATTAGTTCTAATTCTTGCTGTGACCAGTAGGACTACTGTATTCACAACAAAGAATAGAACTAGTCATACTCATAGTCTTGGCTATACTCTTTGCTTTACATTACTCACTGTTCGGAGAAGACAGAATCTGTGGAGGATGGTACATTGCACTGGAATGAAGGAGAGGAGTGATATGATAGAGAAGTGATAGAAGTGCGATTACAAAGTGAATGCAACCATTGGCACATTAATCCAAGGTTATGAAACATCACTGTGGCATGGTTAAATGATGCGTGAATGCAATCGCATAGCATAAGCAGCAAGATCATTCCACTGAAGTCACTGTGTGGGAAAACCTTGTCTGTCAGAGGGTACAGCTTTGGATGTCCATGCTCAGAAAGGACTAAATGAGAACAAGTCTAGAGAATAGCATGAGGAGTATGAGTGGAATGTGAACCTTCAAGAAGCACAGAGAATGGATTATTTAGGAAAATGAAGGCTTGCAGAAGGTGTGCTTTTTGCTTACGTCAGCGAAGTATGTACTCATGAGGGAGAAGAACTGTTCCATCTGAAGAAAGGTATCACCACAAGAACAAGTGAATGTACTCTGGATGTACGTGAATTTAGCCTGGAAATTAAAAAAAAAAAAAAAAAAAAAAAAAAAGCTTTTAAGTATGAGGGAAGTGTACTTCTGAAACTTGTGGAATTACTGCTGGCAATATGAAATAGAGTAGGTTTAAGAGAACATCTGACACATTTCTGATCAGAGTTACATAAAAGTATCCGAAAACATCCTCTGCAGGAAAGACAAACACAAAGACTGCTTAAGAGCCATTTTGACATAGTCAGTACTGATGTACAGCTGAGGAAGCTGTGGATTATTTGAGAGAATGTATTTTCTAAGAGTTTTTTCAGGATTGGTATTCCCAGAAACTAAGGTCCACCGAGCAGCTAGAGCAGGGATGCACCTTACAGCATCTTCCTTTTCTCTGTTCTGTTCCATGTATGTTCATTTACTTGATTAGTGTTCTGGATACTGCCTCTAGTCCAATATGAAGTGATGTTTTGGTTTCCTTCCTTCCTTCCTCGTTTCCTTCCTCCCTTCCTTCCTTCCTTTTTTTACATTTTTGTTAAGACAATGAAAGACAGAATCATGTGCTAAAATGGTGTGTTTTTTTTCAGGTGTTGGATTAAACATTGGTCTGAATTTTGACATGAACTAGATACCATTATGAGAAAAAGCCTACCATCTCATTTTTTCAGCTCACTTTTCACAATAGAACTTTGCCCAGGCAGCTTTTATGTGAAAACAAATCTCTATTGGTAGCAGCTGGAGGCAACCCTGTTACAGTTTCATCCTTTTAGATGTATTTGTATTCTCAGTTTGAAAAAGAAACAAAAACATGTGTTACATGAAGCAGAGTCTTAGTGAAGTACAGGCTAGAGGCACTCAGCTTCTCACTGCAAGGAAAATAGGGACATCTTACAGAAGCACACAATATGAATGTGTGGAAATGGAACCCAGATTCAGATTTTTTATTAAAACAATGTGGGAAAGTTTTGCACAGCTTGTCTCTTTTTATTTATAAGAAATATATTTTCCAAGCTTGTACTCAGTCTTCTCTTTAAAAAACCCTAGAAATAAAGAATTTTCAGAAAATGTAAGATTTTCTGTAAGTATACTAGATCAAAAATTGTTTATTCTGCTATAGTATTGAGGTGGTAACAAAACCTAATGGAAAAAGAGTGGCAGATACTCTGCCTTAGTGGTAAGAAAAGAGACTGAAATGGAAAAATATATAGTATGAAGCTTCTAAAAAAGGAAGAAATAGAAGAAATACTGGAACCTAAACCATAGGAAGATGCAACTAGGAGGGTATAAGCCATGATTTTAAAATGCAAACAAATATAATTACCATTATAGATTGACCAGATGAAAAAAAATCAGTTAAGAATATGTCTGAAGCTTGAGGAACATCTCAGCCTCAAGCATTTCCATGTCTTCTGTGCTTCACTGCAGCTTAGCCAAAGAGCAAACATTCCTGTTAGATACCTGTACGTACAGCATACAGCTAATGCTATCTCATGTAAGAGGTATGGCTGTATGTATCCTCAAGCACATGGAGACATAGATTTGTAATGAATCAGAAGGTGGAAAGATTTGGGAAAATAATAATGTTATGTAGCTGTAAGACAGAGCTACTCAGCAGCTATGCTGAATAGTGCAGCAGGAGTAGAATTTGGCCCAGTGTTTTCAAAGGTTAGTTAAAATACAACCTTTTTCAGGTGAAGAGAATGAAAGAGGTCAGCTCGTTCTCCAGATCTACAAAAGGTCTTTCAAGGGTACCAAATAAATAAAAATAAAAGCCACAATCACACTTCCTAGATACATGCATAGAAACAAGACTTGTACATTAAGGTGTTGTCCGATGAGGAAAACCCCAGGAGCACTCTGGTCAGTGAGAGCTCTGCCAGAAATTCACCCAGTGCAACCAACTTGTACAGATTCAAACAATCGATTTTGTCCAAGGTCCCAGAATAAGATCATTGCAGCACTGAGATTAGACCCAGTGTCTCTTATCTTTCAGGATCTTACAGTAAGTAACAGTGCATCACAAGTGGTCTTTTCAGAACCACAAAGTCGGTTGAACCTGATTGATTGCACTCTAAAAACTGTTAACATAAAGGAAACCTAATGCAGCATCCCCCTTCTTTTGTGGGTAAGATTTTCTACAGGCTATTCCCCTCTCAGGTAGATTCTGGTACAAGTTGTCCATTGAGTACAAAGCGATCAGTACCCAAACGTAATGTTTTTTTACTCTCTACTGCAGGCAGGAATTGTTACTCTCCTCTTTTCAAGGAGAGACAACAACTCTGTTTCAGTGTCATACCAATCTGCAACAAGATTTACAAATCTGATTACAAACTGCCTCTGAATCACATGGACAATTATTCACTCTTCTATTCTTTCACACATTTATCAAGAAAGTATGACTGCTACATCAGGCTTGATGGACAGTGCCAGGCTGCCAGCAGCCAAAAATGAACTGGAGCCAAAGAAAGAACAAGATCTCAAAGACAGGCAATTATGTTTCCAATATCTCTCTTGCTCTGAAAGGAAAATAGTTTTCTTTTCGAGTTGCAAGTTATTCCCAACTCTCATGCTTTACCATAGAGGTTAGGTAATTCTTCCAATTTCCCTTGAGGACCTCATACTCTAGGAATGTAATGTGTTCCACTATAAGTACTTTTGCCATACTTTAAACAATTCCAAGAACAAGAGCATCTATTTTTTTTTTTCCCATGGTTTTAGAGCTATTATTGGTCAAAACTGATAGTATCAGAGAGAAAAAATATTTCCTTGGAAGCAGAAAAGATAGTATTCAAAGATGATCAGAAATAACATTGTCCTGTCTGAAACAGACATGCTAGGAATATGTCTTTGCTTGTATGCAGAAGTGTGAACATGTTAGTATATCCAAATATCAGTGAACATTAAAGTGCTTACAGAAAATCTTCATTGTTCATGTTTTGAGGACTTTACATGAAAGCCATCCTTCCTTATTCTCTTTAGATCAACATTTGTCACTGTAATTAATGAGAAAGTAATTATAGTGTAATTTGTCAGAATAATCTGACAGGCAAAGAATTATGTTCTCAATCCTAAAAGAATATGTAGTTCTAGTTTTCCAACTGATTGGGTAGATGTGGGTGGCATAGCAGAAGGTATTTGCCCTTAAGCAGGATAAAAATTTTGGCACTTTGTATTTTCAAGCAAAAGTGGGCAGAGTCATTATCTAACTCTCTCAAATAGTTACAATAAAGCATTTCATCTTAACAACAGATTAGTATATCTGATTTTTGGATCTTCATGATGTTATAGTGAAGATTTACAGCTCACTTGCATTAGTTAGGTACTCATCACTATTCATCCCAGCCAGACACTGACTCTTTGAGATGGTGAGTAAACATCTTAGGAATTCAGTCATGTGTAGTAAGAGAAAAATGATGTCCTTGAAATAAATACAAGCTGTCAGGTGAGGCTTTAAGGGAGGTAAAACCAGTAAAACAAGGTAAAATAAAGATGATATTCAAGGGGATATGAGTAATCACATCATTAACAGCTAGAAAATCTTCAACTTTGTCTTTGCCTTTTCTGGTTTTTTGGTTTTTTTTTTGTTTTGTTTTATTTTTTTTATTTTTTTATTTTTTTAACTTAGAAGTCAACTGCACCTTTACTCAAATAACAGCATCTGTATCTCTTACAGCGTAGAGAATCTGGCCCTCAGTAATCCTTGGAACTTGTTTTCAACAGTGCCAACAATATTGTTCTTAAATACGATGTTCAGAAGAAAAGTTAAGTACTGTACATTTGCCATTTGTACATCTTAAAAACCTTGATCTTACTGGACTGTTCATACTTCTAAATGGATTTGCTCTGTTTGTATTTAGTGCACTTCACACTTTTGTACCTGCTGTGTGAAAATATGCCATCAATTTCAATGCTACATCCATCTCACCAAGTGACAGATGAATACTTTGTGTGTTTCTGCTTAACTGATGTGATTATTATCAACAGATGCATAAATAAATAAATAACCAATAAGGATAGAGCTCCATTAGATTTTCCTATTGATGGGAAGGGATGAAACATGACCACACACGTTGCCTACATCAGCAAGTTCTACTGAAGATTAAAAAAAAATAAAAAAACTAATGTCTAAAAATATTCAAGAACTTATCTTGGCTGCAGGTTATGCGAACATAAGAAAGTCTTTAACTTCAGAATATTCCAAATTCTTCTTGGGTTAGAAAATTCTGCCTTTGATAATGTGCTGTCATGTATTTCTTGAAGGAGCAGAAGCATTCAACTGCAGCTCTCCACAGTTCTAGCAGACTTGAAACTGCAAGAACCCTATTATTCACTTTGTTATATGTCGGCTGCTCCAAAAGTGATGCTTCCATAATGTAACAGAAATCTGATATTCATTTTGTTGAAACTCCAGGGGTCAAGGTGACTGATACCATAAGCATTCATTATCAGTCAGGTTTGTGGGTAGCAAAGGGACGCTTATGCAGGACAGAGGAGCCAACTCAGAGATGAGAGGCTGTGTGGCAAGGGAAAGGCTGGTGAGAGGTGATCTACATGAAAAAAAGTAGAGCACAAAGTGAAGTGAGCATGGTCAGAAGTCTGCTATAGTCCTGTAGCTTTTCTCAACTCCCTTTGCAGCATTAAGTGTTGTTAATTACAGTCTATTATTTCTACCTTCTTATCTCTGACTTTATGCCCTGCGCTCCCCTGCTTGCTCTCTTCCCTTACTATCACCACCCACTCTTGTTTTCCCTCTTTCTGACTCTCTTCTCTTAATTAATCAGGGAAAGAAAAAGAGAAGCTGCTGCTGTCAGCTTTGCTGGTAGGAGTTCAAAGAACAAGGCTACCACTGCACCTGCTGCTCTTTCTTTGATTTTTCACTGTTGAGTGAAAGAGTTTCCTTCAGGAGCTGAACACCGCACTAATTAACAAAGGAAAAGACAGGGAGAAACAAGCCAACATGTTTGGCAGGAATGAGGCAAGAAACAGAGATGTTAGAGGGAAACGGAGGAAAGGAAAAATGACAAAGGGGGAACTGGGAAAGAAGCACAGAGTCAGGAGAGGAAGAAGCAGTAAGGGAAGGAGAGGGAAATAAATATATCAGGCAGAAAAAGACAAAGAGAGGGAGCTACCAAAACCACAACAAAAAAAGTGGCAATAGTTCAGAGTCCCCTTAGGTTGCAGTACATGGTTCTAACAGGGCAGCTCTTGAGAGCGGTTAGTACTTTGGTTAAAGGCAGTTGTGTGTGGCACCAGTTCTATCCCACTGAATGCATAAAACAAATTAATGGGGCAGGGAAATCCTCCTTGAAACAACAGCAAAACACTTTTTGAGTTGAACTTTAAACCCACCATCTTTTATTTAGATATAAGGAGCATAAGTGGCTTAAAAATACAATCAGTACAAGACTGGCATTATTCATACTGTTCCTGGTGAAAGGACAATGCACTGTTGATAAGAGAGGTGTCCCACCATTTTGGGCAAGCAAATGTGGTGATATGAAGGCACAGACAGGCTATATTCTGGCTGAGCAAGTGTCTCACAGCTGACAGCAAGTGGCTGCCAGGGGTCCAGGTGACAGCAGTGAAGGTTTTGACTACTTGTGTGATATCCACTGAAAGACAGGAGAGAGGCCCAAAGTAAGACCTTCTGCAGCATGCGGTGGGACACCAAGAGCACAAACCATGGAATTTGCTGCCTCTAAAGGCAGTACATAAGGTGACTGGGAAAGACTTTTGGCAAATGAGACAAAGAAACATAGCAACCTTGTGGTTAAGGCATATAATTTCTGCCTAACTGTTCCAACGTGAGATGATGAAAAAGTTCCTTATGCTGAACTTTGCAGAGGTGGTTGCTAGCTGTATGTACTTTGTGAGATGCTGAAGTAGCTGGTACTCACTACACCCATTAGTCACAGAGCCCCGAGCAGGTCAAGTGCTACAGGATGCAGTGTGCTGAAACATCATGGCCATCTCAGCCTAGGAACTTGATACTTCAGTTTGATATTTGTCACAGCTCTCTCTCTGTTAAGGTAACCATAGAAAACAGGGAATGTATACCTCATATAATAATCAAGAATCCTCAGACTATTTTTTTCCTGGTCTTATCTCAAACCTATCAAGACAGCAAACCAAGCTTGCCACAAATGCAACACAGGGATTGCAGACCTCAAACAGGATAGCTGGCTTGTGCAGCTCTGCTATAAGAACTCATACATAGTGTTGTAAATCCACTCTTGCAAAACCATTTCCAGCATGGTGCTGCACAGCACTGACTCCAGTTATCTGGCTGGTAAGTGAAACAGCCATTTGAAAAGAAAAAAAAAGGTTACCAAATTCATTTGTGGAATGAACTTGCATAAGAAACTTCACTGAAACCAGTGGGTTTTTACTAGCTTTTGCCAATATTAAGTTTGGCCAATTTTCCCAATTTTAGGACTGTTAGGTAGGAGCAATTAGTCATCAGTATCACAAACTCCAGTTTCTATGCACGAGACACATGCAAGAACATTCACTAGGTAAAAAAAATAGAACACAAACAACAAAACAACACATACATAAGCATACTATTATGAAAGCGAGATATTACTCAGTGGGAAATTTGTGCTGTTCTGCAGAATCTTGTTATTTGGTAAGTGAAACCTGTCACAAGTAGGTCATGACATAGAAATACAGTTTTCCAGTGTGATAGTGACAGATAATGCTTTTTTTCCCTCTATGACAGAGACAGCGTCATAGAATATTTCACAAGTATATTGCTTCTACCAGCAGTAGGCACCATTACATATTTTTATAGACATTATTCTTGAGAAATACACCATGAACATCTTTATGAGTAACGGAAATCAAGTGCCAACATAGTCTTTCAGAAAATAAGCTGATTGGTACATAAGAGAAAACGAAAAAGAACAGTAGATTTTAGAGGTTATCAAACAGTGAAGACTTTTGATATGAGGAAGAGGTTAATGTGATTAAGATAAATGCAGCTGGAAAAAAAAAAAAAGGAAAAAAAGGGGGAACGTGGAGTTCTCTCTTCACTTAAAAACAAACAAACAAACAAGCAAAGAACAAAAACAACCAAACCAGGTTCATCCCCAGAAAGTTTCTGGAGAAGTTTTCCACGTCCTCATAACTGTATTATCTTTTCTCTCTTTTAAAACATCGCCTAGCTGAATACTACTCAGTGCTGCCTTCCTCTGCCTTCATAGCAGCCAAGAGCTCACCTGCTGTTTGGGCTGCTACACTCTCACTGGCATTTTCCAACCTTCGCTTTAGGTTCTGGAGTCAGTATAAGGCCTGGTCCTGTTTAATATCTTCATTGCTGATCTGGATGCACCCTCAGTAGTTTGCAGATGACACCAAGCTGGGAGGAAGTGAGGATCCACCTGAGGGTAGGAAGGCTCTACAAAGGGATCTGTATAGGCTGGATCAATGGGCTGAGGCCAATTGTATGAGATTCAGCAAGCTCACAGGCAGAGTCCCTCACTTAGATCACAACAGTGCCATGCATTGTTTCAGGCTTGGGGCAGAGTGGCTGGAATGTGGCATGGAGGAAAAGGATCCAGGGGTGTTAGCTGACAGCCTGCTGAGCATGAGCCAGCAGTATGCTCAGGTACCCAAGGAGACCAGTGGCATCCTGGCTTGTATCAGAAGTAGTGCAGCCAGCAGGAGAAGAGGGGTGATCATCTTTTTGTACTCAGCACTGGTGAGGCCACACCTTGAGTACTGTGATCAGTTTTGAGCCCCTCACTACAGGGAAGACAGGCTCTGGAGTGTGTCCAGAGAATGGCCACAAAGCTGTGAAGGGTCTGGAGCACAAGGAAAAGTTCAGGTTGGACGCCGGGAAAAAATAATTCTCAGAAAGAGTGGTGATGTATTGGCACAGGCTGCCCAGGGAGGTGGTGGAGTCACTGCCCCTGGAGGTGTTCAGGGAACGTGCAGATGTGGCATTTACAGATACGGTTAGCGGGCACGGTGACGATGGGCCGAGAGTCGGACCAGACGCTTCTAGAGGTCATTTCCAACCTTAACGATTCTACAAACCGCGGAGAGAACGAGCATTTCACTCGCTTTCAGGGCTCCATGGTTTGTTTTAACTCGCATAAGGACCGTTGCCTTGCAATTTCTCTGCTTTGCCCTCCACGCACAGAGGACCGGGCAGGCTGCCAGAAGGCTGCAGTACTCAGACACACTGAGCACACCGAGGGACAGACACACGCTCCGCACAGCCCCCATCCGAGCGGCAGAACAGGAGTGCTGGAAACCGCTTCCCTCACAGAGCCCTCAAGCTAAGCCAGAAGGCCTAACAGACAGCCGTCGGCTGACAGCAGGCCCCCAGCCCGCCCCAGAAGAGAGCGCAGAGCAAAGACAGGCACCAACACCCACACAAACCCACGACGCCGTAACACCCGCAGCCGCCCAACGCCACGGCGCAGCGCCCGCCCCCGCCGCCCATCCGCGCTTCCCGTGCGGCGCGGGGCGGGGCGTCGCTCCGGCCGGATGTTGTTGTTGTTGTTCCTGCCCCGCCCCTCGCCCCCTCCCCCCGCGGAGGGTGACGGGCGCTTCCTCGCCCGGAGCCGCCGTCTCGCAGCCGCTGCCTGTCCGCGGCCCTGCTGCCGCCCGCTCCGGCCCCGGGACCCGGGCCTCCCGCCGCTCCCCCCGCCGCCCTCCCGCGGGGCCCGCCGCCTCGGCTCCTCGTTTCGACCTCCCCCTCCCGGGCTCGGCCATGGCGGACTTCGACGAGATCTACGAAGAGGAGGAGGACGAGGAACGGGCGTTGGAGGAGCAGCTCCTCAAGTATTCTCCCGACCCGGTGGTGGTGCGCGGCTCCGGCCATGTCACCGTGTAAGGGCCGCGCCGGGGCCTGCGCGCTGGGCGCCGGGGCGGGAGGTGGGGGGACGGGCGGCGGGCCGGGCTGGGAACGGCGGCCGGAGCCGCTGCCCCGGTGCCGGCTTGGGGCCGGCTGGGGTCGCCTGGGGCTCGAGGTGAGCGGGGAGCTGCGGGGAGGCGAGGAGGATGCGGGGCTGTGAGTAAGAGAGGAATGCGAAGCGCGGGTCCGGAGCGGTGAGGTGTCAGGAAGTCAGGTGCGTGGGGCCGTGTGTGGGATCGGGAACGCGCCGCGGGGCTGTCTGCCTGCCCGCTGCCCGGCCGCCGCCACGTGGGGCCGCCCCGAGGGCTCTCGGGGGGCGGGAGGAGCCCCTGGGACGCGCGGGTGTCTCTGCGGTCGGGTTGGGTTGCGGTGGGTGCACGTGGTTTCACTTTGTCTGACGCGGGAGCTGCTGCGAGTTTTGGTTTGCAAATATCCCTGGCGCTAGCGCCGTGAGTTGGTGTGGGGCTTCTCAATAATTAAACAGGTGAGGGTGACTTTCCTCGAGTTGGTTCCATCGGGCTCGCCCTGCTGAAGCGTAGGGTTGTCTTCAACTCCTGATACTGAAATAACAACCTAGAGACAAAGCACTGCACGGCAAACTTTGTGTAAATACTTACATTTGTGTATATATATATATATATATGCATTTTAAAAAGTATATTTTAACTGTTCGGCAGGACTAGCCTTGCAGCAGAAGCATCAAAGTTGAAGGTATTGTGTTCTACTCCTCTGACTCCACTGACCGCTGCTGATTTCCATATACCGCCCTGTCCAGAAATCTGGGTTTAACTTTGGAATAGATTGGTGGTGCTTTGATTCATCACTGCTATAATTGATTGATATTATGAAATGCTGACAACGAGATGGTGCAGATTGCCAGCTGGCTATAAACAGGAAACAAGATGTGATAGACAGAGAGGTTTAGAAGCTTGGGAGGGTGTGGAGTGGGCAGGAGGCTGTGAAGCCCTCTGAAGGGAAACATATCCAAAATATTCAGTGTATGACTTTGTATTTCAGTCTGTTGCGATCAAGAAGTTTTTGTCATGTAGTGGCTGTTTGCCATCTGTAAAAATAAGCTGGTAGCCTTGATCTTTTTCTGGTGAGCAGATCAAGAGCATGGATGGTTGTCTTACTGACAGATCAAAACGTATCAAGAACTGAAATTGAGGCAAACACTGGTTTCTTCTCCAGTACACAAAGACAAGTTGTGTGAGATCCGTTAATAAAACCGTGAGGAAACTTGCATACCATGTCTGTGACTGGTATGGACTTTGTGGCTGAAGGATGGCTGCCTCATTAATTGCTTATTAATGATCACTAGCTCATTATAGCTGTAGTACCTTCCTCAAAATATTAGTTCTGTAGCTTCTGGATGAGTAATGAATGTGAGCACGGACCTCTGAAATGATGCAATTGGATCTTAATGTACTTTGTTTACTGTACTAGGTGCACAAACAGTTCCCTGAATAGTGTTAGCCACTTTCACCTTTCCGCAGCCTATGACATTTTTCCTAGTGATGAGAAGCTTAGTACTTTCTAGTACTTAGATCACTGTCAGGACACTCGCTTGTTGAATTTAAGAAATAGGTTAAAGTGTACGTGTCTAATTAGTTTGTTTTGCGTGGTATAAAAGCATATATGTGTTCTTTGAAGACCTGGCAAAAAAAAAAAAAAAAAAATCAGTGGTTAAATAAAGCAAATATTGGATTGATCTGTCTCTGACTGTTGTTTAAAGAGGCGCTGACTGCTTTTGCTGTATGTGTATTTAAATAGATGCTCTCTTTTTCATTGTCTTCTGTTATATCCTCTGATCTTCTATAGGAGTCATAATGTTTTGTTTGAAATATGTCATTTCCATGACTACAGATTAATGTCAGAAAGGCATTTACTATTACTTGATTTCATCCAACAGACAGTGGAAATGTGTGTGAATCCTTTCTAAGCTAAGTAGTTAAAAGAGGGTCAAAAGAATTCAGGTAAATATTATCCAGATAAAATGTATGAAGGCCTTGCCTTCAATTTTGTGACTTTTGTTTGATGCTAAGAGTAATCCTCGTTAAACTCACTATTTGGAGCATGCTACAAACAATTCTATATATTTTTTAAAAAGCGTTGTTTTTTAAATATTCAGGTAAGTCATTTTCACAGCAGCAATATTTAGGTATCTTGGTACTCAGTAATAGTATTTGAGTTGGCATTTGTTTTCTTGAGGAGATCTCTTCTAGTAGCAAGAACCTTGAGAGCTGAGAGAATACAGAATATTACTTACATTAGTTAACTGAATTGAAAAATCCAGGGTATTTCACACTTTTTTTTTTTCTAAAATCTTGTTAGGGTGGATGGAGGGGCTCAGGATGAGTCTGAAATCGCTAAGAGAATGCTTGTGATAGATCTTACTGTATTTTCAGTGTCTTTTTCTGGGCTTCCCTGTTCCTATCAGCTGAGACATACATGCCTTATCTCAGGCTGTATTAGCTAGTAAGGTTGGGTTTAGTTGTCTTCTGCAGCACCAGACTGATAGAGAGCTGTTGTGATGCACTTCTCAATGCCTTTTTGTGCTGTGCATCTTAGTGCTTCTTGTGTTGATGCAAGATAACTGTTAGGGGCATTGTGGCAGGGCAAAACCTTCAAAAGTATATTTTCATGGGAGTGAAAAAGAGGATAATGGAAGAATCATGCATGGGAGAGTGTTAAGGTGTGTGGAATCTGTGTGTATTAAGAGTTGTGAATGTGGAAGCCCAAAAAGGACTTGCTGGAACTGTTGGATAACAGGTTGGACATGTGCCAGCAATGCGCCCTCACAGCCCAGAAAGCCAACCTTATTCTGAGCTGCATCAAAAGGAGTGTGGCCGGCAGGTAGAAGGTGGTGATCCTGCCTCTCTGCTCTGTGCTCGTGAGACCTCTCTTGGAGTGCTGTGTCCAGATGTGGAGTCCTCAGTACAGGAGAGACATGGACCTGGAGTGTGTCCAGAGAAGGGCCACAAAATTGATCCAAGGGATGGAACACCTCCCCTGTGAGGACAGGCTGAGAGAGTTGGAGCTGTTCAGCCTGGAGAAGAGAAGGCTCTGGAGTGACCTGATAGTGGCCTTTCATTATCTAAAGGGGATCTATGAGAAAGAAGGGGACAGACTCTCTAGCAGGGTCTGTTGTGATAGGACAAGGGAAAATGGTTTCAAACTAAAAGGCGGGGAAGATGTAGATTGGATATAAGGAAGAAGTTTTCTACTATGAGGGTAGTGGAGTAGTGGAACAGGTTGCCCAGAGATGTGGATGCCCCATCGTTGGGGACACTCAAGGTCAGGCTGGATGGGGCTCTGAGCAATCTGATCTGGCCATGTAGGTGTCCTTGTTCATTGCAGGGGAGTTGGACTGCATGACCTTTAAGGGTCCCTTCCAACTATGATTCTGTGATAGATGAGAAGAATGGAAAAAATGGTTTAGTGTCTCAACAAGAGATGACAAAGAGGAGGAAGATAATGCCTATCAGTTTTATGTGTTAGGAAAGTCAGAGCTGCAGCCTGAGAAAAGGTTGCATGTTGGCTGAGTCCTATACTGTAATTTTTTTCCTTTGAAGATTGCACCTCTCACCATTTCTTTCTCCCCAGTGTAAACAAGGGAGGAACTCAGCTATGCCTTTCAAGCAGAGACATGTTCAAGAAACACTTTCTCAGGTTCCAGGAAGGTTAAAGGAAGTGCTCATGCATAAGGTGAGCGTGGATATGTTGAAAACTTGGAGGTCATGGTATGAAATAAGAAAGGGCATAGAGCAAGCAGAAGAATGTATGCTTTACTGAGAATGGGGCATTGTACAAAAGACATCTAGTGCTAAATGAGGACAGCTGTCTTAGGAAATGCAGCTCCAGAATTTTATTTCAAGTGATTTTAAGACATTTCTTGCTGCTTTTTCCAGAGCTCCTGTATCATTACAATGAAACTGTAGCAGTGTTATGTGTAGTTCCTAATCTTTTAATTTCCAAATTATAGCATGCAGTCAACAGCGATAACACTGGGATCATATCATTTACTTACCAAAGCATTTGAAGTATGGAGTCATCATTTTTACCACCTACGTGTGGCAACTGTAAAATAGAAAGCTCAGAATGCTATTGGTAGCTGGTTAGCTTTGATGTTTCAGTTTAGCTGTCCCAACATGTATTAAACATTGCCACAAATCTGGAATACTGAAGGTTAGTTTCATTTGCTTGTAGCTTTATCGAAGAGCAGCTGCAGTATTGTCGGAAGTTTCCATGCTAGAAAGCTGCATTTGAAGTAGTTTACAGACACACTGAGGCAACGTGACTGTTTCCAAATGGGAGAGTGGGGAAAATATTTTGTCTACTTTAGATACTGGTGTTTTATTCTAAAAGACTCAGCTAACTCTGGAGCTTTTGAGTTGGGTTGTCTTTATCAGGCATAATGCTGTAATGTTTGAAGCTGTCAGTATTTAAATACGTCTGGATCATGCATTTACAAAAAAGCCTTGATTCTGTTCTGCTGTTTTCCCAGCCAAACTTCAGCATGAGACTGCAATTATGTTGTTTTGTGATTTCACTGGAAAGAGGGGGATTTGGGCTTTTGCTTTGCCTGCTTGTGCCTCAAGGTAAAGAGTTTCCTTAGCATCTCTTGGTGCAAGGCTCAGCCTTGCTTCTGTTTGGGGAACAAGAGTTGCTTTGAATGGAATTATCCTTACAGCTGGCCACTCCTCTATTGTTTGAGTTCATATTTAATCTTTTCTGGGTGTTGAAGTATCGTGTACGTGAAGATTGCTTTGTGATTCATTCTTTGAAGATGAGTTGTTTTAGAGAGAACATGTCTCTGTTGAGTGGATGGACTTATTATGTATTAGAATGGTGTTACCAGGCTTGGCTGCATATGTGGATACGTGAGATTTTTTTCAGCACTTGGTTTCATCTTCAGCCTACTGTCAATTTTAAGTAGCTTAATTGATAGGGTGTGATGCTTCTGACATAACCTTTGCCTGGGTACTTGGTTTCACTCAAGATTTTGGGGAAATGTAGAAGGTCTTCCTGACATAGTGTTCCACAGAATTTTCAGTTGTGGAGTTGTATTTCCAGTAAGAATTTGTGTGTGTGTGTGTTCTGTATTGAAGTAGTAAACTTGCCTTACATTTCTCTAGTTAAGTTTCAATTTAATTGCTCAGTTTTGAGGGATTTATAGGAATTGCAGAGCTGCCATTCTACTTAAAATATTCCACTGTGTTAGATGCCTTAGGTGTAAGTAAGGTACTGTATTCTGTCAAGTGGCAGGAGTATGACTTATTTAACTTCTGAAGAACGTATGTAGGGGTTACCTATGGCATCAAATGGATAAGCTATCTGTCCTGGCATGCTTTTGCAAACTGTGATAATGGACATTGCTGCTTAGAGGCTGCGTGAAATTCTAGTTGTTCCTGGCATGTGTTTGCCTTATAGTCTCTGGCATCTGCAGCTGTGTAGTGCTAATGTATACTTGAACATCCTTTTCCTTTTAGTGCTTGTTTGACTGGGAACTTGTCTAATCTGTCTTAAAATCTGTTGGCACAGTCTGCCTCTATAATCTCAAGTGAAAATAAACCCAGAAATTTGCTACTTGCAGTTTAAAGAAGCTCTTGTCTTATCTGTTTAAAACCAGTCTCGTGCCAGCTTCAGCCCTCTGTTGTGGGATTTGATGATTAACAGTTGATCATTCACCTTAACCATTCTCTTCATGAATCTTTGGACTTTGGTCCCATAACCCCCCCTCAGCCTTCTGTTTTCCAAGTTAATGTCAGCCTCATAGTCTTATAAGGCACCTGTTTCACTCCCTTAGTTAAATCAGTCTTCCTTCTCTCTGATTTCTCTCAACTCCAAGTTCTCCATGAGATGTGGATAACAGAACAACCAGTACTGAACATGTGGGCATACAAGGGTTTTATGGAGAGTCAAAATGATGCCCTATGTTGTGGTCTTAATTGTCTAGCTAATGGTTCCTAGTCTTTCCTTGCTATTTTTCATGGCTGCTGCTATTGAGCTCATGTTTTGAGAGAATCATGCCTTGAGAGATGTAGCTGCCGAACTAAGCTGAGCATCATATAAGCACAGTTTGCATTAGCTTTCCCAAGATTCAGAATCTCTTATTTAAGTTCATGTGCCACTTTTTGTCCACTTGGTTTTGTGAGGTGTGTCTGCAGTGCCTTTCCTTTGGTGCAGCACTTAACTGCCCATTGTCCACTGGCAAGCAGAGCCCTCGGTTTAGTAAGAAAAAGACTGTCTGAGGAATACCCAGCTTCTCAAAGAATTTCTTTAAAATAGTCAACTGTCAGGGCTCAGGTTAGCTCGAGCACAACTGAGCTGTGTAATTGGTCTTGCTTTCAACACTGAAGTCTTGAGTAGTTTAATTTCTGATTTGGTTTGTAGTTTTGGTGGTAAGTCTACATTGGTTTGTATTCAGGAAGTTGTTAATTGCAATTAAAATTTTGACCTGAGTGTTGATTTCCAAATTAGTAGTTTGTCATACAGTTTTGTTATCAGCTTTTTTGGGCTGTATAGTCCCTAAGCTACAACCCAGACTGGATGCCAGAAGGCATTCAAGTTTTCTTTGAGATGTTTCCATTCATGAACCTTGTCAGCCAACTGTAAGGTAGAAAACAAACAAGCTTTTCTGTCTTTTTATTTTCTAAGACAAGGTAAAGCTCATAATCTTGAGATCTTCCATGACCCAGGGCCAGTAATTCTAGTCCATCTCAGACTATTTCATAGCTTTCCGTTCTCAATTGATATGGATGTTTGTTTGCTTCAAGTTAGCATTTAAACTATGTTTACTAAGTTTGAGAACAGAAAATACAATTCAGTAAACTAGTAAATTTTCTTTTCTGAATAAGCAAGGTGTTATTGAACCCATTTTTATGCTTAGGACAGTTTGGTGTTACTCCACATAGATCCCGCTGAATGACCTTTTCTTCAAGATGCATCTGTATGGGGTGGAGTGGGAGGATTTGCACTATGGCCTTACCTTATTTTCCTCTTAAATACCTCTCATTTTTACTATTTGATACTGTTGCTTATAAAGATTTTGCTGAGTTTAAGGAAGCGTCAGCAGAACTTTAAAAGAGGCTGGAGGCAAGATGAATTCCAGACTGCTTGTGATTGTGTGTTTCTGCCTGTTAGGATACCATTAGCAATTACCTCTAGGAAATATTTTTTTCCATAAATCGATGCTGTTCTTCGGGTTCATATCAGGTGCTCATAGCCTGTATCATAGGTTGGGGTTATTTATGATTCTGGTTTGAGTATCATTTTGTTTTTTCAGGTTTGGACTAAGCAACAAATTTGAAGCAGAATTTC
This sequence comes from Phasianus colchicus, assembly GCF_987193195.1. NCBI lineage: Eukaryota > Metazoa > Chordata > Aves > Galliformes > Phasianidae > Phasianus > Phasianus colchicus. The sequence goes on from NC_143439.1 coordinate 46,933,560, forward strand.
CTTCATCTTTAACTGGAAAGGTGAGTATCTGTGAATTAAAAAAAAAAATTAAAATTTGATTTAAGACTTTTGCTATTAAAAAAGCAAAAGCTTAAGTTGTGGTCCACTCAGAGAGTAATAAATCACACTGTTGTGGTAATAGGTAGTTTGTTTTTTCTTGTAGGTTGCACCCGAAGAATTTAAAGCCAGCATCAGTAGAGTTAACAGTTGTCTTAAGAAGAACCTCCCAGTTAATGTACGATGGCTACTTTGTGGATGCCTTTGCTGCTGCTGCACTTTAGGTTGTAGTATGTGGCCAGTTATCTGCCTCAGTAAAAGAGTAAGTTGAACTATTCTTATTTTTGGTAGTCAGAATTGTATTGGCTTTGTTTTTTCTCTTATTTCTCATATCCTCTTTTTTTCCTTGTCAACTTTATTAAAGCATACTACTGCTTATGTAGATGAGTTTGATTTCATACACTTTATTCCCTGTTGTCTGTCATACCACTTAAAATAGGCACTGGTCAGAATGCTGAGCTTACAACTCAGTGACTTGTAGTTTAGCAGTCTCTCTTCTAGAGCCGTGTACTGTACAGCACTTACTGTTACAGTAGTAACTCTGGGTGCTTTTAATAGCTTCTCTGTCATACTCTGTTTGGGATTATCAGAATTGGGCACTGTTTGTTGTGAAGAGTATGTGAGGAGTTTCTAATTATACTGTGACCTAAGTAGCCATATGCTTGCATTTACAAGTGAATTTTCTAAAGATTGTTTTATCTTCCTTCCAAGCTGTAGATGAATAAGATATTTCTTCTTGCATCAACAGCTAGAAATTAGTGTTTTGTCTGTGTCTTTTAGTGTATTGTTCACAACAGAAGCTTCTTGCATGTGTCTGATTTTTTCCCCTCCCTTATTCCACTGCAGGTAATTTTGCAACCCTCCCTATCTCTTCTGTTTTCATGTGTAAAAATTTGGCTAATCTGATTTCACTTCTTTGCAAGAAGTCTCTGTGCATCACCATCCTCTCTCTTTATTGGTGCTGTAATGCTTTCCAGTTCATGATGACACTTGTGTGTATTCCATCTTGTGTGATACCTGTTCATGCTGCAAATCACTGTACTGTACATTGAGCACTGTTGTGCTTTTCTTTACTGCAGACCTCATTTTACAGTCAGTAAATCAGTGCTCTGAGGTTGACAGTGATTGTATGCTTCTGCAATGTGAGCTTGTAATTTTATTTGCTCATCTTTTCAATACTGATCAAGCATTTTCGGACGGAGGCTTCTGCACAAATGCACACCTGCTGAAGCATGTGGTGCTGCTAAAACCAGAAGTTGTGCAAACTGGTTTTGTAGTTTCAGTACCATTATATACTGTAAAAGCTATGTCTGAACTCCTGAAACCCCCAGGTACTGAAAGCAAACAAGCAAGAAGAATAGAGCATAATAAAACCAGTGCACATTTCTTTTGTCTAATTTTTCGTGTAAATCTTAATGAGTATTCTCTTGGAGGGATTACTTTAAACTAGTTTTAACTGTATGCAGAATAACCTGCTGGTAATATTGGAGTCCTTGGAAAAATACAGTTATTGTCAGTTTGAATTATTTCAAGCCCTTGATTTTGTACCTTTAAGCTGTTATGAACTAGTGAGTTTCCTTTAGGGTGACTGTATATTCATATCCTGAAAGTCTGCTGCAGGAAATCAGCTGTTTACTTCAACAGATAGATTGGTGACCTAACCAGCTTGTAGAGATAACTATTTTCTATTCCAAGTCTAGCTCTGTTTGTTAAAAACACAAAGGAAACTCGCATCTCTACTGTTCATGCTTAACTTTTAAAGGAGGAAGCTTCTGGTGTTCCTAAATTTGATTCCTCTTCTCATGTAATGTGCTATTGTAGCAGAATGCAACCTGGTGGTATAAAGTAATGTTGCTTTTGGGAGGAGGAGGTTGATGTATCTTAATCCAATACTGAAAGTCACTAGTAATCAACTTCTTAATGCATTGTTTAACAGAGTCAGGAAAAAAAAAGTAAGGACTCATAGTATCTGGGGCCCAGGAAAAAGAGTTGCAGTATAAGGAAAGAGCTTCTGTGTAGGAACCTAGTGAAGCAACATAGGAGTACTTCAGTTGAGGTTAGTTGGGATGGGAATTCTGGTAAGCTCTCTTCCAGAAGGGTAAATCTGGAAAAAAGGCATGGATACACTGTTCAGAAGAAATTACTTAAGGAATTCTACAGCTTTTCTGAAGATGGGTGATTCAGTGCTGGACTTACAAGCTTAGAACCTGGTGAAATTAAAGGTAGGTCTCAGCTGCCTGAACACTGTGTTGTGCCACTGTTAGTGGCATAGTGGCACTAGACATGATGCCTACAGCCTTTCTGATAGCACTAAATACATGTGTTCAGGCTGTTTGATTATTGCTGTGGAATGAAAATCCTTTAAGTCAGATGTTGTGGCAACATCATTTGTCTATATCAGCAACACAGCTATATAGATGTCTGTTTAGAGGGTGAAGAACTGGAAACTCAGTTGGGTGAGTTGATGACTATAATATAGAGGAGAATTAATTAACTGACTAATACAGGAGTGCTTTCCCAAATTGAAACTCTTAAGGCTGGAGCTGGCTGAGAAAGACTTGATGAAATGAAAACAGCACTTTCATCAGAGTTTTGAATTAGTCACAGTATTTCTCTTTTTCCTTATTGCTTGCAATAGCTTTTTGAATTCTAATGTGTGAATGCTATCACAAATGTAAATTATTTTGAAACTACACACTTTGAATGATTGTTTGTATAATGGGAATATATGCTTATTTTCGTGCATTTGTGTGAAAAGTTATGGATTTCTTTCGTTAAATCAGCAAGTCCTTCAAACTAGGAATTTTTTAAATCTCAGGCATTTGCAAGCCTGATTGTTAATTTTATCACTTTAATGTATTTCCATTACAATGGAAGCTTTCCCTTCACTGTGGTTTTTTTTTTGTCATTACTTTGTTCAGTGTAGGTTCTGGAAGTCTTTGTATAGTATTGTTTCCTTTCTTCTTTTGCAGTGAGGTATTAGAGCCTGGTACTCTTCACCAGTAACATAAATGTTTAATTTGATTCAGTATCTTATTGCCTCTTTCCTTTAATGTGGTCTTGATTGGATTTAGATGAATAAAAGCTGCAAGAAAATTGCAGGAAGTACAGTCCCTTATTTGCAGATCTAGATTGTCAATGATCTTCAGCAGTTACACACAGATTGTACCATCCTTCCTGGGATAAGTTCCAGGTTGTACAGATGGACGATAAGTCTTCGAGTTTTTTTTCTTTAAATAAAAAGAATGACATAGTGAGTTATAATTCAGAAATCACTACAGGCTGAGGTGCCCATCTGAAGCCACTTTTTCAAATTAATTGACAGTCATTTCAGTACTAAGTGCTGTTGTTCTCAATGTGTAAATGGGGTAAATGATTTCAACAGAAACAGTAACAGTGAAAGCTATGATAAAATTACCATACCTCTAGATTTGTTAATAGTTAGTATTCTGCATGTAAATTGCATGTTTCACAAAGTTCATAGGCAGTCTCTTAAAATGAATAGAATGAGATATTTAAGAGCAATCTGTACTAATACTTTCAAGAGCTGCTTGTTTGTTTTTGAGTTCAAACAAAGCTGATGAATGCTGCTTAAACCCTGTTATTAATTGTCACTTGCATAGCAATTTACATCTTCAGAGAGCTGTATAAACATAAGCTAATTACAACTTCCAAACTGCTGATTAAATTAAACATGCAGTAGAGATGCAGGATTAAATTTAAGGGTGATAGTGATAAAGCACATTAGTTCTGTTTATTGCTGCTATTAATACATTTCATTTCTTTTCAAAATTGAAGAAAAAAAAGATTTTCTTCTCTGCATACATGCCAGGAACTTGGCACTAGAGATGCTCTGATATGATAATACTTTTCCAAACAGTTCCAAGGGACAATCATATAAAACAAAAGGTGCTGCTTTTTTTATATTTAGAATCTTTTTTCTTATAAGCTTACATTGTAATTTAATTTGGAAAATTTTGGAAAGTTGTAACCTCTTTGTTTATTCTAAGCAGAAAACATGCAAAATTTATACTGGGTCTAGCCAATAGTGAAACTTTTAAAGAGGAATTTGTATGCACCTAATATACAGTTTTTTCAAATCATCTCCTTTTTGGTATTGATTCTGAAGGATGAGACAGCTCTCCTACAAAGAGAAGACTGCAGGAGATCATAAGTCTTCCACTGTAACAAATGCGTGTGGAAAGTGGCAAGTTACTGTTCATTTTGTTCCAAATTCAAAAAATAAGTTAATAGGGAACAATGGTGATAATGATGGAAAGTCTTAATTTTAATGTGGCAACATTTATTTTTTCCCAGTTAATTGATTATCTACAGGATCAGCACACCTAGGATTCTGTGATATTCTGGTTCAGTCCTAGAGAGGCAGGATGCTAGAGACTGTTCCTTTTAGAAGGATCTTCAGTGTGCATGCTAGTGAAGTGCTGGATTTTGCAGAACCTTCTGAAGTTGTATTGCTGCTTTGTGCTGCCTTTCATGTAGCTTCTCTTCCGTTCTTCGTCCCTGCCCTTAGATAATTCTAACAGCACAAATCAAAGGCTTCCTATTAATAAATGAAACCTGGGAGTGTTCCTAGGAATTGGAGCTTTATAACTTGTACGTGTAGGAAGGTCTGCAGCAGGTGTTTGTCCTGTGTTGTGTAACAATTTCTAGGCATTATCAGGGTGCTCCAAACTATGGGTGGTTTGGAGGTTATGAAAACTTACTAATGGAGATGTCAGTTCTTCCCTGCCAGCTGGCTTCAACTGAATGGGAAAGTTTCTGGGCACAGCTTCATTTCCTAATACAGTTGTAACCTGAGATCATTGAGTTTCTCCGCCTACACTGGCCCTGAACTATATTCTGTAGCATGTTATTAGATACTTTGGAAATAAATGATCAAGATCCAAACTGACATCTTAGTAATCTTGAAAGGAGAGATGGAGGTAGAATTCTAATAATCTGCACTCAGTTTATAACTTCTCACAGTGGACAACACCAGATTAGTTATTTGGTAGATTCTTTTCTGTTCTCATCCCTGCTGTGGTCAGTTCTACCTTCCATGTTCCGTGTGGCCCTTTCTGTGAGGGTGTCCTTCAGCAGGAGGTGAATGCCTTTATCGTGCCCAGAATTAAATGTATTTGGAGGGAAGATTTGTGGGTTTAATGACAGATTCAGAGCTGGAATTTCATCTTGGAATGAAAGAATTAAAAGTCCTTATTTACCAATTCAAGTTTGGAGTAACAATATTAGTTATCATCTTGATGCTTCAGGGATTGAGTCAATATATGTCTGTCCAGGAAGTGTGTTTATCCACTTCACAGTTAGGCCTTCTCAGAGGAATACTGCTAAGGTCAAGATTTTTCACTGTAAGTTTTCTCCATAGCAGGAAGTTTCCACCAGAAATGCTTCATTTGTTTCCAGATATTATTCAATATATGTAGTATGGGTTTCACTCACTTTCTTGCTGCAGTGTCTTCTGATACGAGCACACACTCTTAAGCTTGTAAGAAGCATCCTGGCTGCTAATGGGAAAGGTTGTGCAAAATGCACTCATGGGCACTAACAGGCAGCTTTTCAAACATCTTTCAAGATACTTGTAGTTCAGTTATGTATGTTTTGATTACAGTATTGTTGTTTTCATGCCACTAATATAGAACTTAAAGCTGTTTAGACTTCTTTCACAGTCCACACGTTACAAACTCTACAGAAAGCATTTTAATACTAGAAGCAACATGCTGTGTGACAACATATCAAGACCTCCTCCATCTAAGCTCCACCTACAGTATGTTTTTACATTTCTCACACAAATACGATTAATTGATACTTGATATTGCCTGATTGTCAACTATATTCCCACATTTTTAATGTGTGGCTTTTTTTTCCAAACTCTTTGTGAAAGAATTAAATCCCTGAAAGCATTTGTTTGTGAGAGAGGTAGTTTAGGGATGTTCTGGCGTGTGGAAAGTGAGCATACAACTGTGTGACTTGGTTAACTTGTAATTTAGGTCACTATTAGGGGTGATAACTAAATTACTTGGGTGTGAATTTTGTAGACCAGTATATCTTTCTTTGTCTGGAAAGTTAACAGGGATTCATTCCTACTTCCATCTTTTTTTTTCCTTTGAATGAAAGGAGATGGTGAAGGTCAAAGTTCTGAAGGATTTTCAGCTTATTTTCCTTGAGATGTATTTGAAATTTGAGCTGTATAACCATTACAAAAAGTTTCTGAATCAGTCTCCTTGTATTGGTGGAATTTGAGCATAAAGTATGTTTATTTTTCAAAGCGATATTCGAGATTATTAATACTTGAATTGTGGTAAAGTTTTCTATTTGAAAATCTCCACGTGCAGCTGATGGGGCTAGCATAACACTACATTTGCATAAATGTTGGAAGTTTTCAGATTCAGATCAAATGCCTGTAAGGGGAGATACTTCTGCTGTTTCCAGACAGCCATGAATAAAATTGGTTATGACGAATAGCGTTGTAACTGTCTGTACTGTTTCTCCACTTAAAGCATAGGGAGTTACTCAACTTTGAGTATCGCATAAGACCTTTTGTTTTATATTACATTAGTCATTCATTGGGTTACAGCATGAGGTGAAGAAGCTTTGGCTCATTTGCTAGTACTACTTGATGCAGTGTGTACGTTCCAGATTACGCACTGTAAGGAGCCTTATGTCTGTACAGCCTTGCAGTCCAGATCATAACTGCATCTGGAACTGCAACCTAACATGACTAGACACTGTGAAGACATAGGAGAAAGCTCTTGTGGTTGATAGTACAAGTGGCACTCTATTTGTAATAATTACTGCCTTTTTCTGTGTGAAGAGTTCATGGTTAGTCTTTCTAATATTTTTCATGTTCAGGGCAAAACTGTATCTAATTGAGAGTAACACGAATTGGTAAATATGCATTTTGATTTGGTCTTTTTTGGTAGTCTGAATATCCAAAGAATACAGTTTTAACATCGTTAAACATCTTTAAAGTCATTTTGTAGAAATTCTTTCATTAAAGGTTGCATCTAGTCTGAAGAGTACACTTTCAAAGTACACTTTCATATCATTGGTGTACTAAAAACTATATTTAAATTGCGGTTTCAGCTTTACTCAAATATTAATATGTTTTCTAAGAAAAAAATGCAGAAGCTGGATAGTGTTAGATCTTTCTAATAAGCAAGTCTCTCTTCCACTTAATTTGTGCTTTTGTTGTGGCTAACAAATAATTTGCTGTATGGGTTTTTCTGTATACCATTGACAGAATATATAAGCTTGTCATCCTGGTGTGCTGGAAATACTACACTCAAATCAAGTGCTCCTTTCTGGTTTTGTATATCCTCACCTGCTCCTCACTGTAAATCATTGAGATGTCAAGAGCAGTGATTAATTAAGCTGCACGTGCAAGTGCTTTTTTTCACCTGTCAAGTAGGAAGAAAACTTACTATAGTGAATTGTGTGATGCTGCTTAATTCATTTCTTTTTATTCCAAGGTCTGAGATTTGCAGAAATAATTTACAGTCTAATTTTCATTAACGTTTTAGTATATGTAATGTGTTGTGATTTGGGAGCTGTGAATATCCCAAGTTATACTGAGGAGGGTTTGGATGTACATCCTTGGGAACTCAAATGGTCACGGTCACAAGGCTGCATGTGTTTTTATCTGATGCTGGTCAAATGACTTTAAACTGGGTTCCTATTTAAGACAACCAATTAATACTACATAACTACCTATCAGTTTCTTATTTATGTGTATGCATTGTAATATATTTGTAATTTTATTGGAATTTGAAAAGCTTAGATGTTTTTCACACTCTTTTGGGCAAACAATGAAATTAAATTGTATAGTGATCTTAATCTATTATTAAGAGGTCCCGGCAAGGAAGATTACAAGGTAGATTCAGGTTTTGAATCGGTTTTGCCATTGGTTTAGCAGCGGGTGGGCAGGCAGATGCCTGCTCAGAGTAGAACCTATTGCCATTTTTCACCATTGATAGAGTAGCCTTTCAGAGTCAATGAGCTCTGTCAATGTGAGCTTGTCAAGGCTACAACTTCATAGACCTGAGAGGCGGTTTGAGAGGTCAGCCCTTTTCAGGTTTGCTGTGATGCAAATGAACTTTAATGCTTAAACAACTATTGGAATTTTTATGTCTGCTCCTTGTTCTTTTTTCTTCACAAAGTCATTGACGAGACATTCAGTGCTTTTTAAATTGGAAGTTGCATTGTGCTAAAGACCTAGTACAGATTTACGGAGGGCTGAAAGCAGTTAGATCATGTTCTTTTCATGGTGCGATTAGAATCAAATCGATTTCCCTACAGCCTTCAGCATTCAGATGGCAATTTTAACAAAGCTTGGGGGCTAGACAAGGGACAAAACGACTGAACTGAATGTTAATTACACTCTGCAGCCTTATTTTCTTTTGATTTGGAGCTGACTGGCAACTAAATTAACAAAAGTGTGACCATAACTGCTGCCCTATTTTCATTTAAAAGGAGAGCAGACTCTAAAAGGCTATCTTTACAAAGAAACAAGTGAGGTCTACTGATTATTGTTAAAGGGCACTGTCTTTAAAAACATAATAATAACAATAACCCCCAAAACGCTCAGTTCCAAACCGAAGTGATAAATTAGTCGCTGGCACCTCCACCTTTGGATAATTCCTTGACTTACGCTTTTTAAAATATAGAATAATACAAATTCAGTTTAATGGGTATTTATGGATGGCAGTGATCTAATTTTTAATCACGTGACCACAGTCCATGCTTAGACGTGCTTCCCTGTAGACACAGCAATATTATGCCGGAGGGTAACTGGAGTTTTAAAAGCAGAAAATGTTAGAATTTGATGGGAAATGAATAATTTGTTGTCTAATTCTTATTTTGTTCAGACTTTCTTTTTTTTGCCAGGACTGCATTTAGCTTGATTTGTTAAGGTTCATTTACAGTACTTGTATTTTGCAGTAATAGCAGCAAGATGCTTTCTCATCCCTTCCCCTCACCCCTCTGTGCCTTGTAAGGAAGCTGCAGCTGCACTAAGTTGTATTTGATCCTTGTCATTGCTCCGTCCTTTTGCACCTGCAGCTCTGTTGGTCTCATCTTAACACCTGGCACCATGAATTATCCTCTATTTATTCATAGTCAGTAGCAAATCCCATTTAGAGCTAAGCAGTATATATTCTGGCAGTCAAATGACCATAAATGTCAGAATGTATTTCTCAAATGTAAATACAACAGAATAATTATATTCAAAATGCCGTGAAACTTTACAGTGCAGAAAGGCCTTTAATGCTTGTGTGTGTGGTTTGAAAAAGCTGTGAAGAAACAGATTTCAGAATTCTCTATCTGAAGTGTCAACTGTGGAAAAGACAGGCGTTCAAACTTGGCTTTAGAATCCTAAATACTGGGTTTGCTCTTTATACAAATCATAGGCTTTCTAACATTTGTTTCTGTGAGTTACTGGAACTTTTTGCGTTTTGGATTCGCTCCCTAAAATCTGAGCATAAATGTAACAACTCCGTTTTTGTTTGCTCAAACAGACTACTGCATGTCTGTACTCAACCTATGACATTGTAAAATACTATTTGCAACTTTTGTCTGCTGAAATACTGACCTTCTAAGAAGTGAAGTTTAGACCACTGGTACTACTGAGCTATGCTCCTGCATTGGTACTTAGGTCATGTTAAAGTTTCTGTAATAGGTTTTGAAGCTGTAACTGCTATGAAGGTATATATATGTGAACAGATTTTGTTCCAAGCTGGTTATATCTTTCTACACTGTTTTGACAGTAGTTACTTGCTTGTCATAAAAAGCAGTTTTCTCCACTGGTTACTTTTTAAAACCAGGGAAGTTTTGGTAGTGCTGCAGACCACCCTGTACTCAGTCACTGTCCTGTACCTCTCTCCTTTTCACACAAAAGCAGCTGCAAAACAAAGTTTTTCTAAAACCACTCAAGAGTAAAATTCTTTCTCATTTGTCTTCCAGACACGAAGATCGATTGAGAAGTTATTAGAATGGGAAAACAATAGGTTATACCACAAGGTGAGTGCCGCAGGGAGCAGCTTCGTACTGTTGGAGTTTGAATTGCACAGTATGGAAACAGATGCTTTTGTTGAACGAAAAATATGAAAGGTGGACAAATGGGCCAGTCTGTGTGCTGCAATAAAATACAGCTCATTTTTCTTCTTTTTCTTTCCTCCTTGTCTAGCTGTGCTTGCATTGGAGACTAAGCAAAAGGAAATGTGAAACGAATAACATGATGGAATATGTAAGTTAAAGGGCTGTTTTGTGAGTTTCTCTATTAAATGATCATTTATTTTGCTTCTGATCTTATTCTTTTCGTGATTATTAATCAGTAAAGGTGTCAGGAGCTTAATCGCCTGAGTGCAAGGATTTTCTACGGTTCACAGATGCATGGTTTCATGTGCAGGACTGATTTATAAAGTTATGAATGACTTGAAAACAAGGCTTCACTGTGTTCTAAAAAATAATAAATTAATTGCCAAGATAAAATAGCTCGAACATGTGCTGATGGAGTGTGAAATTTTAGATGCTGTATAAAGAATAATCACAACTTTGGTTACGCAGCAAGTCAGATATGGCTGTTTTATATGATGCTAATCAAGTCTAAAAGTATGGAAGAAGACTTTTCTATTAAGCTGCTGGAGCTTAAGAAACCTTTATTAGCCTTCTTGGGTTTTAACTGCCCCTTATCTCAAATGTCTTGAAAGTATATTTATATCAAATTGACATCACTAAATATTTTTAAGTTTATCATTTAAAATCAAAATTCCAGTCTTTGGCTGAGACCACATAAGCCTTTCTAAGAAATGCACAGTGATAACTTACATGTATAATATATTATGTCCTGTGTGGGATTTCAGTTTGTTTAGCTGGCAGCATTCTTACTTGTTCTTGATGCTGTTTATGCTTCCATTTTGAAAATCTCTTGGAGATGCACAGAGGGTACTAGAGAGGGTGAGATTAAGCTGCTAAAATGTAAGATTTATTTGAATTTGCAGAATTTCATTTAATCCTCTGGGAAGTAGGTGACTTTTTTAAAAAGTAATCTTTGAGAAATATCTACTGTATAGTTCTAACTTATCTATGATCTTTCATTGTATGATACTTTGTCTATTTTTTGAAACAACAAAGCTATCAGGCATGTAAAATTGATTTAAAGCCTGATTAAATAGTAGGAAATTATATTAACCTTTTCCCTTTAGCCTTTTCTATTTCCCTATTTCTACACTAGATCTGATTTCTAACCTGAAACATACAATTTTCAAGTTCCCTTTTCTTTTGCAGAATAGCTCTACTCAGTTTACTGAATAAGTAGGAACTTCCTATCACCTTTTCCACAAAACTCGTTAATTTAGATAAGTTTGCATAAAGCAAACTTCACAAAAGTAAATTTGAGTTTCTCCTTAATTAAGAATTATATTTCACTGATTTATTTTTCTAAAGAATAACTTTGTTCCATCCAATGTTTTGTAGATTCAATTTAATAAGTACAACAAAAAATGACAGTTTTTAAATACTGTGGCTTAGCAGCATTTTAAGATGGTCATTTCTTATGTCAAATTCAGTTTAAAATGATAGGAACTATTTGCATTAATATGCAAGAATGGATGTAGAGCTTTACAGGGTGATGGTCTAAGATTTTATTTTCAGTTTGTGAAACAAAACATCAAATATGCAATCTATGGATATGTTTAATCAGATTTTTAAAACTTCCTTATATCATTTCCTCAGTTTTGGTTAACTAATTTGCTAGTCTCTTAAAAAGCCTACCTGAAATGTTGTAGTTCTGATTTAATTTTAAATATATATATTTTGTCAAAACAAGTGCTTTAAATTAGGTTCCTGTACAGAAAATATGCAGCCTTGTTTGCTTCACATTCTACACCCACTATTGGAGACGCTAAATTGTGTAAGGTGGTCATACTTCCTTGGCATAAATACAGACTTCCAGCTTTTCTTCTTGCTCTTTTTAAACCTTGCCTGAATATCGGAAGCCCTGGGAGCTCTCCAGCATCCAGCGGTCATCTCACGTCAACTATCAGTGGGTTTTGAGCTGCTTGCATTGCATTCTGCTCTCAGGAGATCAAACCACTTCAGAGTTTCTAAAATTATTTATATACCATTCAATTTTCTCAAAAGAGTTGGCCTCATAAGTCATATCAGAGATACTTTTTCTTTTCTTGTGATCGGTATGTAATCAGATGGGAGCATTTATTTATACCCTATGCAGCAAATTCTATTATTCTTTTTGATAAAAAAAAAGTTTAGAAATTCTTTTTATCTCTATAGAAGACCAAGCTCCCCTTACAAGTAAATGAAATCTTTAGTTATATTACCAAATGTGTTTATTTTTTACTAATACAACCATCATGCTATTTGGTAGTTTCATGAAGAATGAAAGTGCACACTTAAATATTTTCTTGAAGCTTTCTGTTTAAATATAAAACAAGATAACTACTTGAACTGCATTCTTGACCTTACAATACTGGATCTGTGTAGTTAAAATTTGAATAGGGACCTGAAGCATAATCATAGGGAAACATTAGTTAAGTTTCCTGTTAACTACTTGCAGGTTTGTTTGATATGCAAATTTTTCTGTAGTTGATACAAATTTCTATATGAGTTTTAAAGTGTAGACTTGTTTTTAGAATCCTGTACTGAGTGGAAACAGTTTCCAAGAGAATTGCATATGTAATTGAAAGTGGATGTTGCATACATTTTTTGGTTCTTCCAGTTTAAGATGTGTTTAATGTTAACAGACAAACCTTTTTGTTTCCTCTTGGTTCTTTACTAGTTATGGTTTTCTTCCTCCAAAACATTCTGTTTAACATGATTTCTGTACCTGTTGAAAATACTATTACCTGATGGACTTCAAAGTAAAACCAACAACAAAAAAAGTGCATTATGATTGTGATAAGTAATGGGGTTGTTACTGCCATTTAATATTGTTTTTTTCTTTTTGTGCAGGTCATCCTTATAGAATTTTTACCAAAGACACCGATTTTTCGACCAGATTAGCATTTGATTTATTTTTAAGAGACTTATTCAAGTATGTTGTCTTTCCAATGGTGCCTTGCTTGGTGCTCTCCTGGTGGTGACATAGCATTGGTTCTACAGACTCTTGTGGTGTTTCCATTCTTTTTTTGTTTTGTTTTTGTTTGTTCATCTGTTTTAATAAGAGCATGTTCTAAGTGCATTTGGTCAAACTCTGCAAAGTCATTTCATGCAAATGTTAACTACTACTTAAGTTATTACTTTTACTATTTCTGTTTGTTAATGTATCTTGATTTCCAGAGAGTCTTTTATGTGTGCGCGCGTGTGTACATATATTACTATAAATACACAGCTGAAAATGTTCTACAAGTGAGCAGGTATTTTTTTTACCCCAAAATGACAAAACCGTTTGATTGTACATTGTGTAAGTCCTTTTGATTATTAGTTTATGTGCTGAAATACCATCAAAGATCTACCTAAACTTTTGTCAGTGACTAGTCAGTTGTAAATATTTTTTTCTTTTTGGATATTGGCTAGCTTCTTCAAAAAGAAGGTAATAAAGTTCCTTTTGAAATTGTGCTTTTTGGAACCCATATGCCATTGCATTAATAGGAATCTCTGTGCTTTTCATGAAGAAGTCCTGTCAGCTGGTTCTGAAGAAGTTCTAAACTTAGAAGAAAAAAGGCAAAATAGAATTACTTTACTCATATTAGAAAACTGTTGAACGAATTGCATGCATCTGATTAGTAGAATTGAAGATTTCAACAATATATTAGTACATAAACCAATATTTTATATTGGTTTATAATGTAGCAGTTTTAATTCAGGCTAATGCCATGTATCATTTTATTTGTATTGTTTACCAGATACAGTGTACAGGGGTGCAGAAGGAATTGTTTTACTAAAATTTTTCTCCAAGCAGACCTTTTGAACTTGTTGGGTTTTTTTTTTTTTTCATTTTTGATTTTATTTTAAGCCACATAAGCAGAAGAAAGTTATTGGGCTAATCTTGAGTAGTACAATTCTGGATATAAATGCAGGTGCCATATGTCAGAAGTTATCAAAATAAGGTATGCTGGTCAGCAGTGTAAATTTAATTATGTTATATAATTATGTACTGCACCCTTGCTTCTGCTCATTGTCTGCTTTTGGTTTACAAAGCTTACTTTCTGCACAGTATAAAGACTTTTTTTTTTTAAATTGGATATATGATGTATGCTTGGGTCAGGCCAGTTGTATTTCATTTCTTCTGCTTGCATCTTAGTTGTACATATCTTCACACATAGCTTTTCTAAATTGCTACCTATATTTTAAGGTTTGCTTTATGTATCTAAAATTACTGTACATGAACATTAATGTAAGCTATGAATATCTTCCTTCTTCCTTGTACAGTTGTGGTAGCAAGCAATAATGTGAATATATGAAAAACAGATATACTCTGCTTAATATTTGTATGAATGAGAAGTTGATACCACTACAAGAGTAATTTTCTCTTTTTAATCTTTTAAATACAAGTTTTATTTCAAGGTAATATATTACAGGTACCTTGATGCTGTGAACTATTTTTCTATGTCTTCAAAATATTTATTCTCAGTAAAATATTCTCCAGTGAGTATTATGTTCCTAAATGTTTGATAGTGGGAGTGGTCTAGGAAGTTTTAAGTTTTCTTAAATTCATATCCCTGTATCAGCTCCCTAAAACCATCCATTGCTCAGCTTTTGTGTGTGAATTCCTGCTGTTTACTTTGAAAATAGCTCAGCTGTGCTTTTCATACAGCCTACAAGTGTTTCTTTGATTTGACTGAAGATGACTTTTTTCATCAACAAGTATCACTTTTGTGCTGTCTAGGTCTTCTGGGGCCCGCAATGGTTTCTCTCCAAAGAAACTAGTTTCAATGTTCATTTCTATTTTCATTTAAAATCAGTTACAGCCTCTTCTTTAATACAAATCTGGTCTGCAGCACTCTTCACACCCAGAAGTATTGTTGTAATCTTGGACCAATTTCAGCCTGTGAAGGAGGACAGAAGCTTAAAGTTGATGGCAGCTGAGGTTCTGGAGGTTGGGAGTTGCAGGGAAGAGGTTGAAAATGAACTGAAATAATAACTAGTGTTTATTATTGGTGACCAGAAATGCATATTGATTTCTCAAAGTCTCAGTTTTCAATAAAACGAATTTTGAATATGCCATGCCTAGATTTTAATATCAATGTTCTCAGTTGACAGTGCAGGCAGATCTATTGCGTGGATGCAGGTTTTTACTGGTAGCTCTTTAGTTCAGAGGTGTAAGCTGGCAATGGCTTATGGTAATACACTCATAGCAGTAGTGAGCTTAGTGTCAGCCAGTGACCTTAGTTTGCTTCCCAAGCTTCCCATACTATATTCTGTGACACTGTGACTACCTTGTCAAACCTTCTGATTTTTAAAGCTACTTCGAGATTGATATGTGCTGAAACAAGTGCAGCAAATGCAGTCTGACTTTAAGATTTGCAGAGAACATCTTGTTAGTAAAAATACTACATAAGTAGTAATGCTTTCTAAGAACTCATCTATTTTAGGTTCATCTGCTGTTAGGTATTTCTGTATTTTTCCCTATCACTTACTCTCTGAGAATTCTATTTGTAGAGGGTCCAAAGTAGGGCTTTGAGCAAATAATAGCCTAAACCCCACAGTAAGGTGGTAGATAGTTGCCTTTTAAAACATTTCTTATCTTATTATTATCTCTGACCGAGCACACTACCCAGAAAACTTGAAAAAGTGCATTTGTATATCAATGAGTTTAGCTCAAAAGCATTACTCCTTCTTGAGGTAGTACACTTGTCTTGTAAGAATGTTACCAAGCATTTTACCACAATCCCTTTCCATTGAGTAATCATAGTAACAAAAATTGAACTGAAGAAAAACTTCAGTAAATCTCCTACTTGAAGCCTGCAGCAGTCAACAGGATTTTTCTTTGGTTTTTTTTTTTTCTGAAGTATTTAGATTTTGTTATTTTGTATGCCAGTAAGAATACATACATTACCTTGTTTTTGTCCAATTGACCAGGGTTGAAATTGTTTGAGCAGTTCAGAAGCTGTAGTAGAACTTGTAAGACATAGGCTGTTCTTTGCTAAAATAATTATTACATTAGAGTAACCTATTCAGCTTCTAGTAACTCAGCAATTCCTACAGATCTTGTCTATTCCCAATTTTCTTGAATAGTGAAATTTAGATAGCCTCTTGATATTAATCATTTAACAAAAGATTGTTGCTAATTATGTCTGTTTCACCTTTAGCCTGAATAACTACTGGTAGAGGCATCATTGACTCTCTGTCAAAGCTAATTATTGTTTGTAGGTATAGTGGCCTTCAGCTAGTCATTTAAGAGTTATTCTGTAACATAATATTAAAAAATATATTTTTATTCTTTTAATGATAGCTAGAAATAAGTTTTGAGGCAGAAGGGCTTTCTTTCTGACCATATATAAGAATTCTGTAGAGTTTATCTCTTAATAAATAATTATAATGTGAAGTTTAAATCGAGATTAGCAAATTTCACCAGAAATTAAAATGTTTGGGAATAAGTTACATTGTGTAATAGTTTTAATACACTGTGTATGCAAATCCAAAAACATCTGTAGTAAATAAAAAAAAATTTCCTACGATACACAAAATCAGGTGAGGTATATTATAAGAACTTATTTACAGTACTAAGACATAAGCTAAGTCTGGAAATTCATTTGTTAAGTGATACTTTTATTTTGTAACTGTCAAGACCACGTGCTGAAAAAATACATATTTTTGAGTTGCGTGCTTACTTAAAAGTCAATTTTCTTTTTTCTTTTTAAAGTCATTACCCAGCCCTGAACATTGCAGGGGAGAGCTTTAAAATGCAATCTGTAACTGCTTGGAAGGCAGAAGTCAAAGGGAAAGAACTTGTCTTCATTCCCTCCTCCCAGCCCCTCCCATCCCGGAATCTTAATTTTAAATCAGTCCCCCTGTTTTGGGAGCCCTAGCATATAGTTTTTGAGCAGCTGGCAATAATGCAGTTTGTCCACCAAAAAAACCACCGAATGAATTCTGAATAATTTAGAGATCACTTTAATTGAAGAGGAAAAGATTTGTTATGCAAAGAAGATTCCTGGTTCTTTTAAGTTCTTTAACCACTGCTGTTGGGTAATTAAAAGAAGGATCATGGTGACCCTACATTTGGTCAAAATCTAGATGATTTTGTGTAAAGGAAATGCTCAATTAGAGAGGTCTCAGAGCCCTGGATCTCTGGATTCACAGTAGCGACTTACTAATGAAGGGTAAGAGGAGCTGGCTAGTTTGTACCCATGACTAAAATAATTTGTTGTTCTTCAGCTACCTTGCTTACAAAAACAAAGCATTTTAAAAATGCAGTCTGTATTTGTCACCACTAATTTGCTGTAATTTCTGTGCTGCTTCTTCCTAAAGCCACATTGCATTTCCGTTACGATCAACTAAGTGTAATGGTGGTTATAATGCCTTTAATAGCCATATTGTAGGTAGAAATATTAACTACTCAGGGACTTATAGGAAATAGGAAAATGGAGTTTATGAGTTGAATGCCTAACTGCATGAAGGCTTACTTGCAAACGGCACCCCAGAAAACTTCTGATTGTATTATGCATGACCATTGTGAATGTTACCAATATATGGCAATGAGAGCTCTATTTACCCTGTATTACTAGGCTGCTGAATGTCAAAGTATGTTGAATAAGGATAAATGAATTTTTTTTTTGCTGATTTGGACAGAGTGATTATTTCTAACGGTGCTACCTTCTTCGTTACTGTGTTTGTTCTTGTATCAAGTTCTCTCTTCAGGTTGGATGAATCAGGAGGTGCTGGTAATGAGGAAACTCTGTTATTCCTAGGGAAGTAGAAACATTTCAAGGAGAGGAGTACCGGAAAGCAATGCTTTCACTGAAAAAAAAAAAAAAGAAAAAAAAAGAAAAAAAAAGAAAAAAGCACCAAAAAAACCAAAACCTCCTGCATTTGTTCTTTGTTACAGATTTGTTACAGATTTCCATTCAGGTTGTTTTGTTGGTAACAGTGTTTTGTAGTTCATTGATTTTTTTTTTTTTTTAAACTTATTTCACAATGGTGTTTCAGTCAGCATTGCAAATTTTTAAATAAGAGTCCTTGTATGAAACTGTTTCTTGACACTTGTTCTGATGTGTGCATCTCTATCACGTGGCATTTGGATAATACATCTCTTATTAACCAAATGTTATATTTATTTAAAATTTTCTGTTTCAATTAGCTCGTTAATATTTCATTAAAATTTATAATCTCAAAAGAGATTAATAAGTGCTTGACTCTTGAAAATACAACAGACCATTAGGAGAAATTTAGTGAAACAGAAATTAGAAGGAGCAACACATGAAAGAATGAACTCGAGGTTTAAGTTTGAAATTTTCTGTGTATTGGAAAACAGTTTTGAATTATATGAAATGATATTAAATAATGAAAGTTAAGTGAAGGCTAAGAGTCTGTTTCAATAATTATATGGAGCGTCTTCATTTCTACTGTAGTTTTGTTACAACAAGTTATACAGATAGGGAGATGAGCGTACTTTGTAACTCAGCATCTTTCAATTGAAAATATCCAGACCAAAAAGGAATCACTGAGAGCTGCACAGATTACAGACCAGTCTTTTCCTAGGCTGGGGCCTGTAATGCACGGCTGATTGTTCCCAAAGAAAATTCTTTTCTTGCCCAGGCAGCTCCTGTCATGTGACAGCATATCTGAGTGCCAGGAGTGGCATCCAGTTAGGATAGCTTAAGTTCAGGTAACTAAAAGAGACATTTGTAGTTATTTTTTAGTTCTGTGGAGAAGGGAACCATTAACAAATCCTCATTTTTGGAGGGCGGATCTTCAATGCTCTGTTGAAACACGCTTTTTTTTTTCTCGTTTACATCATTGATAGTTTCTTTGCCTCATGCTGGAAACTAGGCTTAGTAATTAACTGATTATTTTTTTTTCTGTTACAGTGCTTTAGGTTTGTGAATCCATTTTTTATGATCATGCTTAGAAATTAAACTGAAGTCAGATATCCAGATGCAATATAACTGATATTTTTAGTGGCTCTGTTTAAACTGATTTAACTGTACCAGTGCACACGTCTCACTCATCAACTGTAAACATCTCTGCTCCTCTGTGCGTGCAACAGGCTTTCTAACTTGTTGGGATATTCAGTGTGTTAACTGTGTGATAGTTTTGCCCATGAGTGGTTTGGTTCAGTGAGGTAATGAGGAATGCAGGGCAGTTAGAGATTTGGAAAGTGTAACTTGATTCTTTCTATAGGAGACTGAATATGGCAAAGAGAATACGCAACTAATTCCAAACACAAAAAGAACAGTAAACTAGAAAATGGTGCCTAAATGTTGTGTGCTAGCCCAATGTAATTCATTTTGTTTTAAAAGGTCACGGACTGTGCTTAGGAAGAACTTCTTAAACATAAAAAGCAGTAGCAGAAAGTGAGTCACTTAAGGGGTGGTAGCTTTCAAGATGGCAAACTTTTAAATAAAATAAATATTTTGCATCTATGCTAGATCTATGAAGCAGAAAATGCATAAGCAATAATTTAACATAGAACTGGATATTAAGAAGCTGCTATTTATATGGACTCGATGATAAAGCCTTCAGAGGATTCCCTTTAATGAAGAGTTTAGGAAGATAGGGTTGCTGTGATTTTTTGCTACTGTAACATTCCTCTTCAAATATTTTAAGTCTGGATGAGAGTCTGAAAGCTTGGAGGCCAGCACTGTGTTCACAGGGCACAGGGCTTTGGGGAGAGAAGATAGGAAGAAAGGGACTTCTTTTTTAAGGCTGCACAATTGTAAATACACGTATTTAAGAATATTTAACCACGACTGCTAAATTACTGAATTACGATTAATCTATTGTTGAATTATAGAACGTTATTTAATACATCAGCATTGTTTTTTCCTGACCTGACCCAGAATTGGAATGGACTCCAATATGATTTTTTTAAAGTATTTCTTAAGTTGTCTGTATTACAAACTAATAAAATGTTTGTTAACTTATCTGCTAAGCCTTACTATTTTTTGCCTATGTAGTATTTTGGAGGGAGGGGAAAGCATAAGAAAAAAGAATGAAATACCTCAGAAATTTACACAGCGTTCTCTCCTCATTTCTAGTCAATGTTTGGATGGATTGGGAGGGGGGGTGGAATGAGAAAGGAAAACGGAAATTTAATTCTAGTCCAAGAGTCACCAAACTTAGAGAATTGCCTGTCTTAAAATTTTCAGGCTCGCATCAAGTCTGTGTTTGGAGTTACTCAAGCTTTTCACATCCTAATGCCAATAAGCTCAGTTGTGTATGTTACCTTATGGTTGGGTGATAATGTTGAAGCCATTTGCTTCACTTTTAATGTGCTAGTTTTTTCCATATGTACTTCCCATCTCGTTAAGGCACACACCGTTTATTCACAAGGGAATCACTCCATCCATGTAATTCCAGTATGTGTAGGGCTCCGACACGAGATGCAGGCAGACCCGAACCCAGCGAACAGGACGCATCCTGTGCTCCCGGGGGTGTGCTGCTCAGTGTGGTGTACAAGGAGCTAGTTTTTTCTCCTGCGTGTGGAACACTTTACAGCTCTTGGGTTATTCGAGTGTAGAAATCTTAGCAGCTTCCTCGTACCGTGCATGTGTGATGTGTGTGATTCATCTGCGTGTCTGCGCCAACACAGCGCGCATCAAACCCAGTGCGTGCGGGAGGGTGCTCGGCCAGGGGCTGTGAAGCATTCCGTGTTGTAATTTCGCCTTGCAAAGCGGTATGATACAATGTTGCTGAGCAGAAAAGCGCACGATAGATTTAATGTAGCCAATTGTGTACTTTTGAAAAAAAGAGTAACTGTTCGGTGTGAGTTAATTTTGGATTTTTTCAGCATCTCTCTTTTAGGCTTTGTGCTGCATTCTTCTAGACAAATGCGTATTCCATGTGGGCCACTGTTCTGCTAAATGCTCTCAGTTCTCCTTTTGCAATCAAGATTATGTTGCTAAGGAGATTTTGCTTTTATTGGTGCCATTGATTTGTGTTAATACGTTTTGAATACCTCTCGGTATTCTTCCGTAGACAAGGCCAAAAGAAAAACTTCCCTGAGTTTCCCGATTTACATTACAAATGGAGCGGTGGTGTAATGAAGCCGATATAAAGTGGGCAGTTGAAAGGGAACTAAAGAAGGGCACTCAAGTGAGAAATGAAGAAATGTGCCGAGAGCGGTCTGCGGCCGCCTTCGGCCCAGCTGCAGGAGCTGGCTCAGGCCAGCGGCCGGGCAGCGCCGAGCCCGTGCCTCGTCCCCGCGGACCACCCACTCGCTGCGGAGGGCTCCCCGGATTACCCTGGCGCTTCCGACCACGGCGGGGCCGGCGGGCGGCCACAAAGCGGGGCCCCCCGGCCCCTTCCCAGCGCCCCGCCGATGGGGAGCGGGGCCCCGGCCCTGCGGAAGCGCTGCGGGCTTCTCCAGCTCCGCACCCAGCGCGCGGGGAAGGGGCGGGGGGAATCGCGCATCGGCTGCGTCTCTCCCAGCGCTTAGACAAAAAACGGTTTTCAACAAAAGCAAAAGCAAGCCGTTCCCCCTTCCCCGGCGACAAGCTTCCTTCGTGCATGGAGGTGATTCTGCTGGAGAACGGCCCCAGGAGGGCATCAGACCTACCGCCCCTGCGTGCGTGGACGAGGCCCCTCGAATGCTCTGCTTCTTCCATGTTACATGGCGGGACTCAAAGACCTGGGCGTTTTGTGTACGAGGAGGCTGAAGGTTCACATCCAAAAGCCAACAAGTATGCCCATCCCTCCCAAGCATAAATCTCCAGCCTGTGGTGACCTCAGCCCCACCCGATGACAGGGTGCCACGGCTGCGTGAAGGGCCTTGGCTGAGCGATGTCTGTGTTTGCCAAAGCAATGGTGGCTGAGCTGCGGGTATTCAGAGGTAAGGACTCTACTGCACAGCATCACAGTGTCACAGGAAGCCCCATCCCTAGTGCCAGTACCAGAGTGGGGATGGTAGCTGATTTGAACACCTCATTTGGGTAATGCTTCTCTGATAATTTACTGGCTAGGTGGTGGTAGCAGAAGAGTGCAGCCTTGACTCCCGTATTTGGCCTTTAGAGGACTCTATGTATTAAATGAGTTCTGCTTGTGTGCCCACGAAAACCTGGATCACAGAATCATAGGATGGCCTGAGTTGAAAAGGACCTCAAAGATCATCTAGTTTCAACCCCCCTGCTATGTGCAGGGTCATCAACCACCAGACCAGGCTGTCCAGAGCCACATCCAGCCTGGCCTTGAATGCCTTTGGGGATGGAGCATCCACAACTTCTCTGGGCAGTCTTGGATAGTTAATGAAATGACAGTGAAAGACATAATGATAGCTACTGTATCCAAATTCTGCAAGTGTTGTTTCAGCATAGCATGATACTTGCGATTTTGTGCTGTTTTATATTAGCATCACAGTTCGAAGTGAAATCCTTTGTAGTGTTCCAAGAATCTATCCCTAAAGACATTGTCTTTCATATCCTTTTCCATACCTTTTCCAATACACTCTATGTAAAAGGCTGGATTTTATATGAGATAATGAGTTTTGAGGTTAATGAGGATAGGGCCTAGCATTCCTACTGTATTGTGTGCCATTGAGTATACAGTAGAAATAAATTAAGAGAGGCAGACAATGTTTTAAAATCCTCTTTCATTTAGACATTTTGTTTAGCATTCAGAACACAGCCACATTACATGATTAGCTGATTTTAATGAGTGTCCTCTAATCAGTTAAACGAGTGTGTGGAAAACCTAAAAAGATTACTTTATATTTGCGGAGACAGTCTGTTTACATTGTTCTACCTCAGCTAAGAGGATACTTGGCATGTATGATGCATCTAAGAAAAAAAAAAAAAGTAATGTGGAAGGCCAAAGAAACCTTGAAGACAATCGGATCCAGCCCATTCTCCCTTTCCCCACAATGCAAGCTCTGATGACTTAGTATTTTAATTAATGTCAACCCTTACCATCAGTGCTCATGGGAACAATCATTAAACCAACACAAAAACATTTTAAATGGCTGGCAACCTACCAGATACTGAGCTAAGCATTCCCATGGTAGAGTGGACGGTTTCATAGCCAATTCTGCTCTGGATTAAATACATTCTCTAATAGTACTGCCTTGGAAGCCTATTATTTCCATACTAAACAATACAGTATGGTTTCTAAGTTCTATTTTAAAATGTTTTTATATTTACTTCCCAACTGGTATCGATGTTATTTATATTGGTGTGGTTGAATTTTACTTTGTTACTACTAAGACTTGTTTTTCTTTTTCCTCCTTTCCCCTCCATTTTGGATTCCTTGTTGCTAAACCAAAACCATATTTTTTTTTCTCCCAGATAATTCACATGATCAAGCACAGCCTAAACCAGCAATCAGTTTCCTATGCAGCTCTGAAAATCGCTGGCTGAGTGACTTTTTAAAATGGAATGACTTCTTTATGTACGTTTGGTTTTGCATGGTAGGAAGTTGGGCACATCTCTGTCTATCCTGTGGGTATCTGCCCTCCTCACTGCTGCAATGTTTGCTTACCAAGTATACCAAGCAGTGTGATCTTTCCAATTCCTCGAAGGCTTTTTCCCCACTCCTATCTTCTGTATTTCCTGTTTGCTCAAATTGTTTAAACATGGAGCTCAATGAAAGCTGTTAGTGCTGACTGGAGCCACACATAATGTGGCCACATGTTGTGTGAGCTTTGCAACTTGTCTGATAATTTGCCTCAGGCCTGACCTGAAATACCCTTGCTATTCTCATTCTTGGCCCTTACTGAGAAGAGGCAGACACTCTTGTTTGGTTGGCAAGCATTGGGGAGTCCAGGTCCCCAGATGTGATGTCAGAGCCCTCAGTGAATTGCCCAAGGAGGGGATGAAAATGAAGCCAATGGTGTGGAGTGAGGAAAGGGAGGAGGGCAGTGCTCATCCCTCTTCTGTGCTGCGTTGTGGGGTGGGAAAACC
The DNA here is from genome assembly GCF_987193195.1 of Phasianus colchicus. Lineage (NCBI taxonomy): Eukaryota > Metazoa > Chordata > Aves > Galliformes > Phasianidae > Phasianus > Phasianus colchicus. Next base: position 46,957,643 of record NC_143439.1, read on the forward strand.
CACCAGCGTGGCATTGAATGCTGGTGTATCTTTTCCATGGAGAGGCTACATGCTGCAAGGAAGGAAGCCCAGATGGGCAGACAGGGAGGTTTCTCCACTCTTTTCATCACAATTGCTGATGGCACTGAAATGGACGTGGAAAGGAGGGAGGGAAAGGGGTTGACATCAGTTGGCACAAAAAGGGCAGTGCATCTGAGGCCAAACCAGGGATAACAGAAAACATAGTAAAATGTTGTAGCTCTGAAAATTTACTCATTAGAAGAAATGCTTGTTGGACAGAAAATAAATGAGCCTGGGGGAATCCAAAAGTCGGAAAGTCACAGTAAGAATGCAGGTGCACTGCTATCCAACAAAAGGCATTAGTTGGAGAAATGGATTTCAAGTGATGAGGTATTTTGTTGCAATGCAAGTGATCGCAGTACGTTGAGCTGTAGGATTGATGGGTTGACAGGGCTGGTCAGAGAGTGGGAATAAATTCAAGAAATCTAAAAAGGCCGTGGAAGCTCCAGCAACAAACAATGCTAAAATAGTCTGTAAAGTGAAGAACAGAATAGAGAGGGGGAACAAGAAAGTTTTGGGAGGCTGGAATTTAGGGAGAGCATGTAAATTGAAGGGTAGTGAAAATCAGTGGATTTTGAGTGAGGGAAGACAAATAGCATACACACACACACACACACACACACACACAAAGGATAAGAAAAAAAAAAGTAAAGAGGAAATTCCAAAGACCAGAAAGGAAAGGATTTAGAGGTGAAATGGGGAGAGTTATGTGAGTTAAAACCACGGGGAGAAAAGCGACATCGTCACAGAGAAAAGGGCAAAAAAATGAAGCATGGTCTCTCTTCGTGAGTAACAACGTACAATTTGTGTATGGTCTCTTTGGGAATATCTTCAAGCCTTCCAAACATAGACAGCTTTGGAAACTTTAAAGACAGTCATCACAGTCTGTGTTTCAAAGCATTCATTTTATAGGAAAAATAGGGACAATCGTTATTACTCCCAATTAATGTACTTCACATAGACACTTTTTTTTTTTTTTTTTAAAGTTATGGGAATCTTGTCACCATGAAATGTATCAGATATTGTGTCCCATCTATCTCAGCAATCAAGACCCACAGCACATTCCTGTGCTGTTTTCAGATCCTTGTCTGGCATTTCTTCATTCGCTGCCTAACTTCCCTAACATTGGGAAATAGAATGGCAGTAGGGTAAAGGGACTGCATTTACATTTTCTAAGCTGCTGTTAACAACTTTCCCCATTAAACTGTGATTTTCCTTGAGGATGAAGGGCTGTTTTCGAACACACTGTAAGGATCTAATCACTTCTGGATTTTTTTCCTTTCTTTCAGTTTATGACCCATATTACAAATACATGCTGTAAAACCTGCGGTTGCTACAATGTCCAGAAAGTCTCTGGCAAAGTCATCATCTGTTACACGAAGGTGAAATCTGTTGCAGACACATGAATATTTTCTCTAGCTGAGGCATATAATTACACCAACAGAATTTTCATGTGGATTTCTCCCCTAGGAATAATGAACAAATATACAGAATTTAGCATGCCATGTCAGACCACTGGCTCAGGACAGTTGTTCAAAGGATCTAAAAGAGCTGGGGCTGGGCAGCTGAAGGCAGCTTAAAGCTGATGCAGCTTCACCTGTGACAAAGATCTTGTCTCTACTTGTAATTCAACTACGAAGCGCCCGGTGCTCTCATTTACACAGCAAATAGAGGTTCTTATTTATAGAGCAAAGCCGAGAAGTTTAAATTAGGCTAGCAAACATTTTTTTGTGTGTTGTACAAATACATGTGTTAGAGTTGGACCCTGTTCCAAAGAACGTGCAAGTAGTTAAACAAGAGAGGCAAACAACACCTTATACAAGCATGGTATCCTGTCAGTTTCCTTAAAATAATGATGCTTCTTCACCATTTGCCCCTACTTGCTTCAAGTGTGCCAAAGCTAGCGTTGCCTGTCACTGCTACTGCATACCAAGCATCCCTGTCACCCTCACAGCAAGGGTTTACTTTGGGATCTGTGTGTTAATCAACAGGATCTTTCTGAGGTGGCTTTTTGTTTTCTCTTTTCTTTCTTTCTTTTTTTTTTTTTTTTCTTTTTCCTTCTAAGAAGCAATTATCTTTCTCTGGTCTAGTATGAATAAAGTGAAAGAGGAAAAAGACAGAACAGCTGGCACAAAAAGCTCAGGACAGTTTGTTTTTCTTCCCCAAAAGCAAGGCATCTCACTCCTTGCTTCCAAAAGTTTTGCTTCTTTCTAGCAGAGTACAGATCTCTTGCTTTTTCCCATTCAGGTTAGTTGAATGTTAAAACTGATTTTCAAAGATCCTTTTTTTCTTTCTCCATAGTCAGCAGAGAACTGACTCAGCATCCCAACAACAATGCATTTAGAGCGGGCATTAGTTTTGAAAATGTTGATTCAACTCCGTGAGAGACCATGGCAACAAAGATAGGATGAAGACCTTTGAAGAAACCTTTGAATACTGTTTAGAAGAAGGAGAATGGATAGGAAAACAGAGGGAAGGAGAGTAAGATTCATTTGCTTCTTAGCGATGCTACCGTTTTAAGGGGCAGTACTAATTCCTATAATAGATTTCACTCCTGAGCAAAGAATGCTAGCAAAAAGCCTCGAATGAGTGCCACTTCCCATTGAGATAATGTCTAGGGTTGTAGGGAGGCTTTTTTTCCCCGTGTTTGTTTTGACAAGTAGATTCTTTTGCTTTATCTCCCTTAAACAAGAGAAGTTTTAAGGCTTAAAGATTTGAGCCCTCTGAGAAATCAAAACTTCAGTCTTTGAGATTGCGCTAAGTATATTTACTCAAGATTTATGACAAATCCCACAGAAGGAAGGAGAATGCTTAATACAATTCAAATAGGCTGGAACTTACCATCTAAATAAGGACTAATCTACTGCCCGCCTGTGCTTCCCTAGGAAGAGACAGCACCACTCTTGGTGTAAAACAATAGGGGACTTGAGGGAAATAGAAAGTCTGAGAATCCTCAATGTCTATTCAGGGGTTGTCTCCTTTTAACTGACATTTCAAAAGTTATGCCCGCTCATGACAGATGCAGTTTTTGGGTTTTGCAACTTCCATTCTTTTTATGATTTTCTGTCTGTGCTAAGAAATTCCTATAATACTCTATCTGCTCTAACTATAAATGTGGAAGAATTTTGATCAAAGGAGACTATTTTAACAGCTGTCTTTCAAGGCAGCATGTGCAGCTCTCTTGGCAGCTTCAGCTATTAAGTTCAGAAGAAAACAGAAGTCTTTGCATGTCTGAGGTGTCAAAAATATTGAATATATTGTCTTTCCTTTGGGAAAAGCCACGGTCAGGCAATAAAAGAGCCCTGCAGCAGGAATCCTTGATTTAGTTCAAAGTGATCAGAATGATTGCTTTTGTGTAGTGTTTTGTTTTCCAAAAGTGTTCATAACTTGCCCTATCCAGCTATTTGTTGGCAGAAACAGAATTTTATTTTCTTGGATAAATATGGTCTGGGATTAGTTACAGGAGAAAAGGAGGGCCTGTTGCTCTTTTTTCCAAAGCAGAGAAGAGGGACTCCCCTCCCATTACCTTTTCACAGCCAGGGGAAATGAACACTTCCATTATGCCAGACAATGAAGAGCAGGAGTAGCAGGTGGTGACTGCTAATAATCAGGAAGTTAAGTAATAGCAGTACTTGAGCACTTTCTGAAGGATTACTGTTTATGGGAAGATTTGTCCTGTATCTGGGCACCACTGGAAGGAAAACAGAGAAAGAAAGATGAAAAGCTGCCTATTAGTTACAGATTTTCTATCCCCTCCCCAGCTCCTCACACACACATACACACACAGCCCCCTGCCCTCCCTCTCCTGCCCCAAATGTTCAAACTACCCCTGCAGACAACTGGTAAACCCATAAGAACAGAACCTTCACTTAATCCCATCCCTGATCCTTCACACACCAAAAAGTCTGGCTACAGTCTAGGCACAACCTGCTGCTTGGTTGACTGGAAGGAACATCATTTCTTCTGGGCACACTTACATATCTAAGCCCTCTACCTGCAACCACACCTTTTGGCATGAAGGAAAAGAAAGCTATTACTGATATTTTCACATATTACCTGACAGATATGCATAAAGAGGCCTGGATTTGCTGAAGAGAAGCAACTGCACATCCCAAACTCTTCTCTGTAATGTACCACAATGCCATTATAGAAGTTTTGTCTGGTTGACTGCCAAATCTCATCATCTTCACAGTTGACTGGAGGAGGTTTCCATGTCTTCAAATTCGAGTGACGCTGTTTCACACCTTTCCTTTATCTGTCTCTTGTAGCTTTTTCTAGTCTCAAGTCAACAGTGACACATCACTCAGGCACACAGATGTAAAAGTAGATCAAATTCGATACACAAATCAAATGCTGAGTTTTAGAACTGCTGAACTCATGAGCTCCATCAGAATCTCAGTACCCCACAGCCTGCCCTGGAGTCCTAAGGGAATTCAGAGACAGGACCCAGCAGGCTGTCCCATGGCATTTGCTGCTTTCTGTGCAGGAAGAAGTGAGAGTAAGTGATGGACTCACAATGATTTAGCACTGCCACACTCCTATTGAGGAAAGGCTAGAACATGTATTTCATATGCCTTCTTAGCAAAAAAAAAAAATTAACCATGGGTCACAGCTATCTCAAGTGTGTTAGGAGCTCTTGTCTGGGGTTACCTTTTTAGATGATACTCCATGGGCTGACATTTTTTTAATTCTTGGATCAATGCAGCCGTACCACTCCTTCATGTGTGTCATGAACCATATTTTTGCAGGTCACACCTCTGAACTAATGTGATTTCTGCAAATGAATTGTGACCCTGGGCTTTGCTGTGCTGCCAGCATGTCCTGGAAGCATAAAGGAGTGTCCTGCAGATCGCCAAGCACAAACCTCTCTACATCTGCCACAACTCCTCCAGGACAAATCCTTCTTTTAAATACTGTTTGCTCCAGCCATTTTAGTGCCACTGTTTGCTTTCTGACATGTTGACATTGTGGCTTAGCTTCCTCTGAACATTTTTGTCTGAAAGATCGTTATTTTCTTTTCCAAGAGGCCCATGAACAGACCGATTGTGCTTCATCAATTTTAAATTTTGAGTATCTGCCAATTGCTTTCTAATCTAAAGCCAATCAAAATTTAAGAAGATTCAGAAAACAGTGAAAGAGGAGCACATCCACTTCAAAAAGGTTACCCAACTGTTTGTTTTTATTGTTCCATTTTGTCTCAGACTCTATAATGATGGCTTTCAGCATCTTGGCTCCACTCACAGGCCCTTGTTTAAAGCCCGGGTGCTGCACCCACCCTTCCCCAGGACTGGGGCACAAGCATGCTGTTGTGCAGCTCAGAGTTTGCATTCCAACCCATGCTGACTCCTGATTCCCATCTCAGGAACCACTATCAAGAGAGATACCTTCTATAGCTCCCTTCAGGAGAGTGACTTTTTACACAGTCTAATAGTGATAGGACAAGGGAGAATGGCTTCAAACTGAAAGAGGGAAAATTTAGGATAGATGTTAGGAAAAAACTCTCTACTCAGAGGGTGGAGAGGCACTGATACAGCTGCCCAGAGAAGCTGTGGGTGCCCCATGCCTGGAGGCAATCAAGGCCAGGTTAGATGGGGCCCTGGGCAGCCTGAGACGGTGAGTGGCAGCTCTGCTCACAGCAGGGGGTTGAAACTGGCTGGGCTTTAGGGTCATTTCCAACCCAAGCCATACTATTGTTCTATGATATGATTCTGTATGTGTGTGTAGGGACTTCATTTTCACAGCTACTGATTATCATAGCATGACTTGGAAAAACTGTAGAAAGGCTGCATGTTTTTGTAGATGTCCAGTTTTTCTTGTTTTAATGGGCTAAAGATAAGCTGATTGATTGGTTTCAGGTATTTTATGAGTAAGACTCTAACCTAGCTGCATGCCTGGGAACTAATAAATTCAATTAGTACACAGAATAACTCAGGTCCAATGCTGCATTTCTTCTCAGGACCGAAATTATTCATTCTTTAATGCCTTTGACATCAAGATGATCCCAGGAGAGTGAATTTGATGAAGTTTCCATTAAAAAAACTGGGAACTTCAGCAGAAATCATAAGAAGAAATGTAAAATCCTAGAGATTTCTGTGTCTCAGATCTTCAGGCTGAGCTCCTTTTCTGATTGTGGGATCTATATCTTCTGAACAGGTATAGGTGAGCTGCTGGCCTCTGTGGTCATCAGGAAACATTGTTCACACTGGAGGGTGGGCAGGGGAATTCCTGGTTTACAGGGATGCTCTGATTTCCCTGCAGGCTCACACTGGCACCTGAAAGGTACACTGTAATGGTTTGTAGTCAATTTTTATCCCCAACTAAGTCAAAAATGATGACAGCTTTGATTTTGTATTTCTGAAGACCTTGTTAATAATCCAGTATTTCAGCACAGTTCATTTAAGAACAAAAGCTTTAGAAAAATATTAATTTTTGAAGGTTTAAAGGCTTCCTGTCTTCTTTGTGTCAATGGTTTGGAAGATATTTTGGCTTCAGAGTTAGAAAAACAAACAGCAAAATGGAGATTCTGCTCATGTAAATGTATTAGATACTTTCACCATATTCTTTATACTGAATATAAGAGCTTCGCAACAGACAGAAGACAAACATTACTAGCAGTTTACCAATTAACAATGCTAATGATGAATGCTGTTATTACTACAGCAGTTGAAGGTGACAGCACATGCTGCTGGGGATCATTCTGGGGGCCGTAACAGAGGGATCTGTGTTTACTCTGTGCTCAGTGTGTGAATAGAGGTGAGCCAAAAGGGCAGCTAGTACACAGCCTCAGCTCTGATAAATCAAGTTCTGTACACAGAAGGTGGGCATGCATGCAAAGGAGTGGAGTCAAGGTGGAAAACTACTTTTCAGAAACCAGCTTAAACCATATGACTGCATCTATGTCCCTTGGGGGAGGAAAGAAGAGCTGCTTCCCACTGCTTCTCTTCTGCCAAACTCTGAATGAAAAATGTTGCCCAGGGCAGGTGCCAGTGTCCAGAGGAGGATTTCCAGACTGTGAGCCCCAGCCTCAAAGAGGGGAGATGGCCTCAAGCTGTGCAGAGGAGTCCCAGAGGGGTCTGCATTACTTCAGTGTTCCGGCAGTGCTGCCTTCGGTTTCTCTCTGGTCACTGTGCTGGCGGCTGCAAGCTCTGTTCAGGTACTCCTAACTCTCTCTTTACAATGTGTTAGACTATTTTCTGCAGGAAATATGGTGTCTAATTCAGGAATTTAGCTCTGGAAAGCATAAACTAGAAGTTATGAGTGGCAACGAAGAGTATAATCCTTGTGGTTTAGGCCAAAAGCCAAGGGAGATGTACTGTGACTGTGCATGGCTTGTTCTAGGAAATCAGGCTAACTTCTCCTATTTTTTCTAGTGTTGACAATGGTTAAATGCAGAATAAAAGAAGAGTATGAAATATCAAGAAAAGTACAAAATGTGTAATTTCATTTATAGTTCAATTTTCAGCAAAATAAATATGAATAACCCCGAAGTATCTCCTAAATAAGTATTTTTATATTTATATATTTTAAATAATAGTTTGTAGAACACTGTCTTGAAGTGTTAAGCTGAAAAGAGGACTAAAGTTATAAAGAACTTAAGACATAAATTATATATGTCTGAAACGAGCACAGAAGGAGACAGTTTTTGAACTTGATGACCTCAGTGGTCTTTTCCAACCTTAAGGATTCTATGTTTCTGTGATTTTTTTATAGAATTAATTGACCTCAACCAGTGTTAAAGATTACTTTTTTTTCCTGTAATGAAGCATTATGTTACATGACCAGATCTTGTATAGAAAAGTCAGAAAAACTGGAGGAATAGAAAGGTTGGGTTTGTTTTCTCTGGAAGAGTCAGCTTTAGCATATCTCCAGCAGCAAGCAGTGGGGTAGTTGGGCTCTTGTTTGCTTCTTTCACTGTGCTCTCACCCTCCTGCAAGAATTGTTTCCTCTTCTTACCTATTGCTGTCTCTCATGCTGTTGTCATCACCTTTACAAAAGCTGCATTAAGCACAACAACTTTATTCAGAAAAAAACAAAAGAGACGAAGTAGCGCTTGCAGCAAAAATCAGATATGAACCAGTGTTCCAAGGAGCACAGAACTTCCTAATTGCATTGCCAGGCTAACCAGTAAGATAAAATACAGAGTTGCTTTAGATCAATGTTCAGGATATCCTTGTTAAAGAATATTTTGCAATATTGTCTGGGAAAGACCAACAGCTACTCTCTAAAATAACTTCATAAAAGTACTAAATTCACTATATGAGAAATCTTGGCTTACTTTAGCATTGTGTGAAGTACAAAATATCATTTTGGATGTAGTTTAGGTGATTATGAGTATGGCACATCTGATATTGATGTACAAATATGGTGAGAAGAGTGCTTTCATTAGTGTCCAGACCATTAAGAAAAAATAATGTGTGAATCATCCACCTACAACCTTAATTGAACCAAAAGGTTACTAGGCTGCATGGACCACCAGCATCATCTAAAGAAGGAAAAAGAAACAAATGTTTAAGTCACTGAGCTTCCCACCCACACTCCACTCATTAGTTCCACTCAGCCCGTACTAACACCGCAGTTGTGCATCAGTGATGTGTTGTGACCATCTGGCTTCCCTTGGAAGGACATGTGGACAGCTTATCTCCAAAGATACAGCACTAACAGCTGTATCAGGACAAAGAATGGAAAATAGATCTAAGTTCATCTTCTTCCATGAAGGACCAAATGACCTGCATTTGTCAGTGCTGTTTTAAATGAGGACACTTGGTTTAGATCTTCATATACCTCCCTGTCTCTTTGTAAAATATACTATACATCTGATTTTAGTTTAAAAACACCAATTATAGAGTGCATCCATAGAACATACTGGCAGATGGATATTCTTTCCCTAGTGAAAACGAAGAATACTCTGTAAGATAAAAGTTAGGAAAATTACCCATTACAGACCATATGATCTTTAGCTTTCTCTTCCAGTAAAAACTAAATAATTACTGTGAGACGTTTACGACTGTCCTTTAACTCTTGCAAAGATACATGTGCAACATTAAGAAAACAGCTTTGGACAGAAAGGTAGAATTTCCTTTTCAAATCAAGGCCATACATCCCATTCAGCTCTGAGAGGTATTGCATTGCTTCCTAAATTACTCAGTGTCTTTACTTCCTGCTTACCTGTTGTGAAACTAATGTGTTCCAGAAAGGACAGAGTGACTCGAGCATCTGAATTCCTGCAGGGAGCATGGGGGTGAAGTACTTTTTAATTGTTTTTACTCTGCAAATGATACGAAACCAAGGGCATGGTGAAAGGACTCCATATCAAAATGCATGCTGCTTCATTCATCACAAGAAGGGATCGTGAATCATACACACAAACTGAGATTTGATTCTCTCTGTCTCTTGGCTGTGATATTATTTTTCTCCATTCATTTTCTGTGAAACAGGAAATTACTTGTCTTCTCCCTTAAGAAAACACCTTCATATAATCTGCTTTGTTAAATGACTCCTAAAGATTAATTCTCCTTGTGAAAGCATATTCACAGTGAAGAGTGCGCGCTTACCGCTAGTAAAGTACAAGGGACATGCAGAATTATCCACTAAATGTTATAAAATAAAAGGGAGAAATACTCTTCACTTTTAAGAAGGCAATTCCACTGTTACCTGCACATAAATGGCTGTGGTAACGTATGGTCCTGAATAGCTCACCATACAGTGAGCTTGCAGTGGTTTTACTGCTGTCTGGTCAGAATTCCTTACAGAAGTGTGCATGCAACAGTACAAATGTTCTTTGTGCAAGTGATATTTCCAGTGTCAAACTTGCAAAAGAGATATTATTCAGGCAAGATCACTCCCTCCACCTAACCAAGAGACAGAAAGATGAGGAGATGAACATTCATAACACTTTGCTAAGTGATTCTTTTCATCTTAAGGCATTCTCTTTCTTCTAAGCTCCAGTATTAGCAGTGTGCATGGCAACTACAGATATATGACAGTGCGCTGGAAAGATAAAGGGCAGGTAGAAAAAATTCCTCTGATCTTTTCTTATCCTCCATCTCTAGGGTGCCCTGGATAAGCAAACGGAATAAACAAGATATGCAGACCCACATCCAGAGCAGTTTTCTGGAGGCATAACTATCACCAGGCCCTGCTGGCACTTCCCAAAGGAACCACCACTGGCTTCCATGTCCAAATGCAGCATCTTCTGCTCTGGTGACACACACATGGTTTTTTTTTTTTTTTTTGTTTGTTTGTTTATTGTTTTTGTTTTAGAGGAGACTCTCCTCCAACCCTTCAGCAACTAATCACAGGGCCTTTCAGAGAAATAGATCAAATGTCACACATACAGCTTAAACACACACCTTTCTCCCACATCATTTGCCCTCCCACTGCCCCCAAATCTAAGATTGTACTAAGATTTACTAAGATGTAAAACCCTATGATCCTTCCACTCCTAGTTTACTTCCTAAATCATAGAATGTCTTACTTTGGACAGAACCTTAAAGACTCATAAAGACCCCCCAACATGTACAGGGTTAACAACTACTAGATCAATAAGTGCAGACTGGGAACTGAACTCAGCTGCTCCTCATTCCTGAGGTAATTGCAGGCATTTCTACAGCTGCTTCAGGGATGGCTGATACTTCAAATATGTAGTGGTAGGGTTTTTCTGTTCTGTGCTTGATTTCTAACCTCAAGTTTATCCCTGCTAGCAAAACTATGGTTGCTCTTCTTACTGATGTTGACAGGATGAAAATACTTTGTTGCTAAGTGCTGCTTCTTTCATAGGAAGAGACTCTTCACGCCTGTGGCAGACGTTGAAGGTACAGCTTGTATTATCAAGTGTATTGCTAACTTGTAATTAGACACATATGTTACATTCATTAGGAGTTAACTTGAAAATGTTATTATCATTCAACTTGCTTTTGCAAACTTTTGATCATGGCATAGAGACAGCAAAGAAGAAGCAACTGAACTTCATCTGAATAAAACAGTAGAAATTGCTGCTTGATCATCAATATATCTTCTATGATTTAGGTTGCATAAAAGGTGAATTGAAAGATCTGCATTAGATTGATGCTAAGGAATCAATAATTTCCAAAAATCCTTGGAAGTTACAGTGATTTGTGGTTGTGTGCTGTTTGCTTTCTAGTTCACTCTTGCTCTGAATGCTTCTAAAAGTACTTTAAGCTGTTTTGTGTGATGTTTTGTTTCGTGTCAGGATTTTAGAGTAGAACTTATATCTAGTGGCCTATGCAACATTCAGTAGCTTTGACCATAACTTCAGTAGCTTTTTTTTTTTCTGTTCTGTGTAACTCACAGCAGCCCCTGGCAGCATGGAGTTCTGCTGCACTGCTGCAAACAGCATTTCGTGCACTGGGAGGCCAGCATCCTGGGGCACTAAAGTCAAGGCTGTAAATATAGATGGAATGCAATAGGCATATTAAAGCTTCTAAGTGGTTCTGCATGAGAAATGACTCATCCTTTGCTAATTTAGAATATCTGTTGTAGGGCTCTGTACCTTTGCTCAGCAGAAATCTTAGCTGTAGAATCCTTAGAGTTGGAACCTCTAAAGGTCATCTAGTCCACACTCCCCTGCAATGAACAGGGGTGTGCACAGCTAAATCAAGTAGCCCAGGGCCTGGTCTAGTCTTGACTTGAAAGTCTGCGGGTATGGGGTATCCACCACATCTCTGGGCGACCTGTTACAGTGCCTCGCCATCCCCACTTTAAGAGACTTTTTCCTTATATCCAACTTAAATCTACTTTCTTTAAGCTTGAAACCATTTCGCCTTGTTCTATCACAACAAACCTGGCTAAAGAGTCTGTCCCCTTTTTTCCTGTAGCTTCCCTTTAGATACTGAAACATCACTATCAGGTCACCTTGGAGCCTCTCCAGGCTGAACAGCCCCAGCAATTTCAGCCTGTCCTGATAGTAGAGGTGTTCCATCCCTTAGATAATTTTTGTGGCTTCTGCATGCATTCGAAGAGGTCATGTCTCTCTGTACTGAGGACTCCACACCTGTATGCAGTTCTCCAGGTGAGATCTCACCAGCACAGAGTAGAGGAGCAGGATCACCTTCTACCTGCTGGCTATGGTTCTTCTGATGCAGCCCAGGATATATTTGGCTTTCTGGGCTATGAGGGCATGTTGCTGGTTCATGTCCAGCTTGCCATCCACCAGTACCCTCAGGCCTTTTTCAGAAAGGCTGCACTGAAACTTCTCAACCACAAGCTTGTATTGATAGTGGATGTTGACTTGACACAGGTACATGACCTTGCACTTGGATTTGTTGAGGTTCACCTGAGTCCACTGTTTAAGCCTGTCTAGGTCTCTCCGGGTGGCATCTTGCCCTTCTGGTGTGTCACCTGTACCCCACTTGTTGTCAGAGTGAAAAACAAAGGCTGAGTTTGAATAGAAACAATTTTATTAAGAAATTCCATTAGTGGAGAAAGGGAACTTTTCTTTGAAGCTGTCTGAAGCTTCTTGTCTGTGGGGTCTTCTCTTCCTTTTCTAATACCCATGTGTACTACTTCATCTACTGTGGAAAAGGTATTCCCAAGTGGAAAGTGTTTATATAGGTGTATGGGAACTGCTGAGTCACGGCCTGAACCTCTGATTAGTCACCTGAGGCGAGCAATGAGTCAGCCCTGGGAGCACAGGTGAAAGCAATTCACCTGTGCTGCAGGAAGGGGTGGAGCCAAGGCTCCACCTCTCCTAGACCAATTTAAGAGCTGACTGCCAGTGGGGAAGGATCTCTCTCTCTTTGGAAGATCCACTCCACTGGAGTTTCCTGAGCGAGCTCATGGCACGGGTAAGCCTCCTATTTATTCTCTTTGTCTCGCTGTGCCTAACTCTCTTGCTTATTTCATTATTATAACATCTTAATATTATTAAATTATATAATATTCCTTTATATAACTTTCATTGATTATACAATAGGAAGTCCCAAAGTACCTTACACACAAATATTTTATCTTAAAATACTGAATATTGAGAAATACTTGTTGACTGTAAGTAGTTACTGCCTGAACTTACTTGTCCTCATCAGGTAGTGTTTTCTGCAGATCCTTGAATTCTTATTGGCTTGTGACTGTAATATTATTTTTTTTAAACCACAGTAGAACAAGATGGTTTTTAACTCCTGATGTGTGCTGTGTAGATGTATCAGTAATTTCTTGTACTGTACTAGAAACTTTTGCAGGAGCAGACCTTTTGTAGGCTGAAGCATTTCTGGCAATAGTAGCAACTGTCTGACTTCGTATATTGATCCAGAAATGGTCTGACCGATAGTGTAGCAAGTGCCTTACTCTCCTTTATTACAGGGGGGAAAACAAGAATTATGTAACTACATCTCGGAGAGTATGCTTTGTTCTTCCCCCAACAATTGTGAATGCTGTCTGGTAACATCGTCAGTTACTGTGGGGTAACTCACTCCTCTTCAATATTTGTATACTACTTGAAAGGGTAAAGGAAAATTAATTCTTCAGCAGATAAATGGCTGTTTTCTATGAAAAAAATCTGTAAAAGAGGCACTTTCAATTCTGGATCATTTGAATACAACACTCTGGTCTCTTCTGTACTGATGTTGGTGCAAACAGTGGTAATCTCACTGCAATATGTATGTAGCTCACAACATAACACTCACATTTCTCTTCTAGTTGATTATATAATTGTGTTTACAGTTTAAGGTAATACAATACTTTTTTTTTTAAACTCTTATAAGTTTATCCAATGTTTGTCAGTGCTGCACAAAGTAGTGATTATATATTAGTTTTACCTATAATGACAGAGTGAAGTACTCCATAGGGATAGCTAGAACACCTACTGTCCATGCATCTGTGTGAGCTGCGCATCTTGAAGGAAAAGGCTTCCCTTCTCCAGACACATGGCTCTGTACATGTTAGGCAAATTCACCACTGGGGAGAAAAGAGAATTAATCTCCAATATCAAAACATGAGTAGTCATGCTCTCAGGCATAGTGTGCATCTGACCAGTGAGTAATTATTGAGTAAGCTCCTACTTGGGAATAATACAGACAAAAGCCTTTTTTTTTTTTAAAAAAAAAAAAAAAGAGTACTAATTCTCCTATTTCTGAAATAAAGTACTTCCATGTGTGTCGAGAGAACCATTTCTAGGTGGACCTCCTGAAGTTATTCCAGTATAATTCACTTCCAACTTATATAATACATTAAAATACCTCATCTGCTAGTCTCTGTCCAAACTGACCCAGCGATGCATACTGAGGACTGCTTTATAAGGAAAACTTGGTTGAACGCAGAGAAACAGATGTTTCCTGCCTAGTAGCATGAAGCGTATTAATGTGTTGGAAAGCCATCTACAGTTAATGGAAGGACATCCAGGATTGCAGTTGCTATGATATTTCTCCCCAAGCAGTTTCAGGGCTAAAGATTTTGATTGTTAGCAGCTTTAGAAAGGAACTAGTGTCCGTTGTGGATGCGATTGTAAAAGCAGATTGAGCGGGAGAGAGGATGATAGCTGGTTCAGGAAAGGGTAGTGAGTGACTCCAAGATGAGGGCGTTGGTCTCAATTATTGTGAGTCCTGGGGGATGCTGCATTGCCAGTGGTGTAGGGCTGCAGAGACACCACAGGCTTCCCTGTCCTGATGTGCCTTGGGAGTCTTTCAAAACCGAGATTTAGGAGCACAATGATCACGAAAACAACATAAATAAAACAGAAGGAGGGAAGGGAACAAAATAACTATGGTTTTCCAAAATGTGGCACTACTTTGTGTCATGGTTCCATGTTTCCTTCTGCTTAATGCATCCTCCTTGTGCATAATGAGGGTTAAAAATACGTGTATTCCACTTGCACAGGGTGCGCCTGTTTCTATTTGCCCTCCAGCATCTCAGAATGCGTGGAAGAAAATTCAGTGTTTCTCAGGAAGTACAGAAAAGGTTAATGAGGCAAAGAGACATGGAGCTGCATGTGGCAAGAGGCTTGTGTTGTGGACATATTTTTATGACTATTTCTGTGTTTTATTGCATTCATAACTTCAGAAAGCTGATCCTCACTGTGGTGTATATATTACTGATTTACTTAGGGTTTTTTTGTTTTGTATTTGTTTTTTAGAGACAAATGTTACTTCAGATAACTTCGGTGACAGAACAGGGTAGAAGAGTGATGGGTTCAGGAAAGGTAAGTCTTGGCTTCATCAGTACTGTATGCAAACACAGTGACTCATGCAGTCTGCAGCTCTTGCTTAGAGGCGTCATATAGGCAGCTGTTGGCTGGAAACTGAAAAATTAATAGAGTTAGTAGGCAGATCAGCACCCTGTAATCACTGCTTGAGCTGATTTCTAATGAGTTTAGGATTTCTGTCAATCTTCTCTTCCCACAAGGCTTCCTGAGAGACACTGTACAAAATGAAACCAAGGAAGGAAAAAATGTACTGAAAGCCCATGAGTGTGTGTGAGGTCTTCTGCGTAGATACTGGTGGTGTGCTGTGTGGTGATATTTGGAAAATACTAAAAAAAAAAAAAGTGTGATAGTGGCTTTGGTGGAGGGTCTCCTTTGAGAACAAGGAGTAATCTGAGTATTCTGTGTGAATTTGGTCAGGGGAAATATTCTTTCACTTTTTCTAAAGCATTCAGGCAATTATTGCTTTCACCGATTTGTGGTCACATTGTTTTAGGAGCTGAGTATTAGATAGCTGATGAAACCGCATGATGCACCTATATTACATTGAAAATATGTCTAACTTAAGAATAAGAATACCACTGTTTCATTTTTACCCATGAGTGCTGAAGTGCGTGTGCTTTAGGTGTGCTACACTGCATGAAGAAGAGGTCACAGTCAGGAAGCTGCTTAGCAGGATTGGGAGACTAGGAAACTGTTATTTTTAGACTCAAGTTTTGTTTTTTTCCAATGTTTTGTCTGGGTGAGAAAACTGGAAATGAATTGAACACAAGGGATTCACGAAAAGAGGAGGCTGCTCCTAACATCCTAATGGGGCTGGTAGAGTTTCATAAATTACTGCCAATCATTTCACTTGCTAGAGCTTCTACTGAAAGCTAACACACGAATGTGCTTTTAATGGGCTCTCTGTGAGCTTGTGACCCCAAAGCCTCCCAATTCTGTATGAGGGAGAAGGCTGCCTCTGACTGAAATGGTCTGTGCAGCTCCAGAGCTGTGCTCTCTGTAGATTTGTCATTTCAGTTATCACATATCAGGTGAGAGTGGATGAAGCCTCTTTCAGGTTAAGGGATAAGATGAAGTCTGAAGAGGTTAGCAGGTGGCTTGATAAGAAAATGCAGACATTTTTTCTAGGCCTGGCTTTTCAGTAATGCAGTGAATTACTGGATTCAGTAGATAGCAGTTCCTTAATTTAGGACAATAGTTGTAAATTTGAAATGATGCAGATATACTTAAACTTTTTTTTTATGGCTTACAAATCTCTAAAGGAAAATAGGGGAAAGAACGCTCTGTTAGCTTCCATTTCCAAACATTAAGATATTACTGTGATTGCACAACATCTCCTTTTCAAAACAGTCACAGTAGATCTATCACAGTCTGTTTTCTGCTTCTGGTTTTCTTCAGGTCAGTGACTGAAGGGACATCAGTGGCCTGTGTTGGGGGAGGCTTAAAGGTCTCCTGTTTTTGGTTGAAATTTGCTTTCTGCTATTCATAGGAGTTCCCATGATACATAATATTAGCATGGACAATATAGATGCTGCCTTGAAGGGTCAGTGTTGGCTCCATTGTGAAAGTCATCTTTTCCCACCCACGGTCAGGATAATTCCTGTGCCCTGTCTGGCTTGGCTCTGCTCTCATTTCTCAGGATGGGGCAGCTCTTCTTCAGCAACCTCAGACCTTGTTTCTGGCTATCTGTTCCTGAAATTTCTTAAGCATTTGTCATGTTTGCACATAAGACTGCAGATGGGAACCATTTTTTTGAATTCTTAAATTTTCTGATGATTCTTCTACTAACTCATTTGCCTTGGCATAGTGAGCACATACATAGATGGAAGGAAAAACTCCTTAAGTTATCTGTTCTGGGCTGTCTGAATCCCCGGTGCACACTGAAGCTTGCCTGATTCCAGTTCAGTTTGGTGGCAGAGGTTCCACAGTGGGCACTGACAATGGAATGGGTGAGTGATGCTCAGCCCTATGAGGTGGCTGACATCCAGCATCTTTGTACCCCAGCTGGGTACAGTAGTATTAACCAGCACCATCCAGCCCAACATGCACAGCCAAGGGCAGGGAGCTCCTCCAGCAGCTATCAAGCATAAAGGCAGTAGTGGAGGAGGAAGGGCTGCCGTGCAGAAACTTGGCCTTCTGAATGGTATCAGGGAACAAAGTTAATAAAGTGCACAGAGCACATGAAATCTGTAGAGCCATTGGGGCTCTGGTCACTTAAAATGATATTAGTCCTGCATTATTTAGGAACAGTTTATGCGTGCAATCAGGAGTGTTACATTTATGACAGTTATATAAGTCGTTCAACAAATTACTGCAATTAAAGGAAAACAACAGCCACTTAATGTAGTATTAAGACTGCAAAATTATTCCAATATTAGCATAAATACAGCAACATGAAGTAATTTCTGTTTGGTTTTGTTTCTTTGTAAATGAGATTTAAGTATTGTATCCCATGAAGATGGCATATCTAACTGCGTGGCTACCAGGTGCATGGATTCTGTTTGTATTCTAATCCCTTGCTGGCTCTGAGCTCTTTGGCAGCCAGGCATTTCCTGGGGTGCAGAAAATAACAGGCAGCTGTCCCCTCAATTCCAATAAGAAAGGAGATATGGCAGATAGCGTCTATCTTCTTTGAGACATGCTTCTTACAGATCTCCCAGCTTACCCAAGCAACTGCTCCTAGAATATTGCTCGTGGATAAGCTTTATGGGCTTTAGGAAGTAAATTTGCAAACTGTTAGCTGCAGAAGAGGCAGTACTTTGTGCTGTAAACACTTCCAAGGAGTATTTGAATGGAAAAATGACAGTAAAATTGTTGGAGACTGACTGTTTATTCCCATACTGCTGATCTTCCCTCCCCCCAAAATTTTATCTGTGTGATAAGAACAGTTCCTTCTGGATTCTGACTTTCCATTTCTAACCCAGTCGTCTTGTCACCTTGGGAATTGAAAATGAGGGGCGTATCTAATAATGTGTTGAGTTTTCTGGATATCACCTATCTTAGTGATTTGCTGGATTCCATTTATTTGTAATGGAAGTTAATGTCTAGAGTGGTATGGAGTCCCCTGTGCTGGGATGAGTTTTGCCTGTCATTCTGGTTCAAGTTCTCTTCCTCTTGAACCTCCCATGTAAAGTATGGGGTTTCTAGAGTTAATTAGAGCAGTTTAAACTTTGTAATCTCTGGATGGGTGTTAAATGTTATGAGAAGACGATATTATTTCAAATGGTGAAGCACTCTGCAGCAGCTATCATGTAAAGTTGGTCATTTGATGTTGCATGGAATCAATCCTTTGATTTATGGATATTAAGTAGCTAATCCTGATTACAAAACTTCTTTACAGATAAATCCATTCATTTAGGAAAAAGCAATCTCTGTATCTCTGCTTTCATCCTCTGATGCAGGTTTTGTAAGTGAAGGAAGAATGATTTATTTGCAAAATATGTTTCTATATCACAGTCCATCTGATGCTTTTGTACCTATATTATTTAGGTCTGAAATGAAGTAGTGATGCATTATCACTGGGCAGTACTGTGTGACTTTTGCAAACTTAAATCCAAAGCCAGCTTATCCTTGTATCAGCCCTTCTGACACTTGTGCTTTTGCCAACTTTTGCAGCCCTTCTATGTGCAATGTGTAGGGTGGCATTCATTATCATTCTGAGCCATAGTGGTGTGATACCTGAAGCCTGAAAAGCTCTCATATTAGCAGTGTTGGCTAATTCAGCAGCAAAGTAATTATCTCTTTTGGAGATGAAGACCTGCCTTCAGATGGAATTAACTTATCTTTCCCTAACATGGGTTTGATATTGCCCTAGAAAGCTAAGAGGAAAAAAAATTAAACAATGTAGGGTTGCTTCATCAAAAGTTTTAGGACTATTTCTCTTTACTTAATTTCTTCCAATGCTAATTAACCAACACTTTTTTTCCTTTCAAGCAAACAATCAAAAAACCCTTGTGAATATACCTATGGGCAGGATACAAATCAAAAGAGGGAAGGAGTGGGCTTTGAGCCAGATCTGATAAATGAGTGGAGAAGAGAAGCAGAAAGGACTTGCCAGCTACTGAAGTCCTTGGAGCTGATTTAATCCTGATTTCAGGCACTCCTTCAAATGTGGGCAAACAGCCCATAATGTAAACTCTGGGGATGGAACTGAAATTGGTGGTCACTTGCATGTCTTGCGGCATAAAAGCAAACTTGTGGTTAAAGCTTCTGTCAGGGGATTAAGAAGGTCTAAAGTTGAAAGCAATGATCTTCTAGGGAAAAATAACAAGCACGCTCTTAGTAGAAAACTTGTATAGCTGTTCTCTTAAGCACTGGCAGTGTGTGCAATCACCTTATAATGAATGGGTCAGAACCATGGGCAGTGTGGAGCCTCTAGGCTTCAGTGCAGCAATACCAATTTAAGAAGGCACAGTCCATTGCATACCCTCCAGATGTGGTCTAGGGGAAGCTTAAGCTCTGTAATACAACAGCAGCAGTCTGCCTTCTCTGAGAGTATCCCTGTCTGATCAGTGACTGCGAACAGAAGTAATTTCTGGGTAGGGAAGACATATGATAGTAGCTGCCTGGTTCCCAAACAGGATAGCAAGGGGACAGGGACAACTTGCTGCCTCTGAGACCTAGGGTGCATTGCTTCCTCCCATAGTATGGGCAGCCCCTTGAATTCTGTTCCTGCATGTGGCTTGACGAGGAAATTAAAACTGACAATAATTTAAGAGTTTGCCATTTTGTTTTGCAAAGGAGCTCAAGTGCATGTATGAAGTTGTCTGATCTTTGATTTATGTATGAAATGGTCACGGAAATCCTAGATACCTCAAACTTGCTTGTCTTACATCAGTAGAAAAGTGAAAAGGAGGTTCTGCTCCTCAGTTCCCCAGCTGAAATTTCCTGGAGACCTCAAACTGAAGTGCATGATGTATTACTAACACTGATGAACTGGGGGACAAGCAAGGAGCAGCTCAGATGAACTTCCCAGGCATAGCACCTCAGCAGGGGAGCTGACAGCTATGGTGATAGCAATTTCGAGACTGAGAAACATGGAATGAGGTTTTCCTGTTTTTTAATTTCTTCAAGCAATTCATGCGTAGGTGTTTGTCAACGTTTTCATTGTTGAAATGTTTTTTAATATCCTATCAAATTAGCCAGAAAGGGTGTGTGAGCTTATTGATTTGTTCATATAATGTTATCTAGCTTTAGTTAGAAAATAGCAAACATCTTAGTTTGTTTGCACAACTTCCAGATGGAAGGGTAGATCTGAAGAAATTCTAATGCACTAAAATACAGAGATGTAATTTCAAAAATCCCAGCCAAGCTTCCACAGAAGCAATTATCTTTTCTTAATAGTAGACTTTTCTAGGCTATTCCTGTAAAACCTGAACAGCGTAATGCTGTGTTCCCCCAGTTTCTTTTTCCCAGATTGAATTCAAATGTTTTGACATTAGCTGAGTCTCACAAATGTAAGAGGAAGCTGAGATAAAATTAGATGACTTCACCTACTGTTACAGAAGAGCTTTCCACTATTTATCAGAATATTGCATGAGTGTTGTGAGAAGTTATTGATGTTGATACCATAATTTCCAATGCCGAAGCATGTTCTCAAGGTTGAAATTTCTCAAGGTTGAAATTCAGTCAGAACAGACAACAGCCTGGTGCCCTATCCAGCAGTGTTGTCACTCACTTTCAGTAGTCAAGGGGTTAAGCTTCAGTCCAAGACTGCACCTGCAAAAGCAGTGTCATCTACCATTGCATCATGTTGCTTGGCACTTGTGCAGAGGGAGTAATGCTTATCTGGGGAAATGGCTGTGTTCAGCAATGCCTACAAACCTCTGGGGGATGCCTGATCCAGCAGCACCCTATTTAGCTAGCGGCTGCTGAGATCACTACATCAACAACCCTGAAGTTCTGGTGGGCAACGCTCACTGGTGGCCTCTCCTGGCCACCAGCTGGGAACTGACTTGGCTGCCTGTTCCAAGCTGTTGACTGCATTAGAAAAATAGAAAAATTATAGATGCTTTCCAAATATTACTTATCTGTGTAAGACATTGTTCTGGTTGACAAAAAGATGTACTGGGATTGTGAATAGAGAGATTATGTGTGCAAATGTGATGGGAGGCCTCTCACAAACTAGTGTGTTTTTTTTTTTACTAAGATGCTGTCTGCAATCTGTAAAATGTTAGCAGATACCCCTATTATAAAATAAACTGAGTTATTAATGCAATGTATTGCAGGGATGTTGATAGATAATATGCAGAATTCACTGACCAGACATTGCTGTTTGGTGTTGTTAGGTCTTAGTTTTTCATGATCCTCTCTGTGGACTATCCACCTATGTGAATACTCTAATATTAGACAGCAGAACTGCTCAAATGCTCTCTTGACCAAAAATGAAACTGCTATTAATCCCTAATGCACTAAGCATTTTGCCTTCTGACAGTAATCTAAGGAATGCTTTCTGTTTGTTTTTGTTTACTGGCATTTGGAGACAAAATGCATCAACACGTGCAGGAAGTTGCAAAATGATCCCATGTTTTGATTCCAGCCCACTTTAAAAACAAATTAAAAAACTTTCTTGCAGATACTCAAGAGCATGCAGACCTTTTCTGTCAAAGAGATTCAGGGCTCCTTTTTCCCAGGCCTTAAGATATCTTCTTGCTAGGTATCAGAGTCTGGGAGAAAAGGCATCAACTTTAAAGGCTTTTTGAGGGGTCAGTTCTGCTCTGTTCCCTCTAGAGTTTTCTAGGAAGAAAATATTGTCAAATACTTTCAAATACTGTCTTGTTACTCTAAATTGCCACTTACCAGTTGATGTAAGCCAGAAATAACACTCACGAGAAGTTGCTGCAGAGGTGTTTCACAGAAGTATTTGCCCGATTTCAGTTTTCCTGTTATTCTTCTCCAATTAGCTGGTTTTAGCATCAAAAGCATCATGAAATCGCAAGGCCAAATTTATCTGTCCATGTGACTCCTAAATCACAGCTGTCTGGTTTCTATCAGTGGGAATTATAGGCTGGCTGATAGTGGCTTAAAAATGGCAGCAACAAAAAGAGGATGCCATGAGAGAAGGATGGGCCTTCTGACTTCTGGTCCTTCAGCCCCATACCTTTCTGTAAGGGTAAGGTAAAGCAAAATAAGGAAAACTGGGGGGGGCGAATCTTCATGCAGGATGCAATGCTTCCCTGAGTCACTCAGTAGTTAGCTCTCCAGATGCAGAACAACATGGGTTATGCCAACATAAGGTGCTCAGAGGTGTTTTCCTCCCTTTATATCACTGAACTGAGAATCTACAAGCTAGATCTATATAATATGAATTCTGATGCTGGCAAATGTTAAAAATCATTATGGTATGTTTTGTACAACCCTGCAGTACTTCAAAGCAAACCAGCTGGGGTATTTAATAAAAAAATCCGTTCATAGATAAGGCTCATGATCCCTAACTTCAACTTCTGGGATTCAGTTGTATTCAGTGCGTGCATGGCAACCCAGTCTTGGGCTCTGGCTAATGCTGATGGAGCTCTGTGTGGAGAGCTGATATGTCAGTCTTGTGTCCCTGCTTTTCATCTGAGAGCAGGTGGTAAAGAATGCTTGTAGGGCTATGGAGAGCAATAGATTTTTAAAGATACTTCACAGTAAGAGAATAAGGGAGTAGAAGTGCAACCCATCTACTTGATGTTGCTGCTGAAGTTCCCAAGAATTTCTAAACAGGTGAACTCATCCAAACATGTCTGGGCACAGTGCTGAGGCAGGAGGCTAGTGAACTTCCACCTGAGGGGAAAAACATCCAGAAGTCTTTACAAGCTGCAAGTAATGTTTGATATGAGTATTCTGCACAGCTGTATATTGCTGTGCACCTTGATTACCTGAGGTGACCAATGAGAACAGTGAGGAATGCAAAAATAGCATGTATAGCTCTACGTTACATCACCCCACCGACAGAGCAGAAGCTGTGATCTGGATCTGAACACAGGATCTGTCATGTCTCTGCTACTTTCATCATTCAGTTGGTTGAACTGCCCCTCAATTAACTGTATGCTATATAGAGCATGTGTGCATATGTGTGTCACTGAGGAGAAAGTGGAAAGAATGGATTGCATTTCCACTGCAATTAGTTTTGCTGGTAAGTCTGATATAATCCCCTGAAATTCAGGATCTGAGAAACAGTACAGATTGTATCAACTACAAATAATTTTGCTGCTATAATGAAATCTGGCTATTGGAATAAAGTCTCAAAACAGTATTGAACTATTTATTAAACAGTATCTATCCCCCAGTGATGAATTCATTTTCAGTTATAACAAGGCTTTGTGAAGTATAATGAAAAATACAGTGCCATGCATAGTAAACTAGCCTCTATTTTCTTTGACAGCATGCCAGTTCCTCAGCTGCAGTACTACTATGCTATTCATCTCCATAAAGAGCTCTTTCGAAAGTATTATTAAACAGCAGGAAGGAATGGTGTATGACAGCTTCATTAGTCACTACAAGCCAAACCTGGCTGCTTTCTGCTGGGGATTATTAGCGCATTCCAAAACATCCCTGGGTTGATGGCATCCAAATTTTTTTTTTCCCCTTCAAATGTATGGAATGTAGCCAAATCTCAGTTTGAAAATCCTGCTATCCAGCCCTGTCTGGGCTGGGTTAGGCTAGGCTCTATTTGTGAAGAGAACATGGACTCCCTCCTTGGTCATAAGAGTCCAGAAGCATTGCAATAAGCCATTTGAAACACTGACACAGGAAATTATTTTGTAGAAGTGCAGAATGTGATCTTCCCAAAATGGCAGATGTTCATCCCACATTACTACATCCTCTAGGTACAGATACAGAACTTTAAGACCTTTTTGCACATTTGTGCTGTGTTCACAAAAGATGCATCCAGAAGGCAAGATGCTTTGATTTAAGGATGCTTATGGTCTCACTGAGATCAGTAAACGTGGGATTTGGAGCTAGCATGGCTTTTCAGGCTCTGTGTTGCTCTGAGATCAATTCTATTTTAAGTGAGATACTTCTGAATCTTCCTTAAGAGGAGCATAAGTTACAGGATAAGCATGATATGCAGAACTGAGCTCTTGTATAAGTCTGCTGCTTGATTTATTGCTCTTCTGAAATTATCCCAGGCTGTTTATAAAGTGAATAAACTGACTAAAGAAAAGTAGAGTGAACAAAATCAGTGAAAATCTGGATGTGGCATGAATGCTTTAGCTAGATTTGATTCCAAGAAAGCACTGTCTAAAATTGCGTCCTGGTACTGAATTTCACTGAGCAGCAAAGTCCAGGAAATTGACAGAACTTGTATTGAAAACACTGTATACAAAGAAGTATTTTACTGTCCACGTGTTTCTAATTTTCTGTATATTTGTAAAAAATTTGTAAAAAATAATCTCTTAATACATAGTTATGCTTTTCTACCCACATGGAACAAAATATTTTATAGGTAATACCATTCATAATTAGCAGCGTGCCAACAAATGCCTGGTGCTTGAGCGATGATGACTTAATGTACACTTGTAAGCTCAGCCAAACCTCTGGTTTGTCTAAGCCAGCTCATGGTGATGAGGTGGCAGAGGAGCATGCCTCTATATGCTTTTGATAACAGTAACTGTTACTGTCTCTGGGACCTTCCTGCTACCAGTGACAGCTGAGATCCTTCTAAGTGGATCACAGGAGGCAATTCTCTTCCAACCTTCTTTTTTTATGTATTTGGTGTCAGAGTCAATTTTTATGACTTTTGGGGGTTCTTCCTTGTCAGTGTTATCACATTGACAGCCTTTAAGTCAATGTACACTGGCCTACAAGCCTCATAGAAGGCTTATGGGTGACAATAGCAGCAAAACTATCAGCTGAAAAGCTGTGGGATTAATCTATAGGATTAAGACAAACAAAATGTCCTTGAGCAGGATAGGTTTACAGGTGCCTATTGGGGACCCCTTTTTTCTGAGAACAGTGAACCAAACCTGAGGTGACTCTCAGCAATGGGCTACCAGCTCTCCCTGATTCTGGTCCAAACTAATGGTCCTCCTTTCTGGTAGGGTTTGAGTCTTCATGTGTGTGATCCAATGATGATGATGTGGTTCCTTGCTGACTTTTTTGCAGTTCTTCTCAACTCAGACAGGGGTCCCATCTTTGCTGAAAGGCAGACAGAGCAGGAGGAGCTGCAGTTTCTTAGCTTTCCATCTTCTCTGCAGGGCTTTCCCCTTATCTCTGAAAGGGTACAAAACAGTTGACGTGGCCCGGGGAGGTGAACCTTGCAGGACTAAGAGGAAGGGAGAAGGAGGTGAACACACGATGAAAGCTTCCTGATCTGCCCTGCAGCTCAAAGATATACATTCTAGTTCTCTGCAGAAGCCAGCAGTTTTTTGTTCACACAGTTTGTTCTGTCAGCTGCAAGGTGGTGGAGGTTAAATGTTGGTTGTGGTCTACAAGATACCTTCCCCTGTGTATTGGATTTGTTAGTGTCCGTTCTGGCTTCCCTGAGTGCATAAAATCCAACACCTGTTGAAAGATAGCATTTACTGCTAGTGAAAATAATACTCTGCTGTTGAAGAAGATGCTGCCCACTTCTGAATGACTGCCTGTTACCTCCATCCCTCACTGCAGCTTCCAATTCCACATGAGTTCTCCAGCAGTGACAGCACACCTCTTTACCACACTTCATCCTTGTTTCTCCTCTTATGACTCTGCAGTTCATTTATTCACTGAACTTCCATTTGTAAATCTGTTTTCTATGCCTTACCCATTTGTTCTTGGTGTTGGGCCTTAGTGAAAAGCCTCACTATGCATAGCTGGGAAGCCAAGAAAGGGAAGAATGTTTGATATTTTTGTACTGTTTCCAAAGCTACCACTTACAATGAGCTCATCTTAAAAAAAACTGGCTCAAAAGTATCAGACCCCTTTCTAATCCTCTCTGATAAAGATACCATCTATTGTTGATATTATTCATTGAACCTCTGCAGACTCAGAAAATTGTCTTGATTTACTTGCTTTCAAGTTTGTCTAGGACTAAAAATTCTTCATTTATGAAAAATTAGGAAATTTCTTTTGAGGTAAAAGGGAATCCCTAACATACTTGAAATAAATTAAAGATCTCCAAGAACAATCATTTTACCAAATGCCATTACTCTTCAGTGGGAGGAACTATGCTTATTAGGGAAGGCAGTATTTCCTGAGATAGTGTGAGTACATAGCAGCTTCCCCAGTAGCTGCTTTCTGCAAGAATAGAAAAGAAAAATTATCCATGCATTAAATGTAATCCTAGCCTAGAAGTTTTAGTGGACTCAGTGCCCTCATGCCACAGCTTTCGCAGGTGCGATGGCTAAATTGGGGTTCACAGCACTCCCTTGGTATGGTGTCCAGGGAAAAATCTGGAAATTTGAAGCTAAATAACTGAATAATTTTAAAAGGAGATTGATGGGATTCCGGAGAGCAGTGAAATGCAGCAGGACTTTGCATACCTGTGAGGTAGAGAAGAACACAGAAGACCAATAAGTGACTTTAGTGATGTTAGGGAAAAGATTATTTGTTTCCTGGCGTTATAAAGGCAGATAGAGATGTGGAAGGTGAAGGTGTGGCAACGGGCTTCTGCTAAGTATTTTACGCATTTCTGCTTCAGAAACTGCTTGCCTCAGAGATCACCAGAATCTCTGTGAACTTTTGAAGGTGCTTCCAGTCTTTGATACTGCAAATGTCTCTCCGTCACAGCATTTACTCTCTATCTGCATACTTGAATCTCAAGCCAGGTTGGATGGGGCCTTGGGCAACCTGATCTAGTGGCCACCTGGCCCACAGCAGGGGGTCAAAACTGGATGAGCTTTAAGGTCCCTTCCAACCTAAGCCATTCTATGATTCTGTAATTTAATAGTAGTGTAAAATTGTGCTTGTGAAGAGAACTGTCTAAATTTCTGAGTAGAGAATGACGAATGTGTCATTTGAAGTGTAGACCCAGTATCTACATAGAAGAATAAGCTCTTCAAGGCAGAAATGGCTTCTTAAGCCAAAGTGACCTCCCAAATGACAGGGAGAGCTGTCTGTGGGCTACTGTGTAGAAGGATGCCAGCCATCTGCTCTTCAAATGGCAAATGCTGAGTGTGTTTCAGGAGCTGAATGTTGCTCCCATGTGGTTAATTTCTTTCCTGGCAAAAAAAAAAAGGGCTGCTTTACAGTTTGATTCTAAACAATGGTAAGAATAATGGGAACTACAAAACCAACAGTCAGAGGAGCTCCATTTCCCTCCCTTAGCTCAGTTTCTGGCTTTAGACATTACACTGCAATAAAAAAGCACATCGGAAATGCTGGAGTTCAGGAGATGCACCACCTGGCACTTGTTTGAAAGCACCAGAGGGTAGACCATGACTGTGCCAAGGGGGTGCTGTCTCCAAAACGTGAGCATGTTGCTCCACTCTTAAGTTTCTTTTCTTTCAGCCTTGGAATCACTGGTGTAAGGTCAGTGACTGTGGGGATACAAATGGTGAGGTCTGTAAGGTCAGCTTCACTTAGGGGACCCAGGACAATCTTATGTAGCTCCAGGGTGGCTGAATACACTACACTTCCCATTGGAGCCTGATATGTCAGAGGGAGTCCCTGAACAACACACCACTTACCCAACATACTGAATCACTGAAGTGCTTGTGATCTATGCAAGCTCTTCTAAAACTTTTTAAACAAAGATACATACACCTTTGTCTCTATCTCCTAACTGTTATGCTTTATATTTTGGCTATTTATTGCACAGTTTAAGTGTTTGCTTTAAAGAAAATGTAATTCTATGTCTCCCCAAAGACTAGCTATTCCCCATAAACATTGCCTAGAAACATCTGCTTCCCTCATATGGATCTCATAATTTGTGCCTTGGATTTCATCCAGTGCTCTGTGGAAAAGTGATGCCTTCCAGAGACAGAAACCTGATTATGAGAAACCTTGTGGTCAATAGTGAGTGCCTTTGTTGTAACTGATTTTAAAGAGAAACAGGGATGGGAGAAGCAGTTTTTATGAAATGTTTCTTTCGGAGATTTGCCACACTCTGTCTTTAGGCAGACACAGGGCTGTAGTTTCGTGGGACTGTTCTGACTCTCTGGGGTTTCGACCCTTCAATTTCAGCAATGTATGACAAATGCGTAGGCCTCGGAGATAACCATGTTCATGAAATTTCACCAAAGTTGGTGACTGGGTGAAGAAAAGGGCCTTTCTCTGTAAGCTCCCTGACTGTGGCATGAAGTTGTTCAGCATTAGACAATCTATGCAGCAGAGATATCTTGCAAAAAATGAGAATTAAGCAAGATTTAACCAGTCACAAAATAGAAAAGGACAGGATGATGGCCTTTTTCTGTTCCAGTGTCTATGGAAATAATTGGAAATATAGAACCAACAGGCTCCAGTGCTAAGTCCTGTACCAGCTGGGAGCAGTGTAGCTGGTAGGAGATGGGATGAAGCTTTTCCTCCTTCTACTGCACAGGTTCTCTTTCCTCCACCATTTATGTTTGCAAATAGAGCCTGAGAAGGAGTGTAATGCTCATTACATGTCTGCTAAAGATTAGACCTTTGCCCAGAACTGCATGAAATGCCTACAGCCCTCTGCCCTAGGACAGTGCTGTAAAGTGTCTGGGTCTGAATGGAATCATTTTACGCTACTGTGATTTAAATCTGCACAACAGGAAGTCGAGACTACTTGGCTAAATTTGCAATTACTCAAGTACTTTACTGGCTTCAGCTCTGCTCAGTTTAACTTTGCTCTGTGATTGCATGGAGCTCTGGACACACAAATGATCAGTGCTTTCTCTATCACCTCCTAAACATGTCACAAGACTTCAGGGCTGAGCTGGTCAGTTCTGTGGAAGTAGGAACTTCACTCATATTTCATGTAGTGCCAAATCCATCGACAAGAAGAAGGGATCCAAGGTCACCATTGTCTGCCCAGAAAACCTACCTTTGCTCGGAATTGTGCTGTCACTCCACCCGGCTGTATGTTCACTTGTGACATCCTACATTTCTTGGCTTTTGGTAGCTGTCCACACCCTTCCCTTGTATTTATTCTAATCTGTTACATATGTCGGTTTGTTTTTGTATGCATCCTGACCTCAAGTAGAAACAGGAAAATCTCTCTTTGGGAATAGCTGTGATGAGGTATATATCCTTTATATCAGTACTCATGTTCCCCAGTTGTTTGGTTTGGGTTCACCTCCCCAGACATACATTTTGGTCTTGCCTTCAAATTTTTCTTCTTGTATTTTGCTCAAACCTACTAAGAGGGAGGGGCTTCCCTCTTGAGCAGTGTGTTTTGGTTGCTTCCACACAGTGGTATGTCCAAATAGCATAGACATTTCACAAGTGTCTGCATAAGCTGCCCACCTAAAATGCTGGGGTTGAGGCCTCAGGACCATGCAAACTTGGATGATGGCACATATGGACATTGTATATTGACTGAGCGAAAGCAACAGTTTCATGTCTTTGCTCTCTTAAAACATTTATCTTTATCATAGTGCCTTATTTCTAGTTCTTCATTCTCGTCTCCCCCAAGAACTACCCTTAAGGAACTACAGTACAAAAGGCTTTTATCTCTCAACAGCTTTATGCTAACAGATCTGCTGCTCCATTGTTCCATCCCTCCTAATCAGTCCTCCTGGATGCTCCAAAGAAGTTTATCTGGGCACCAGCCATGGAGCACTAATCCCATCCCAGCTGCCCCCAACCCCAGAACAGCACAGCCCAGCCCAGAAAGTATGAGCAGTAATGCCTTGCTTTTGGGACCTCTTGGGTCTGTCTCCACTCTGCTGGGAATGGAGCTGCCAAGTTCTAGTCAGAGAGTGGAGAGAGGTCAGTATTTATGGGGTTTGAGTATTGTTTTATGTCACAGGAAGAAAAATATGATAGATTATGGTCACTTCCACTGCACAAGAAGCATTGTTAATGTTGGAGTCCAGCAAAGATCTGGTTTGTTTACAACAAAGTTCTCAGATTTTCTTATTTCTAGGGAATAGGTGTCTGCTATTTTTTAGCCACATGCTTACCAAATGGTACGCTTAGGAAAGAAAGAAATAACAAATGAAACAAAACAGGAATACAGCTTGCAGCCTGGCTCTTCAAGTTGTGCTGAGGTAAAGCTCTTGCTGGGACAGCAGCCATCACTGGGTGGAGATGTTTTGAAGGAGAGAGCTGAAGTAGGCATGGACTGGATGAGGCAACTGCTGCAGTTTGCCTGAAATTCAAACAATGTTTTTAAAACTCATGTCCTCCCTTGGAAATTGGGATTGTCATCTGTCTCTGCTAAGCAAACACATCTAAGCTTAAAATCCAGCCTTAAGTTCATGCCTGAGTGACCTGCTGGATGCAGTGACTGTCAGTCGCACACCAATGTATTTTGATGGGTTCAGACCTTGCACCATCTCTTCAGGAGTCCACTCCTTTCTTTGCTCAAACTGAACCCCAAATCTGTTGCCAGGAGGGAGTGGGCGCTGGCCCTGGCTTTGCTGTTGGATGCTGTGCCAGCTGCTGGTGATGCGTCCAGCAAGCAGTGTGGCCAGACTGGCAAAACCCAGCACGTAGTCTTTGTGTCCTTCTGCTCACTCACCTGCTGTTTGTTGTTGCTGTTGTTTTTCTTTTTTTTTTTTCTCTCTCTTTTTTTTTTTTCCTTTATGATTATATTCCCTAGAGCTGAAGAGGCACCAGATGGGAAATGGGTGGAATTGTTGCTCCTGAGCTGCCCTCTCTTGAGTAGCAGCGGCAGTGCCGTGCCTTCCCAAAGTCAGCCAGTAGCAGACCCATGCCAGGGGAAGTTTCCTCACTAAGGTCTGGCACAGTAGCTGTGTTGAGCACAGCCTGAGCTCATCCCAACCCTGCTGCGATGCTGTCAAGACTGGGGCCTGAGCCCTGGTCCTGGTTGAGCACCTGGGAAGGGAACACACCCATGCTCACAGGAACACTCGTTGTGTATGGAGAATCCCAAGCAAGTGGATGGCTGGCATGTCACTTGTAGTAGGGTAAAGCAGCAAGGTTGTTCTGGTTTGAACTACGTATGTTTAAAAACTTGCTGCCCAGGCAAGGCAAAGCACAGGGAATGGAGTCAGATAACAATACAGTGAAACAGATGTATTTTAGTTGGATAACCCACAGGGTATTAGGAAAGAGCAGAACACTGTATATTACTTCTTCTTCTCGTTCTTCTTTTTTTGTTAATAAAACCTTATAAATGATATTTCTTTCTTTCTTCTTTTTTTTTCTTTCTTTTTTTTTTTTTTTTCCTTCCGTCTTCACTTTAGAAAGAGGGGGTAAAGGCCCTCCAGCTCAGAATGAAAAGACTGACTCAGAGGTTGGTTTGGAAGGGAAAGCAAAGGTGGCTTGTTTGCTTGCTTTTGCTATGTGATTTTTCTTTTCTTTTCTTTCTTTTTTTTGTAAGAGTATTGCTCAATATCTAATCTTCTGCAGAACACATAACTTCTGTTTCCTGTGTTACGAAATTTGGAAACAGAGCTGAGTTTTAAGGAAACCAAGCATGCTTCTGCAGAGAAGATGCAGCAAAAGAGCTCCCTCTCTTGTCCATTCTATGTTCTGGCCATTTTCTGAAGCGTAAAAGGATCAGGTTAAAACCAGGGTGAAACTGGCATTAAATTACGTTGAATCGGGGGTTTATCTGGAGTATTCTGCTTCATGTCAGTTTAATTCAAATGTTTGGAAAAAGATGAGCAGCAGCCATTGGCATGCAACGCCTAGCTGAAAAAAAAATCCCAACTGTTTTTGATAAAGTACTAAAATACTACTTATGAAATAAGTCGTAAAAACACAGAGGGGGAGATATTCTTCCACAATGTTAATTAAAAAAAAAAATCAACAAAATGTGGTTGTGATGATACTTTTCTCATCAACTTTGATTACAAGTAAGATTGAATTACACTGAGTAAATATGAAAAGAAATGTCTCCCTACCTTTCAGAATTGGATTTCCTCACTTTCAGAATTGGATTGAGTTGAATCTAGTTGGGATGTAAGTCCAAGGAAAAGATGTGTTTGCAGGAGCTATGAAGTCCTGTCCATTTCTAGTGGTTACATAGTGTGTAAAGCTAGAAAGAAATAATTTGTGAAAAAAAACATGTTTTCAAAATACCTCTAAGAATCTGAAATATGCCATCCTGTGCACAGCTGTAATAAGAGTGGCTTGCTCAGTGCTAAGGCTCCACTTAATTCGTGTCATACCTTATAAAATCAAGTTACTACACTCGTGCGCTCAGTTTTCCCATCAGAAGCTGTATTTAGTAGGGAAATGGCTATACTAAGAGGGCAGTCATGATACAATGCTACTTCCAAACTGTAAATGTTCACAGTGTTTGGAATATGTTTTCTCTTATAAAACACATTTTCCCCCTAGATTTAATGTCCTGATTAACTGCATCACCAGCTTTATAACTTCAGTTAAATTCCTTTTCTTTTTCCTACTGAAAATAAGCAGATGATTTTCTTAGAACTTGTATTTGAAAGATCTGCAGAGAGGACTCTTATGCCTTGGGAGCAGCCGGGTGCTTTTCACTGGCAGTTCATCTGACACGACAAAGAAATTGCAGCCGTGTGACAGCTTGTGGCTTCTGCCCCACAGCGAGACAGAAACCAAGCAGCACGCAGATCCACCCCTGATTTTTCCTTAAACTCCCACAGTACTACCTCCTATAGATTTCCCCCACTGTCTCTTCAGCCAAGGGCAGGCTGATGCTTGTGAAGACATTTAACAGCCACAGCTCGGACTGAAATCTGCCGGCCTTATCAAGGGTGGGGATACTGACTTTGTGCTGAATGACTGTGAGCACCAGTAAATGCATCCCCAGTACTCAAGATAAATGATGTTTCTTTAAAACAGTGGGCAGAAAGGTCTTCAAAGTCTGAGACGGGATTAATTAAAGAAAGAAAACAGATCTTCCACCCAGCTTGGTTTCTCACTTTTCTTAAAGAAACATCTCACTTAAGTGAAAATCTGATTGCTCCTTGAAAAAAAACCCTAATTTCATTAAGCCATTTGAAAAGACTTTTCAGGTTTCTTGCTACTTCAGTAAGGCCAGGCATGACAGATTTTTCCTGTGTATAATATATTTAATTCAGCCTTTTCATCTTACAAGCACAGATGTTTAGTATGGTGCTTCTACAGCATTTTCAGCTGAAATGATGAGTTCTGTTACCTTGGTTTAAGTGTTATGCAGGCACTTTTATTGATGAGACAGAGGAGTGTGACTTGGGAAACTGCATGTGTATGAGGAAAAAAAATGGTTACTTCAGCAAACGCAGAGTGTGCGGAGGTGGTGAAATGCAGAACCTTCCTAGACAGCAAAAAGTGTCAGACCCGAATCAGTCAGGCTTACCTCTCAGCCTCTGTGGCACAGAATGATTGGGGTGGCACAGGCTGGTTTTGGTGGCACTGTGCCCTGTGCTCACACTTTCTTCTTTTCCTTTCAAACTCCATGAGCCACTATGTAAATAAGGAACAGGAGGCTGTGTCTCTTTGCAGAGGTGCTGCTGTGCATGGGGTGAACACACCGGTTACCAATAACCTCTCTAAACAGCTAGCAGCCATCTGACAAAACAGGTTTCCCAGCCTGGCTTTGAACTTAGTGTCAACAGATGGAAAAGTGTGGGAAAGGGGCTCTATATGAGAGCCCCAGTGCCTGACAGACTTTGCTGTGTGTGACACACATCTAATGGCACAGGAGCATTCCAAGAGCATTGTGCAGGTTTCAAAGTGTTTTGATGTTGTTTTCCAACTTGATGCTTTTCCATTTTTCCGTACTCATTTGATCTTAAGTAATTTGAGGAGGATTTCAGAAACAAACAAATGGCAGAGGGCTCTGACTGGAGCTGTCAGGGGATTCTGCCAGTGATAGGTCAGCTTGAGAACAGCTCAGACAATCACATTTTGTTGTGTTTTTGTTTTGAAACCCAAAGAAAGACAGCTTACAACTTGGAAGGCTGTAATCCGTATAATAAAACACAGGGTGGGTAAGGCAGATTTGACAGCATCTGATGAAAAGTCCCACGCCGTCCAGAATGTACAATAATGGATGCTATCAGGCAGTGAACTCTCATTTACAGGGCCATATGCTTTACAAGGAATGTGAATAGGTTCCTCTTATCTCTGTTTGTCATCACTCCTATCCCTCATTTCACTGCTTGCAAAGAAAAACACTCTGAATTGCTGGTGTCCTCTGCCGAGTCACTGCCATTTCTTATTTCCTATGTGTCTCTTCCTCCCTGGAGCTTTCTGCTTCCAGATCTCCATTTTTCTGCCTTATTTTGCAAGCGGAGCAAGATACCCATTTTACACTGTGAGGTGGTAGCCATGCAATTGTCTCTTTATAACTGCCTAACAAACTTTGTCACCTGCTGCCAACATCTGAAGACAGGAGCTTGGAAAAGATGGCACAATAAAGACCACAAGCCCATAAAACCACAGTTAATGATTTGTCATGGTTTTCTGCATCCTGTTAAAAATGGGCCATTTTCTCCTTCAGTCTGAGAGCTGTTCCATTTCCTGCATGCATTTCCACAACAACGTAGTCTTAGTTCTATGCTGGTGCATTGAATTATGCAGAGCTGCGATGAGGACCAGTGCTACACCATAGTCATGAGCCATTTGCTCTTTTAGTGCATTAATAGAATACAGTCCCAGTGATTCCTCCATTCAAGAGGGCCTGCCATTTCTTTCTGGTCTCCCCTGCCAAAATTTGTGCCTGTGGTTTGTTATACAGCAAGGAAAGCTGTAAGGTCCCACCTAGGGACAGCATATAGCAAGTGCGCCCTTCCTTTGCTCTCTCCAGTTTGTGATGTCAGGACCTCTCCCAGTTCCCAGGCTCCTTCCCTGTCCCCCCTGCATTCTGACTGCTATGCCCACCTTTGGCCTTTCCTTTGGCAGACACTGCTGTAGGGAGATTTTCAAGCAATGCAACTGTGGAGCACAGGAGATGATCTGACAGTGGCAAAACAAAGGGATGACACATTGCAA
Source organism: Phasianus colchicus (assembly GCF_987193195.1). Taxonomy (NCBI): domain Eukaryota; kingdom Metazoa; phylum Chordata; class Aves; order Galliformes; family Phasianidae; genus Phasianus; species Phasianus colchicus. The sequence continues at coordinate 46,992,813 of NC_143439.1, forward strand.
TATGCCACTGCAAGAAGCTTCCCTGCAGTGAGTGCAGTGGCCTGGAACGGCCTCGGCCTCAGGGCTTGCTTTCTCTGTGCTATGTTGTCTTAGATGTGAGTGGAGCCCAACTTGAGCCCATCTGAGCATCCCTGTGGAGTTGTCTTTTGTTAACTGTGTTATCAACTAAAACCTCACTGTAATCCAAAGAACTTTCCTGTCTACCCTTCCTGGCACACTTTTAATTAGAAATAGCTATTAACCATCCTAGACTTCTACTTCTGCTCCTTCAGAAGGTCTCTGGAGGTTTTTTTTTCCCATGTCAGAACCTCTTTCTACCAGTTTTGCAATCTCAGATTTGGAAAGCAGCAGCTTATCCTCAAAGCTGACCAGCAGGGAAGAACAGCTTTGTTGCACCCTTGCCTCATATAAAACAAGATCCAATAGATTTGTGCTTTTTCCATGGTGGAATATTTTGGAAGATAGTCGGGGGGTCCTTTTCCATGTGATGGCTCATAAGAGAGATAAATGGATTTCTCATGATTTTAATAGAGCTGCTCTGTTTGGAGAATTCACTGCTACTTTGTTACTTAATTGGATTTGTTTGTACTGGGTAAATGTACTTTTACTTTACTTCTAAGTTATGTTTGTGTAGAGAAATGGGTTCTGGCTTCTGCGGAAGAAGGATAACTCCCCTGTCCTTTGAGAGCCGATGCTCATTCATCTTTGTGCCCTTGGTGCATTTTTCTGCTGCAATCCTCTGAGCTCATTATGCTGCCATCTCCTCTCCCCTCAGGCCCCAGCAAATGCCTCCCACCAGCTCTGCAGCCTGACCCTAGACCTCAGTCCTCTCCCCATCTGACCCCAGCTGGGAACCTGGCAAGGAGCTGGGAGCTCAGGGACGGGGGTAGATGGCAGGAGTTTTCTTGTTGTGACTCCTAGTGTCCCTACAACATGACTACTGCAGTAAGAGGTCCCCCCACACAGGCTCATGCTTCCTGAAAGAGCAATCTTTCTGAAAACTTGCCCCAGATCAAGGGCCAAAGTTCTTCTGATTTCTGTACCAGTCTGTAACAGCACAGCGAAGCAACGTCAAGTTTTGGCACAGAACTGAGAAACTGCAGAAGAGCAGGAAGGGACAAGGGAGATCAAGGGTTTGGGAAATAAGAGACAACAAGTCTAAGTGCAGCTGAGACATTCAATTACATTTTAGCCCAAACCATAGCTTTTACCAGTCACCTTACTACTTTCAAGTACACATTTTCATTTCTGACTGTAAATCAGTCCTACTCAATAACTAGCAATTTCACTCCAAAAGAAGCTGACCAGCCTGTGGTAGGATGCAAATAGCAGTTGGAAAAGGAGTGATATTAAAGCACAATAATGCAAGCTGACATGTTTGGAATATCTGGGAACAGTGACCTCCTGGTGATCTCTCTCTCCTGCAGTAATTGAAATTGACAGGCTGTTGCATTTGCACTAATATAGGAATATCAAAGGAAAAGTAATCAGAAAGATATTTTGCAGGAAGGTCTCAGGAAGAATTGTATCCAAACACTTTCTTCTCAGAGGGATTGAATAAGCAATTATTCCTATTTTTTGTGAAAGCTATACACGTCAAAGGTTAAAGGATTTGTAAGATGTACGATGAAAGGGCAGTGACTGGCTGCAGGGAATAGTATTTTATACTTCTAGAGTATTTTACCCACTCTTCTTGGCCTTTGGCACTGAGAGACGTACTCCTGTAATTAATACATCTTGTCAGCCATCAGTTGCTGAAAAATCTTGGCTTTCTTTTTCCAAAGTAGAAGTAAAAAATCTAATCACAAAATGAGGCCTGAATGGGTGAGTGAATGCAATTATCCACCAAGAATGCTCTGAACTCCAGAAATCAGCTTTGGTTACACTGAATGTTAACACCAAACAATGCTCTTATAGGTCATTACTCACTGTTTCTTCCCTGACTTTACAAACAACTGTTCACTACCTGAAGATTAAGGACAGTTTTATTTCACAAAGTGAGCACAGTCTCTGACTCTGGCCTTTTCCCTTCCTGTTCTTCACTCTGATGCTTAGTTCTAGGAAACAATCTGAAAGTAAATGTATCTGCTGTAACATTTTTTTTCTGAGCAGAGACGTTAATTAATGAATATTGGTGCCCTGGTCAGCTATTAGAATGAAGTTTGTGCTGTGGCCACATCTCTGCGTGCTCTTGACCTGCACAAATGGCTGACAGCTTTTGCAAGTCGGGCAGCAGCACAGCCCTGTACCTGGTAGTTGCCTCCTTGGTGCCATCTGTGCAGAATGTTGGCAGAATGAATACAGATGAATAAATTAGCTGGGCATGTTCAAGCATATGCTGTTGGTTATACAATGTAGGTTTTGAAACACCGACCTACTGATTTGATAGAACTGGGACAGAAAGCCTTCTGAGTAATGCTGGGCTTTGCCCAAATGCCAGTCTGTGTGCTGAAACTCTCTTTTACAGGTGTACCTCAGGTTAGCTTTTCTGGGAAAAGGCAGTGTTCCTGTTACAAGAGGTAATTTTCAGTATAGCGCTTGGCATAGCCAGAGGTCGTTCCAGTTTCCTCCTCTTGTGACCTAAAGTCTCACAACTGTGATTCCTCCAGTGGGAAAATCAAGCGGATGTGCTGTCACTCTCCAGACTGTGTCTATGATACATTGCAATACACTGCTGTAATGTGCAACTGAACCTAAACAAGGGAACCCAGATACTCAGCTGGGAGCCTGAGCACAAAACGATGTCGTCTCAAGAAGTCCAGGTGTGCACCTTGCTCACACCAGTAGGACCCCTGGCACATCCACTGGGAGAGAGCCAGTCTGGGTACCAGTTCCTCAAATTCTCCTATGAGATCAGGGATGGATAAGAGAATTGGATATTTATCAACCGACAGTTTATTCTGTATCACTTTTCCCCCTACTTGGAAAGTGAGCATTGCCTGGGAGTCCACAGTTACTCGACTGTGGATGCTGCTTCAAAGAAGTGCTGTCTTGTGCTGTAATTTGTGGATCAATGCAATTTGCTTTTAAATATAAAACACTCTATGTACATCTACAGATATATGTGGTCTCTTTTAAATTACAAGCTATTCTGAGCCAGACTTTGAAAGGGGTTTTACAAAAGAAAAAAGAAGTGAAAATACAGCTACCAATGATACAGCAGCCAAAATTGGTCCTCCTAATAATAATCTTGGCAGAAGAGTTTCTTTATGTTCTGTTTAAATATTTTATATCTGGATAGAGATCATTCTCAAAGAGTGATCCTTTATGTCTACTCTGCCCAGTAGCTCTGTGGCAGATACTGTGTCCAGGATGAAACAACTAACGTCCAGAAATCAGCTCTAATTTGGGAGGGACAAATGTCTTGTAGTGGATCTGGCATTAGTTTATCCCCTTACCAAAATTCTACATCCTTGGAAGTTTTATTGATTGCTTCGCACAGCTCAGCTGTGTTCTGCTTAATAACAGTTAAGGATTTTGGTAGTGTTATTTTCTCCCTGTTGTCAGTAAAGGAGACAGTTCCAGACTGGGCTCAGCACTGACTCTTTTCACTGGATGGTCTGCCCTTAAGGAAAATAAAAGCATTTTATCTGGAGGTCCTAGTGATATTTCCTTCACAAAGTATGTATAATTTGGGTATTCTTTCCCTTCAGGGAACCAGAGAACAGTCACTTCTGGTCAACATTTGGTTTCCCATTGTTTCTGAATGACAGTTGAACCATTAGGATTTTGCTGCTAGTTTTCTCCCATGCTTTTTCTCTTTCATATCCCTCCAGTGTAAGTTTATCTCCTTAGAAATTTCCCTTTTCCTTGATTTTCCTTCTGACTTCTCCAACTTCTCTGCCTTTTAGAGGCCAATTTGGGATTATCATAATAACTTGCTTGCTTCTTTGTGATACAGTACCACTTTGGCAATGCTTCCATAGAAACAGCTTTGAATATCTATATGGTGCTGCTTTCTAAGGCATCTTAAATTGCTACTTTTTGTCTATTTACTACTGCCGTTGAATTATCATTTTCTTTTGTTCTTTGAAACTTTTACATAGAAGAATCACAGAAAAAATCCTTTGAAATATAGGCCCTAGGCTTTGGAAGTAAACTGGAGGGAGAGAGGGCAGAAGGGTGGAATTTATCTGAGATAAATTAACAGAGATGACTTTAGATCATGCAGTTCTTGTTTGTTTGCCTAAGCTTCATTATGTCAAATGATCCAAAGCTATCTTTACAGCAGGAAAATGTTGGCAACATAATTAATTCGAGGCATTTAGCATTTCCTGACAAAATGGCAGGCATTCATCATGCTGTGGAGATCAATGTGTTTCACATCCACTTGGGGCTGATGCCGAGATAATTTTCCTGGCAAACTTTTGTGCATCTCTTTGTTTTGAACTCTCCCTCCACAGCCTACTCCAGTTCCTCACACTGACCTTCAGTCTTTCCAAAACTGCCCCATCAAACCCACTGCTGCTGCCCTTCCCTACCCTCTTGAGGGACAGCTGTGACTCCTATGAGAGGTGGCTCCAGCTCGTGTCCTAAGAAGGAGCAGAGAAGATTCTGGGCCACCTCCTCTTCTCATGGTCACAACATTTAAGTGGGCCAGGGAGCCTGGAGTGCTGCCACACCATGACCTTGTTGATGTTTATTGCTGGGTCAGCCAGGAAATTGCAGTGAAAGAGGTGTAGGAGCAAGGGGACAGATAATGAGAAACAGGGAGCAGAGAGCTTGGGAGGGTTTAAAGGAACAAAGCCTGTGGCTACATGGCTGAGTGCAAGCCAGCTCCAGACTTGCAGACAGATTAGTATGAGACTGTTAAACAACAGTTCAGCAACAACAAAAAAAGCTCTTCTTGGCAGCAGGGCTCTTCAGAGTTGGGTGCTCTGACCCCCAAGAAAAATCCCTGGCAGCTGTCTGCATTGGACTATGGAGATGCACCCAGGGATGGGAAAGGGTTTCAATGTGAATAAAAACAGTATCTTTAAGTACTTAAGTGATTTGGTAGTGCTGGGATTCCTCCATCAGAGTTTTGTCTGCTCTGGCTCTGCTCTCACAGTGCTATTTGGGAGATAGAGTCTTGTATTGCTTTTCCTCTGTGCTATAGCAGAAACAGAGCGGCTCACTCAGAGTAGATGCCTGTTCACAAATGCTTACATTTCAGAGATTAGGCACCAGAGAAAGACTGAAATGGTTTTCTGGTTTGTCAAATGTCCATCAGGCTAGACTTTGACTTAGCAAAAAATGCTCAAATTAGACAAAACAGAAGCACAAGAAGCCCATAATATGGCCCTGAGTTGTTGCTTCCCTGCAATAAGGTGAACAAATCTGGCTGATGATGGCTTTTGAAAAGTAAACGCAGCATCTAGATTTGACAGCTATGTGGTTGACCTGATAAATATGGTGATTATTGTTGGCACACAGCTGAAAAATAGAATTACATTGTGTTTAATCAAAGGGACCTAGTCTGGGATAAGCCTTGGATCCCTCCTCTACATGAAAAACAGCCCTTAGACCAGAGGAAGTTCTGTGTAATGTTATTTAGTCTGCACGAACCACTAACTGTATTGCAGAGTCCTGATGAAGTCACTGCTCAGAGGCCATTAGGAGATAGCAAACAATTAATGTGATACTCTTTGCTTTAGTTGGGAGTTGTGCTTCTGGCAAGTGGTCAGGCCCAGGGTGCACAGAGAGAAGTTACCATCAAGCCAAGGTACAGCAGATAAGGAGATAGATAAGATAACAAGATAAGGACAAACAAGGGTTTTTTTTTGCCACTCTAAGTAATAGTTTCCTTTTTTCCCCCTTTCTTTTATATTTTTAGCACTCTGACACCACTCTGTGTTTTCTGTCATCTCTAATGTGCGTTACAACAGCAGATTTGTCTGAAAGGGCAAGTCTCCAAAGATCAGTTTGATAGCAATGAAAATATGTCTTCTGGTCTCCTATCGAAATTTAATGTGCTGTGTCAATAACAAGCAAATGCCTCTCTCACTGACACTAGTGGCTAAGGAAGAAGAGGACTGTCTTTCCTGCACAAAAGGAGCTGCCACAGAAGGAAAATGGGTATCCTGAGCCTTAACACGTTGCTTACTGGGAGAAACTTTGTAATTTAGTCCCACTGTTTACCCCCACTCCAATTCACTAAAAAAAATAAAATCAAAAGAACATCAGAGTGCTCACAGGTACCCGGTTCTGCAGCTATAAAATCATGACGGATGTGTGGAGAGGGAATGAGGCAAATGTGCTACTTGTTACCTGTTGTGAAGGACATTTGTACTGCAACCTTTCTTTTGTGTGGTTTGGAACAGACCTGAACCTTGAAGACAGCAGCTTTGGACCCAAAGACAAGTCATTCCTTTATCTTGCTGTAATTAACTGCAGGTGGTTTCTGCTAACGTAGTGCAGATTTGAGTTCCATTTATCTTTTTTTTTGGAGGCAGCATAGCTATCACATTTTTAGGAAAAGCCAGAAGAAAAAAGTAATTGTTTTCTTATTATGGCAGATCACATCTTTATGCCCAAATTTTTGGCTGTTTTTCCTTTCCGTTGATAACTGTCTGACAGATGAGCTGAATGTTACATGGAACAAAACTAACCCAGTGGCATCCTAGGCTCACATCAGCAAAACTGTGTCTTGTCTATCAGAGCAGCAATGGAAATAGATGTTTCCTGCATTGCATGCTTCTCTCTCTCTCTGCCAGTAAATCAGTCCCTTTGAACACTCTTACTCAGTCTTACTCTGTGTTTTGATAAGAGATTTTTTTTTGAATGATTTCTTTCTTTTCGCTCCTTGGCTGCGCCAGCTACAAGCACTGCAGCCCTGACACATCTCTTTTACATCAGCATAAATCAGGATGGCTCACCAGAGAAGGCAATATAAAGCTGCTGGGACAAAGCTGGAGTTATGGTTTCTATTCCACAGTGGCCAAGTGCAGACACCTAACACCGTGTTGCCTGAAAACTGCTAGTAATCTTACTCCTCTCTGGAAACTGCATCCTTCTTAAGGGAGCCCACAGCTCTGGATACTTAGCTCTTTCTGGTCCCCTTGGTCTTCACAGAGAGAAAGGGACTCAAAGACCAGCAGAGAGATCATGAGGGACAATTAGCTGAAGCAGAGGGAGAGCTGTGAGGTTCTGTGTAATCTGGGATGTGAGAGCCTGGCTCTGAGGGGAAGGCTGAGGGGAGATAGTGGGGAGGATCTTACATCATTGAAGGGGAACTTACACCCCTACCCTCTATGCTTCTCTTGGAGGGAGCAGACCACAATGTTATTCTCCACTTGTGCTGGTTTGAATGTTCCATGCCAGTAATGAGCCTTAACACAAAGCAAATGGCAGCATGAGATGCTAGAAACTCACTGAATCTTTTCTGCATTGCAAGCAGCCACCACTTGCATGTTTCCATTGCAGCAGCAGAAAAGCTGAAATTTGAAACTACTCCCCTGCCCTAGTTTTTAAGAAAGCATCAGCTCTGGCAAGTTTGGACACCTGCAGCAATTGACTTCTTTCCAGAACAAGTTCAGCTTCCCAGCAAGTCATTTTCTCCTAGGGAAGAGGCACAAGCAAAGGGAGCAAATGGAGGCAAAGTGAGAGAAGATAATACAGGGTGAAACTTTTGCAGTGGGAAAATGCTGTGCAAGAAATGGGATGTGAGAAAGAAGGAAAGAAATGGAGTGTGCAAGACAAAGTGAATATTTGAGAGAGCTCTACCGCTGACAGTTTGAGTTTTGGCCAATATCTTTGATAACTTAAAGGTGAACAGGAAGAGGTGCTCCTGTGTTAAGGACATTAAGGCAGAGTGGGAATTCTCAGGGATGCAGAGTTTGTAAATGACTGAGGCAGATCATACCAATTTTTCCTTTACCTCCCCAAAGCAACCAATGAAACAGAGAGAATTGAGAACATCAGTATAAAATCCCATCTCAGCTATTTTGGAGAAGCTCCAGGACATCCCTTTTGAAATAACTGGGGCTTCTGAAATAATTGTAGCTGAAGTTTTAGGAGCTGTTAAGAGCCTGCTGCAGTGCCCCAGTGGGTTGGCTCATTTAGCAACCAGTGAGGAGTTGTTCCTTACTTACCATGGCTGTAGACCGAGCTATTACTTTGGTGTACAAGAAGGATTTCCAGCTGATTAGTTTCTCTTTTCAGTGCTTGTCTTTAGCTTTGATAATTTTGTCCTTTTGTCATGCTTATTTTACAGTTTTCATAAATTTAGTATCCACTCCCAAAACATTTTAGACAAAGATTTCCTGACGATTTTTGTCTTATTTGAGACCTATATCCTTAAATTATTTCACTTTTCAAAAGACCGCATTTGCAGACACTAACCAAAAATGTTGAGTTTGCTTTGAGTCAGTTTCTTTTTAAACAGCTGAACTTTGAGCAACGGCTCTGAGGTGACGCTATTTCATTTTTCTTTTGTTTAAAGCTGATGCCAAGAAACTCTGTGTTTCTCCAGCACATTGGCCTACAAATCAAGCAAGCAGATGACCTAGTCTCCAGGCAATATTTTGTTATACTGTATGAGTAGGAATGATACGTATGCATGTACAAAACTGCATTACAAAAACTTAATGTATGGTATACATGTAGATTTATAATTAACAGCCAGTGACAACAAACTAGGCACATAAGCTTATGTCCATTAGAAAGTAAAATTCACAAAAAAAGAATTTAAAAGCGGATGAATATTGCAAAACAGATTTAACTCACAGTACTTGCAGAAAATCTTTAAGCTGTTTGAGGATCGCAATTACACGTTTACAATGGACTTGATTTCTTATGAAGTAGAAGTTATTCAGCATTTCCAACTGCACTAGTTCACACAAATATGATTTGTGCCTGAAATTTGTAGTGTATTAATGGATTTTAAGTGGTTCCAGCAATTCCATTAAAAAAGGATGGAATAAATAAGTGAGCAGTTTGCCAAAGGTGGAGACGCCACAGTTGTGAAACCAGCTAGTGGTTTATGTCAAACACAGTTGTTTAAAAATATAGTGGTGAATTAAAGTAAAAGTGACTTAAAGATTAGGTATTCTACAAAGTGTTGCTCTAAACGAAGACAGGGATATGAGCAGTAACATCTGGATGAAATAAAGACTCATTTGAGAACTAAAGTAAAATAACATTGCGTATTTAAACAATATCTGAGTTAGAAAGGAGATCCTAACACCAAGAGCTAGAGTCTTTGGGAGCTTTTGAAAGGGAGACAAAAAGTTGACAGTTTGTTACAAAATTTTCAGCAGTTTTAGTGTCCATCTTGAATTAGAAGCTCTTTAGCATTTGCTTGTGAGGCGCTCCGTTCCTGACCACCCCACCTGCTTTGGGTATCTTGGGGGTATAACGTCAACAGAAGGAAATGTAAAGCTGCTGAAAAGAGAGCAAGGGTGGCAGAACACTTAATTACAAATGTATTTCCAGATAATCCCTTCTTTGTAACTCCTCTGCCTTCTCCTGAAGCCACACGGGGACTTACTTGTGAGAAAACATATGTAACAGGCAAGTCTGGTTTTCCTTTTGTTCAGTGTTCTGCCGCTAGTCTGCTGTTGGTCACCGTGTAGGTCCCCCCGTACAGTCAGTCTTCTGCTTCCATGAGATCTGTTGTCTTACACACAGTCATGTTCATCTTTCAGCCAGCTCATTCCTCATTAACCTACAAGGGAATTATATACACCAGAGTTTATTTAGATGATTTTTCAAGTGTGCTTCCTGTTTATAGAGCAAATTAGCCGCATGCACCAAACAAACGACCAAGCTGGGGAGCAGAGGACAACATGCTAACAGGAAGCACCTTTCTGTAAATAGTGGGGGTGTTCCAGACGTCCACAACTCCATCTTCCCTCAGGATGTGACTGGCTCTGAAATGCTTGTTTGGAAACAGAAGCAGCTCTTCTCTTAACAGAATTAAGCAAAAGAAGAGATGGTCATGTTTGCATTTAGTTAAGTAAAAAGGTGAATTCTGAAATGGGGTATGGGTGCTTGGCTTTGAGTTACTGAAATCATCATATCTTTGGGATAAATGAACATTTCTTTGTCTGAGGACTGAAATAATGCCCCCTCTATAATATTTACATTGATCACATGAATGTCCTTCAAGTATGTGTGAGGGAGAATAATGCAATTGGTAGAACAGACTCCTGAGATGCAAAGAACACGCTGTTACACTTGCTAAGACATATAAGATTCCTAGGGCACCTATTTATGGTGTGATTACATATGTTGTGATTACTGTATTTGCACCATTATTTAAGGATGCATGCAGACACCAGAGCAGAGGAACAGACACATCAGCAGTGTGAAGTCTTACTACTTTATGAAAATGAAAGTGTTTGCATGTGCAAAAAAGCTTGTCAAAAGGAAGGCAAAATTGTTATTTTTGAGGAAGTTAAAGAAAGTTGTTTTTTTGTTTTTTTTTTCCTTCTATCCAGCACTAAATGTTTATTCAAAATGAAGCTAAGAGTTTCTGGAAAACCTCTCAGATTTTATGGTGCTGCCTAGAGCTGGAGGTTGAAAGCTTTGTTTCTGCCTCTGAAAGGGACCATGGTGGTCCCTCAGTAGGCGACAGCTGCCTGTGACCCCCTGTGGACCTGTGCCCCACATATGGTGCACTGATCTCATCCGTTCACAAACAGACAACAAAGATGGTCTAGAAGCTCCTCAGTGAACAAAATTAAACACTGCAGGTCAAATGGAAATTAATTACAAGCAGTACAGGAGACTGTGGAAGTCAACACCATATCTCACCCATGAGCAGGGATGGAGGCAATCAAGTGTTAGGTCAGTCCAGGTCATGCCATGGCTGTGTTTTCCATTTTTCACTCACTATGGGGAAGGGAACTCTAAACATCTGAGACAGTGGGGGAAGTTAACAGATTACTTGGACATGCCAGTGGACTCAGTGCTGAACATATTGTGTCAGTACAAACAAATAAAATGATGCCAGAAGAAATCCCGTCAATAACTTTTCTTATATTAAGGACAAGCGTAGTCAGATCCATCTAAAGAAAATTAGCTAATTCTTAAATTTAAGTATTTGTTTCTGAATTATGTAGGAAATCCATTTATTATCATCTGACTAAAGTCTAAAGAGTTTTCAGCACAGAGCCTTTCTTAACGTCTTAACAGAGTCATTTAACATCTAACTGGAAAAAGAAATTGTTTTTCTTCATAATGATAATGATTGGGAAGACTATCAAGAAAAATACCTAAATGGATTAGAACCCCCAAACCCTCATCCTTATATATAACGTGGTGCTCTGAAATTGCCTGTGGAACATTTTCAGATGTCATTTAACCCCACTGATCGTTCAAAAAAAGCTGAGAATCAAGATGGTTTCAGTTCTTCAATCCAAAATGTGAGTCATAACACTATGAAATCATTTATCTTACATGTCTATAATGTGTACAAAAGTATCCTGAATGAAAAATGCATTTTCAGTGTGTCCTGTTGTCACTGTAGTCTTCTAGAACTATGATAAGACTGAATCCATTATAGGTTAACTTTGTACCTTGGCACCATGGAGTTCTCTCAATCTAAGTAAATCTAGGAAAAATGCAAAGTATTGTGGCATGGGACAGTTGTACAAGGATGATAGTGGACATGGATGTCTTTGCTACAGTCCTTTCTATTTCCAAAGCGTGGTCGACATGGGATAAAACAGCCCAAACTTGACCAAGAGCCTGACACAAAAACTGAGGCTGGTCCTACCAATGTGTTTTGTGGCTTTGAGTGACTTCAACCTCTTTGTGCTTTTCTTTACATCTCCTGCTACTTTTTCTTCTTAGTTTCTCAGAAACCTACCCCCACACAGCAAAAGGCTCAGTGTGGCCCTGTCACACTGCTCATCTCATTCCTGAGCATCTGTGAGACAAGGTGCCCACCTCTGGTTAGGGGTAGCGGTGCATTCCTGCATCTCTGTTCTTTGCTATTTGAAATCAGTAAGGAGGCCGCCTACCAAACTGGGTCAGAGTGGTAAGCATACCTAGATTATTGTTCTTTTAGTGTGTGTTGTGCACTTGATGGTATACATGAGCTTTTGGACTGCCTTGCTTGGATTGGCTTTTTGGGACAGTAACTTTATTTCCTGTGCCTGATATAGTTCTCAAAGCATTTAATGGTGATCACTTTGCAAAAGTGAGTTTGCTGGGTTTGCCCATGAAGTTCTTGGATTGCTGAACATTCTCCAGAAATATTGCAGCAGGTTTCTCTCTTTCATGGAAAATAGGATTTACACAGTAACAAAACATATTTTCAGTCTGTGCAACACAAAAAGCAACAGTAGTATTAAGTATGTATATTCATATGCATATCTATGCAGTATTTATTTGAAGAAAAAACTTCTCTTTCCCAAAATTATTGCATGTGCACAAGACAACAGTATTTCACATAAGTCTTCACCTGGTCCAGAAACCCCAGAGGGAAAAGTTAATCTATATATAACCAAAATGGTAGAAGAAGCATAAGGGTTTGACAAAGATGTGTCCCAAGGAGGATCTGGTTCAGAGCATTAAACATTCTCCCATGACACCAGAGGCTTGGCTTCAGTGTATGCTGGGATCTGTAGTTTCCTTTGATAGGTGACTGCAGCTGCCTCCAAGGAGTCTCAAATGTGGAGTTTTATGGCCTGCATCTGGCTTACAGCTCATACTGAAAGCATCCTCCAGAGAACTGATAGTCTCATTTTTGTTCTTAACACATAAAAACAAAATTAAAATTAAAATCTAAAATTCTAACCTTCTTCTTAAACCACGTGAAGGTCAAGAAAATAATATCTTCTGTAAAAACATCAGGAAAAGACATATATTTTTAAAGCAACAACTGCAAATAAGAGAAAGGCAGCTATTGTAACATCACCTGTAATTGCCTTTTTACACTGACTAGTGAACATGGAAAAGTTGAAAATGTGTTTCCAAATGAATTCTAACAGCAAAGAATAGGATATTGCATGGGGCAGGATATTCTAGCAGGTAGGTCCTACTGCCTTCTGCTTACATGTGGTTTCCATAAGATGTCAATGCAATGAGCTGCTCTGCACATCTCTTTTTAAGAATGAACTGCAGCCTCCAGCCTCTCCCCTGATCCCACTCTTCTGTTGCAGCAGAGATGTAATGATAATTTCATTACACACAGCTGGCTGACTCGAAAACCCAGGTCTGTGTTGCAGCATTTGATGCTGTGTTTTGATGATGCATTTGTGGACTGCAGATCAAAAGCAACTCATAGGCCACACTACATATGAGATTATTGAGGTTTCCTGCAAAATCTCTGAGAACGGTGAAAATTTCCAGTGTTTTTATTAAGCTTTTATAGTCAGCACACAGCAAAATTAGAAGATATGTCAACTGCGGTTTGAGAGCCTCAAAGAAACCAAAATGCTTAAAAAACAGTTAAACAAAAGTAAACTTATAAATCTCTTGAAAAATCCCAGAGACCTTCCAATCAGTCTGCTCACACCTCTCCCTGTCTCTGACCTCCCTAAACTGAAGCATTTATCTCAAGTACAAAAGCTGACAGTTTGCATTTAACAAAAGTTTCTCTTCTTGTCTGTCTGCAGAAGTCTTGTTCCTGCTGGCCACTTCCCTGATGATGTGTTACAGCAAAGTGATGGCCAACAGCACTTACAGAAATAGATGCAAAAAGTGGCCTGATTAATTTTAAATATGTTCATTCCTGAACAGAAAATGTAGATTGTAGGAAAAATGAGGGGAGTGTTGTTAGGAGACCGTCTTTCTTTCAGCTAACAGGGGTTATGTTTTAAGGGAGTAATTGTTGCTAATGATAACACACTGTAATACCAAATAACAACAACAAAAAAGGCTACAACAATTCTGTAACAGCTTCCAATTCCCAACCTTAAATATCTGTGTCTCACTTGCAAACATCAGAAAAAATCCAAACGTAATTAAGTGTTGCATTTGCTTGTCAGAAGTTTTGCAGACCCAGGCTTCTGTCCTGTGTACGAGTACATGGGCCTTTACTTTACCCATATGCTTTAAGAGAACATTTTCCACCTTTTCTACAATGCAGGATGAGATGAAGTTAGTGCTAGACAATATTGGCTTGTTTACAAGCATTTGCTAGTCTCTAGACTGGAAGGGGACTGTGGAACCTTCCTGGTGGCCACCAGGGCTTCATGGTCTGAAACAGCCCCTGAAATTTTAGATACCTCAGGGAGGCAGATCCTACTCTATATATCAAAGAGTAAACTAAGTGTGTTGTGAAGGTTGGTTTAAGCACCAAGCAAGGTCAGCTGGCGTGTGATGAGCAGCAAGCCGAGTATTCATGGTTCCTGGAGCATGCCAGCCCAACAGTAAGACTGGATGGGCAAGAGAGTCAGGGACTTTTCTATCTATGTGGATAGAAACATGGCATGGGAAACTTGCACAGGGTAAGGTAGCAAGGAGTGAAACTGGATGGTGGTTTTGGGCATTTGCGTTTGGTCCATGTATGCAATTTCCGGGTTTATTTGTACCAGCACTGTTCACTATCAATTCTGGAAATATCCTCATAAACCCTCAGTCTGGCTCTGAAGAAGCACTAAGTTGTGCCCACTCAAGCCCCTATAAGTATCGCCTTTTTCCAGCTCTCTGATAGCTTTCAGATGGCAACAGAGCTGATAATCCTTGACTGTCACAGGCTGATTAGCTTTAGACATATGTACTGGGAAGTTTAATCACATATTTTTATTTTGGTATAATCTCACATCTAAATCTTCTTGATCAGAAGCAATGCATTTTAAATACTGATTTTCTCTATTTTATGGACCATTCTCTTCAAAGCAAATGCTTCTTGGGAAACTATGGAGGCAGAATCCAGTATTTTAAACATTTATCTTACTATTACTTTGAAAGAATGACAATAATATATATGACTTAAAAAATGGACTTCTGAAGTGGGGTTCAGGTCTGAAAATCTGAGATCAGTTTCCGAAGATTGTGTTGGAAGTGTATAGAAAAGACTTGTAGTATTTTAAAGAAACTTACGATTTAAAATTTAAATAAGGTTTGTACTGAAAAACTGAGTATATAGCCTATGGCATAAGGCTGAGGAAAACACAGCTGAGCTTGTGTTGACATAAGTGGAAGGCGTCTTACCTAGCATTGCTCCCCCCAGGGATGCCTGTGGGAGGCCTATCTCATGAATCTCCTTGTTAGACAGTGCTGAATCCTGACCTATGTATGGTTGCAGTGATCCTCTGGTCAGATCGGAAATGCACAACCTTTGTTTGCAGAAGACATTTTTAAATGGAGGCATTTTGAACTCCACAGCTGATCTGTGCTTCGGTGCAGAAAAGCATTTCTTTTGTTCATTCTTCTCTTACGAGACTCCAAGCCAACAACATCATCTTCTGGTACTAGTTAAGGCATCAGGCAAGGGAGTCAGACTTTTACCGTCAAGCTTATGCAAACATGCATACCCCTACGCACCTTGTTTGCTTTTTGACAAGGCAAATGAAGGTCACCCAAAGCTTTAGCCGGGAAGTTCAGAGCCTTATTCCTGGCACTGACTGTGATTTAAATAAGAGCAGTGCAACAGAGTTGTGATATACTTGCCTGAGGCATTAGTAATTTATTAGGTGTATTTGTGGAGCAAATGAGAGCTTGGGCTTTTCTGGTACTTGGTCTGGAGTGTGAAGTGGTTTCCCTGGACAGTAGCCTGGCTTGTGCAGATCCTGGTCAGTGCCTGCTTGAGATAGCAGGCGCTGACTTTAAAGCACTTGGAGAAGCCAGGTTGTGAGACACCGTGCTCCACCCGTATGTCCTAAATCCAGCAGTGCTGGTGAAGCTATGCATTGCAGTAGCCTGGGTGAGGGCATCCAGCAGAGCTCTGTCCCAGAGGAGATGTGTCCCTCAGCCCCAGCCACCACTGCTCTCTGCTCCAAGGTGGCTTTCCGAACCCAGCTTTAAAGCTCTGCTGCCTGGACTGAATACATAAACCCAAAACCCCAACAAGAGGGAAAGTGGGGGTTTCCTCTGACAGCAGGAAGCTGTGTTAGCAATCTCTGTGCCAGGCTGTGGTGTGGAGGGAGTCTGTGAAAAGGTCTATGCTTAACAAGGCGGTTCCCATCAAAAGAACTGTCCTGTTAGGAGACCAGATTTCTGTTTGCAGTTTACCTGTGATAGCCAAAACTGTTCAGCCACAGAATGCTGATTGGACAAACCTTGTTTTTGGCTTTATTTCCAAAGCATCCTAATCCCTTAGATATACGTATGTGTGTGTGTTTATGCCTGTATAACGTATGTGCACTATATAATGTCTATAATGTAAGTTTTGTATATGTACAATATTTGTTTATATAGAGAGAGTATGTTATTTACACAAATGATCTCACTGAACAGTCAGTAATAGCTTTCCATGGTGTGTGATGGTATTCAGAATACTGCTGGGAAAGGCAGTGACCTGGGTTGATTTTAAAATCAGATTCCTCACTGACAGTTATTGGCATTGATAGCATTAGACTCTGCAGTGTCTGCTCAAAGCATGTTGTTCTGAATGCTTGTCAAATTGTTGAACCTATGGCTTTTCTTGTATCTCTTCATCTATTTCTTGTGCAGTATTCAACTCCGAAGCAAAAAGTTTTAACAGGACACAGATATTGCCACTCTTTCTGCTTCTTTCCATAACTCCAACTCTGATACACTTTATTTAGTTCACCGTAGTTGCTTCCTTGCTAATTGACCATTTATAATCCATGGGAACCATAACAATGACCTATGCATTCAAATAGGAGTAATAGAGTATCCTCCTGACAAGGAGTCAGCCCACCTTGAAAGCCCTGCCATTACCATACCCCACTGGATTAGAGGAGATGTGGTTTATATTAGTGACCTGAAGAAGGTTCATGCCCTCTGGGAAAAGACTGTTCCCTGCAATGGCAGTGTGATTAATGGTTTATTTACAGCACTGACATCGGGGCTGTCAGGATTCTTCATCAGTCTTTGATGTAAAACATACTCAGAGGCCCTAGGTAGTTCTTATCTGCTCAGAAGAAATCAGAAGTGAGGGATGTTTCACTGTGGCCACAGCTCTTGTACCGATATTTTCCACGGTGGCAACAACAGAAGTAAATGACAAGGTTGCTTCTACCTCACTGGCTTTCCTGGTGAGATGGAGTGGTGACAAAGACAGTGCTGCCCTTGTTTTGGCTGAAGGAGCAGTACAGTGACAAAGAGTGCAAGAGTGCTGGTGACAGGCAATGTGGTGAGAACATGCAGATGCTTACATCATATCCTCGGGACACCATGAGAAGCGAGTGCTTCAGTTCTGCACAGAGCACAGAACAGGCTAGATTTTCATGTCTTGGGTGAGTTTGAGCTTAGACAGATATTTTCAGTGATTACTGTTTAGTACTCAGCACTACCGTGTAGCCACATTTCCATTTTTTAATACTCTGCTATTTTAGATTAAGCTTCCCACTCCTGAAAACTTCCTGCGTTTTCTTGCTGAGTTGACTGAGCACTGTCTGACTTTTCTGAAAGACTCCCCAGATCCGCATGCCAGCAAAATCCCACGCAGCCTGCAGCTCTCACAGCCTGCTGATCAGTGAGATAACACCCAGGCAGCGTCAGCCCTTTCTCAGCCCTGTGATGGGAACTATCTTGCTGGCACATTTGACATCCTTCTCCCTCCCATCCAGCACCTGGGGTGTGGGGGTCTTTCAGCATAGGTACCGAAATCAGGACATTACTCAGTATTGTGGTACATCAGCTCTGCATTGCCTTCACAAGGGACTTAAAAATGACTAGTATTCCTGAGGAATTCTCAGGACTCAATTGAATCAATAACTGGATGAAAACCAGCTACTGATTCTGAGCCAAATAAGGCTGACAATACCACTAGGGGGGAAGGAAAACTATTTTGGAGAGCCTCAACTTCCCCAGAATTTCCCGCTGTGAAGAGCTCTGGTGCTGGTGTTATCAGTGTGCTCCAACCCACTTGGCATTGCGTGGGCTCCTCATTGCTTCCTGGTGCCTGAGCAGCACAGCCCCATGAGATAGCTCTTCTATGCATAACAGCCTGGCAGGCTGTGATCCTCCTGACTGGGGTAAGATCCACTGATAGCAATCTATGACTTGCAGGAATACACATAGGAATATATCAGTGAATCAAATTGTTGATGTCAGCAGAGTTCTGGTTTGTTCAAAACCCTGTAGCAGACTTGCTTGGCAGAGTTGGCTTCTGAAAGCATGTTTTAATGAGGCCTGCTCTCTCCTTGGCTTCTTATAGAGTGCTGGATGGAAATTCATGTACATAGTGAGGACCACCCAGAGCAGATGATTTCCATTAGGCCTGAAAGAGCCCTCAAATGCAGGAGTGTAGGATGTATGTGCGATGGGACCCGGAGGTTTCTCAAAAGCAGGTGTTACTTATGGAAAGTAAAAAGGCCCAGGATGTGGTGGTAACATATTACCCAAAAAAAGCAATCAAGAAGAAATACGGAAGCAAATTAAAGTTTGCACACAATGAAAACAGAGCTAAGCAAAGATAGGACAGCTTTCCTGTCCTATCCACTATCCTCTAAAAAGCCTTTAGAAATTGCAGTAGATGTCTGCTGGCCCACATGTGAACATCTTGACTACACTTAGGTAAATTATTGTAATTAGAAATCAGGTTGGTTTTCTTTCCTGAAAGTGTAAATTCCAAGCACTTTGCATATTAATTATTTTACATTTCTCCCAAGTTTCTCAGGAGAATAATGGTCAGCCCTGGACAATTTGCAAATATTTCATTCTTGACATTTCACTTTTTTTTTGCCACTGGCATCTGAAGTAGAATTTTCTTTCTTGGTTGGATAACCCTTAGCCAAAATCTTGTATGGTGAATATGAAGTCTGAGTGTAAGCCCTTAGATGCCCATCTCTGGCTAACTAGGCATACTGAGCAATGCTCAGACCTCTACTAGAAAACCACTAAGGAATATGTGCATACACTCATGCACATATACTAGTGCCAAAAAACACCCCATAACTTTTCCTGTGAAAATTGCACAAACTTAAAATCACATAAAATTCTGTAGGAAGGTGGAACATTCTTTGCCAGCTGTAGTCCTAAATGCTGTAGTATTTCTATTGCAGATATTTCCAGTTGATTAGTATGGTTATGTGCATGGAACCCAAAACAAAATGACATGAGAAAAAAAATATACAGAAAACAAGGCTTTGTTGATTACTTTCCCTGTTTCTTTCTACACCCTTCCATGGAAGATTCTAGGTAATAGAAGCTTATGTGGCTGATGAGTCACAACCAGCAATCATTATACTCAGTACACAGTATACATATATTTTGGTATTTTCCAGCTCCCAGGAAAAGTTGCATCATTTTCTCATTCTAAAACTTTCCCATACCGCTCCCTCTGTAAAATCTGCTGAAGGGCTATTAGCCATTTTGTGGTCAAGGCTCTGTCCCCCATGCAGCATGCTAGTTCCAAAGCATGTTCCAGTAAGCTTGGAATAAAGATGGCTTATCCTCAAAAGCTCCTATCCCTTTCTTCTCTCTCTCTCTCTCCTGCTTACATCTGGGAATTCAAGAGCTGCAGGGTTTATTACTGATGATGAGTTGCAGTGTAGAAATCAGGAAGGGAAACCTGGAGTTTCTGGCATTCTTGGGAAACACCCATTCTTGCAGCCTGGTACTCTTCCACCACTCCTGTCTGGTTGGTGCTGCCAGAGGCTCACCCCTGGCCACAGGCGCCATTTCTGCCAGACCCCTTCCCGCCTGCAGATCTGTAGTAGGATGCAGTCTGTCCTCCCAGGACAAGGCTCCTCCTGGGGAGAATCAGGTGATGAACTGGCATGCTGTAGGTGGTCAGCAGCCAAAGTGTTAAACCACAGCTTTGCCACAAGCTCTGTTTTAGGCAAAACTCAAGAAATCATTAGCAGCTGAATCATATCTCCTTCCCAGATCCCCTCCTTGAGGGGCCCTGCCAGCTCTCTGCCTGACACAGCAGAGGACCTCCCGGTGTGCTGGTCCCTCTTGTGCTGGGGCCAGCTCCCCACCCACCCTGCCGGTGCAAAGGTTCAGGGCCTTTACCTGTAGGAGCAGGGGCTGGAGACCATGTCACCCATTGGCAGAGGTTAGCAGGGCGAACCATGGCTTGTTTCCAAGGCCTAACTAGTGCAGCAGAAATCACTGCTTGAGCAAGTTACTTAGCCTGTGCTCTCCTTCAGGCAGCATTTAGAATTTATGCTCTGTGTGCTGTGTCCAGAGTCTAATATTGCTTCTTGAGTCTGATTTATCCTGCTTTGTATCGCAGAGAGTTCTTACTGTGGGATATATTACATGGCCTGACAGTCGTTACATTGTATGTAACAGTTCTTCAGGTGCCAAATTTTTCCAGTTTAACACACAGCAGATGTGCTCAAAGTCTTTATGGAGCTGTTTGAAAAAACAGCTACAGCCGATCTATTTTCATAGCTGGCTGGCTAACTAATAGGTCCTTCCTTCAGGGTGAGTGTTTTCATAACTTGTCCAGGGAATGGCTCATCATAGTTTCAGTGTTCTGTCTATGCGGCATGTCATTAATAGCTGTTTAGATTCACTGCCAGCTTAATTGTCCTTTAAAAGTTTCTGCATCCAACTGGACGGATTCATTTTTGCAAGAAATTATTGCAAATTTTAAATTCTGTAGGTTTTTCAATGATTAAATTCCTATGTGTTTGGATGAGGTGTCTGAAACATAGCTGAACTAAACCTGAATGGATATATAATGCTGACAAACTGAGAAGCAGAGCAGCTGCAATACTTGAGGCACAATATCCTGTAAGAGTCGTAACAGCCTTCTCCTGAAGAGTGCAAGCGTAGAGCAGATAGAATGTTCATGGAATCATGAAATATTTTGAGTTGGAAGGGACCCATAAGGATTGTTGAATCCATGTTGCTCCAACATGGCTAAAAACAAAACTGCCACTGACTTAATCAGGAACAGCATTAAAGCCAAGCAATAACTTCTGATAACAAAGCAAATGGGAACAAAAAGAAATGGCAACATACTGTGTTACTGTGCATGCAGATTTGTTTGACGGAACGGAGTATGAGGTGTTTGACTTCGTTCTTCATTCACAGTAAGCAGAAGTGTTGACACTGGAGTTTGTGCCATACTTAGGAGCTGTTTCTTCTGCTATCGAAGTGGAAACACAACACTATTAGCTAAATTAATGCCTTTTTTTATACACATCAGATTGCAGAAGTGACTGTTTACAATGAGGGTCTGTACTGCTGTCAGGATACAGTAATGCTGCTCAGTTAGGATGTGATAATGTTCCTCCCTTGGCTCACTTGGATGTCATTGCCTTAGGATCTGGAGGTCTCAGACAGCTTTTGGCTCCTCAATGTGGTGTTGGTTGTTGTGTTATCCTTCCTGTAGGGCTGTTGCTTCTTGCATTGTTCAGCCATAGAAGTTTGTTTCTCAGCCCAAAGAGGCAGAACAGTCTGCTGTGCTAGTGTGCAGCTCAAACAGACAAGGCAACAGTTCCTTGAAGAAGCCAATAAAGATCACACTCAGCAATCACTTATTAGGTACCAAACTCATTTTTGGGTCCTGCTCTTTGTCTTATCATGCTTTCATTCTTGCAAATTTGTGTTCCAGGATTTAATTTAAAATCAATGTTGCTAGTGCACGGCACCAAAATGCCAATATTGCTCAAGGAAACAGGGATTACTGGCAATGGGTAAAGTGTAAAGTAAAGCTGAAGGAACAACATCTCAGCAAAACATGCTAGCAAGCCCTGAGTCAGCACAGACGCAACACTGTAATCAAGAACACTGCATGCTTACTTCAGTGTGATTAATATCAATCATCTGTTCTTGGTTAAATAACTAGGTCCTTGATAATGGGAAATTTCCTGAAGTTATATTGGGAAATCCCATCCATCTCTCAAGAATTTACCTGCTGGCTCTTAACCTTGTGTGGCAATAGCAGTGACTTTTGCACTAGGATGCCTTGCAAGGAGGCTGATCCAGACTGCAGGCACTGGGCACTCAGAAAATCCCAGAGGGAAGTCAGAGATGAAAATTAATTGCTTTTTAATTTAGCTCAGATCTGCAGACTATGTTTGAGATAAAATGATGCTTAAGATATTAACAGTGCTCCCACTTATGCTGAACTTAAAAAGGAACCTCTTAGCCATATGTAGATTGGGCCTTGGTCTTTGACATGGAAGCAATTACTGCCCGAATGTGGTCTCTTTTTCACTGTCATCCTGAATTGGCCTTGCCTCTTAGCAAACTAATGCATGTCGAAAAGATTAATGGATTAAACATGGCCAGGGATAAGCCTATTACACAAAAGCCCTTTAAAATCAATCCATAGCTTGTAAAGGAAGAGATCACCTGAAACACAAGCCCCAGGGAATAGCTGTGTGGTGCTGTGTCCATACCAACCCTGAGACTGCTCTTGTAGGCACCACTAGATCAGATGTGCCAGCCCCAAGTGTCGCAGCAAAAGCTGAGTGTGCAGACCAGGGTGATTCTTGCCACAGCCCTATCCCTCATTTCATTCACTATTCCAAGGAGAAGCAAATTGCCTAACAGGATGCCTCTAAACTCCCGCATTTAAATCACATCAGGAGGATTTGCTCTTGTATGGCTTTACTAGACTGTGTTTCCCTGTGCTTCTCAGAGGTTTCATGTGCAATTTGTGGTCTGGGCTCAAGCCCTGAACTGACTGCCCTGGAGGATCTCACCGGTGTCATCTTCCACCCTGCCTGCCCCATGGAGTCTGACACTTCCCTGCAGCTCCAGGATGTCTCTTTCAGCATTTTCTCAAGAGGTTTTGAAGCATGTTTCACAAACAATTGGCCTAGCATGCCAAAAACAGGAAAAAAAATATAGCCATCTTGTTTATCTATGCTCCAAAATATTTACTACAGCTGGTCATTCTAAAATACAGTTTACACAGCATTAGAATAGTTTATTCCATAATGTAAAAGTTATCACTAGAATTTTTTAAACATTCTTTAAACTTTTCTTTACAGATAGCTATCTTATGTAATTATCTTATATAGTTATCTATTAAAGTGTAAATGGAGAGAGGGACACGAGATCCTGACCCTCACATTATGGCTTTTAGTGAAGAGAAGGAATCCAAATTGAGAAAACCTGAGCATCCATCATGCTCAGTTCATTCCAAATTCCCCAGTCATGTTGCAGTTACCTGGCTGCAGAATGCAGTCATTGATCTGTAGTAGGATGGCTCTGTGCAGGCTGTTGGTCTTGTGGTCCTGGGAATCCAGATGAACAGATTAGCTGCAAATAAGATGCAGACCAATACAAAGTCTTTTCAGTAATATCAGTTCAATGTCAGAGGTAAACTAAAAGAGCCCAACAAATGTGCCCAGTAAAATAGAGAAACACTGATGCTAGCACAAATGTATGACATTTTTAAAAGTACAGACCTTGTAGCCTTGTGACAATAGTTAATTAAAGTGATGAATTATTTTGACCATCTCTGACCTTACATTTTCAGATGTAGAGAGGGTGATTTTTAGAAGTGTTATTCCAGCTTTTTCAGAAAAACTGTATCTCTTAAAGTCTTCAGGTAATAAAACTCACAACTAAAAAAAAGGAAAATATTTCCAATATAGGAACTGCAACTATTTAAATAAATAATGCCACAATTTATATTAAAAAATGAAAGAACCTTGTTCTTTTAGACGGTATTTACATTGCAGGGATTTGACTGATGAACTAGAGTCTGATTGATGGTCGAAAAATGCTCACCATATGTCCTTTCTCTGTATTCCAGGAGACTAGATAAACATACAATGTTTTCTTGAAATGAAAAAAAAAATATATATATATATATATATATATATATATATATCTGTGCAAGTGTAGTACATATCACTTCATGAATATAAAAAATGTGAACTCTGTATATACTCCTCTCTTTAAAATCACAAATTTATTTCATGTATTTAGGCAAGTAAAGAAAAATATGTTTGTTCCACTTCAGCCACGTTTGTCTTTAGGTTCTTAAGGAAAGTCAGAGCTTTTTTCTTGCCCGAGAGTGTTTTTCTATTTTCCTCTTTTCCTTATATTTTTCAGGATAAATTTCATGATGTAAATCATACTGACAATCTTAAATCACTGCAAATACAACTACACAAGTTCTTTGTCTTACTGCAAAAACAGTGTAGAAATTTAGACACTGGCAGGAGCACACAGGACAATGAAGGGTGTAAGGTCATTTGTTAGATTTTTTAAAATCCCTTCTCTCTTCATTTCAAATGACCACTGGAATGTCGTGAGCATTTGGCAATCACTGCTTTTGCCTTGAAGGTACATTGGATCTTTGCTGTGGAGAATGACCATAGTTCTTTAAAATCTAACTGACCATCAGCATTTCCAGATGTGTGAATAGGACTTGACTTCTTTCTCAAAGCTCCTTTTCAGCACACAGTCAGCCAGCAGCACAGTTCAGAACATATGGAAAAGGCACCAAGTGTCTGACCTTCTGCTGGAAGAGACCTCTACTTGAGATTTGTCCAGTGTGTATCTTACATAGAAACTAGCGTTAAGTATACAAAGCAAAACCACATTTTTGGCTTTAGTGAAACAAATTACAGTCCCTGACACTCCAAAAGAATGCAAGCTACAGAAAAAGGAAGAAAAAAATAAATGCACCCAAAGTTAAAGAAATCCAACATGCTTAAATACAAACCATCCGAAAGCACTGGATTTAAATTCAAACAGTGAGGGAAAGATTCACTTTGATAAACACAGTATTTCCCTTTATAAGGTCTTGTACATGGCATGGAATAATTTTCTTGCTGCATGTACATCTACAGTAATACTGAATGTTTAGATTTTTCGTTAGTGCTCATAGGATGAAAAACAAAAAGGAATAAAATTTATTTAGTGAATAAAAAACCTTCACACAAATTAAATTATGCATGTCAAGTGCTATGTGTTATATATATTTATTCTTTTACACATGTAATGCAACTGCTAATACCATATTTCCTCCTTCAAAACAGAAGTCTTTTGTTCTCTTTGTTTTCTTCCCTCTCTTCATGTAACAGAGCAATATACCTTTAAATGAGGAAAATTCCCAAAGTAACAAGCAAACAAAACCCTAAAGCTTGATTTAGTATTGTAGAGCTACGGCAGTAAATGAAAACTCAGGAAATGCTCTACTCCAAGTGCATAGCTAATAACAGAGGCTAAAGGCACTGTTATAAAATATAAACTATTCACCAATTCTTCCCTAGGCTGTATTCCAGGGAAACTGTATTCGGCTTTGCTGAATCCTAGGACTGACAGAAACATAAACAGAGTAGATGTCTATATTGGAAGAAAATTTTGCTTTTCCACATTGAAGACTTCTCAGAGAATTTGTCAAACCCCAGGTATGAAAAATGTATCCTCTCAGAAGAGCATTTTAGCCTTTTATGTTCTGAAGCAGCAGTAGCAGAACCGGTAATTGTAAGAATTACATTTTATGAACAATACAGGATGCTTGAGCTGCTTTCATCTTCCTGCCAAATACAATATCTGTATCACTCCAAGTGTTGTTCATTTCTCCAGCGTGTAACATGCCATTTCACTTCATTCTGAGGCATAGCCCGGATCCAGAGCTCAGGAAGTACAAGGAGGATGCACAGTTATCCAGTCCTCTCTTACTGCCAGTAAAATGCTGCCATAGGCTCAGTTTTTTGGAGATGTTTGGGACAAATGTATTTAAAACTATAAGAAGCTATTTTTACGTTGGTAAAGGAGTGTAAAAAGAATCTTTTACCGGATCAGTTCATAGGACTAGACATTTGGCAACGTCATCATTTTCCTCTCCTAGATAAATCCTCCAATCATTGTTAGCCTCATTAAAATATGTCCTGTTTTTCAACCATAGAAGTTAATCTTGTATAATTTTGTCTCATTTTGAGAAATTCATCATCTGACGGATGAAAATGTGAAATTATCCAAGCACAATGATTGAAAGATGGATCATCAAAAATGCATCTGTTGCTCCTAAAGTAATTCCTCCGATTGATTTCAGTGGAAATTACAACAGATACAAAGAGAACAGTAACACCATTTGATAAAGCAAATTCTCAGCTACAAAACACTATTTTTCAGCATAGTCACCATCATTAGCTATGCACTTTTGCCACCAGTGAACAAGAATCTGAAGCTGTGCTTATAAAAATCTGCACCAGCGGAGGTAACTTGCTGTCGACACTACTGAAATGCACTACCCACAGCCTCACTGTGCTCACATCCACTGCTTGATCTCCATAAATGTTTGGTAAGTGTTGATGAATGTCAGTGAGAGTAATTTTTTCTGCCTGGAGGAATTCAGTGACAGATCTTTGCTTCATACACACATCCATATCAGATGCCATTCTGTCAAAATGCCCCTCTGCTCCCACCTGCCATACGGCAACAAAATGCAGTGGAATATTGGTGGGAAGGTCCAACCTCTACTGCCATACCAGCATCATCTACCCCGGTATTGTGGGCCAGCAGAACATAATTGGAGACATTACTTTTGGAGGAGTAACCACCTTGCCATTTTAATATTTGAGCTATTTTAAATTCCACCACATCTTATTAAAACCTCTCAGATGTTTAAAGTCTTCAGCAGATAGATGTACAGAGAAGTCTCTCAGCAGAAGCACTCCCTTTATCTTCCAGACACCAGCTCAGGCAGGAATTATTATCCTCATCTGTCTTGTCCTGTTCAGTACAGGATTTGTCCTCAAAGAACAACCCCTTGTCCAAGGCTTGGTGAACAAATGATAATAGTTGTATCCTGAGGGCACTTGGCAGGGGTGACACAGGAGGATGCAACTGTAGCCCCGGGGTCTGTGCAAGAAGCATTCGTGCACGGAGAGTGAAGAGCAGGCAAGAAACCATGAAAGGGCCAGAGAAAATCCAGGAGGACTTCATCTGTCAGGAGCAGCAAAACAAGGATGGGTTGGGATGCATTCAGAGAAGCCAAAAGTGAGAGGTAGGGAGAAATTCCTCTATTATATGGGCTCATGGGTCCATTCACAGCTAGAGAAAGAATACAGTCAGAGTTGTTCCAGGAAGCCTTAACTGTACGATAAAAAGTTACAAAATGTTTTAGGAAAAAGTGTTGCCCAAGGGTGTTTGTAAATGATTCTTCAGAGGGATGGCAGGATATAATGCCAGATCTTCATGCAGATACATTTCACGCTGCAAAAATCTGTCTGAAATTGATCCTTTCATCACACTTCGCTGGCTACTTGGATGAATTCTCTCTACACTTGAAAAATGAAGAGGATGTAAAAATAGCAATATGCCATGGAAATCATTAGGGACTACTTATATGTATCCAAGAGAAAATATAGGGCCTCTGGAACTATTTTGTGTCTGCTGAAGACATTAGGGTGGTGGAGGGAGAGTGATTGGAGAAGACAGTGTTTGAGTCTTTGGCCACGAAGCCCAGCACTGGCTGGAAGCATTGCTGACTGAAGAGCTCCAAAATCTTCCCAGCCAGTCCTTGTGCTTGGAAGGATCATGGCTCTGATGTAAGACTCAATTGGTATCATGACACATAGGCATGTTCCTTAGTAGTATTTGTGGGAATTCAGTTCCTGGCTAGGTAGTGAAAGAGCCTGATGTTGAAAGGAAGCCGGTAATGGAGAAAAAACCCATGGGTTTACACAGAAACAAGCTGACATGCAAATGAGAAAATATATGCCAGCCTTGGCAGGAATTGTTATTATTGAAATTCCTATCTTTTCTCCTACTGCACAGTGGCTTATGCCCATCAGTAAGAGGATAATTGAAGAGTAGAAGGATTAGAACTTATTTGATTTGGACCTATCA
Source organism: Phasianus colchicus (assembly GCF_987193195.1). Lineage (NCBI taxonomy): Eukaryota > Metazoa > Chordata > Aves > Galliformes > Phasianidae > Phasianus > Phasianus colchicus. The sequence goes on from NC_143439.1 coordinate 47,020,599, forward strand.
ATCCAAATCTATGGAGTTTTTTACTGTTGTTACTACCATTACATGTGTGCAGGAATTTCTCCAGGGGAACAAGCAAGTACATTTGTACCAGGTCATAAAACACTCGTGATTTTTTGCTTTGGCCTGTCCTAACAACCAGCTTATGCCCTCAGACTTACAGGGATGAGACTGAAGCATGGATGGGGTGGCAGGTAAATGAGATGGGGCTCAATATCCCAAGACAGATATCTCCAGGCTAACTAGGTTATGGAAAGCCTCTGGTATTTCTTGCTCATGCATGTCAGTGGCCTTCCTGCTAAATGTCATAGGGCAACACAGGACCCAAGACTAGGACAAAAACCTCTTTTCACTCCTGCTCTATGAGGGCAGAAAAGAGGTTTCTCTCAAACCCGGCAGTTGCTGCACACCTTCAGTTTTACTCAAGCTTGGGGAATGTGGATCATAAAGACATCCTGGGCTCCCTTGGGTTGTTGAGAGGCAGTTGCAGTTACTTCCCAACTGCATTTTCTCATTTCACAGATAAATAGAAACAAAAAGGTGTATTTTCCTTTTTCCTGCCTCTCTTATGACTCTAGGTTGAGTGAGTATGACCTATGGGTCAGAACAGTGCAAGAAGAAATCAGTCAATTCTGTTCCACTGCACTTTGCTTTGATTAGATGTTTCCTCCAGTCATACTCCACATCTCCCACAGCATTTTCCTCCCTTGGCCTGGAGTGATGTGTCTCAGTGGGACAGCTGTGTGTGCTCTTGTTCAGAGCTTCAGCTGTGCTTCTGGGCTGCTAGATAGCCATCACTTCTGCTGTGGTGTCCACATCTGGAAATGGAAAGAATGGAAGTGGCCTCCTCTTGTAAAGAGTTTTGAGCTCTCTGATGTCTGTCTGCAGAAGAGTGGCCTCTAAGCTCTAATTTCCACTCTGCAAAGCAGATGTCTAGTAATCCTAATGTTTGCAAAATTCTTCCCATTTTTACAACAAACAAACACATTTATTGTAACTGTTTGCTAGGATGCTGCTGCAGGAGATTCTCTTTAATTCAGTGCTAAGACCATCAAAAACCCTGCACATTCCTTCTGATTACTCTTTTTGCTTCACATTCCCTTTACTGTTTCTTTTTGAGAAGATGAGAAGTCAATGAGTGACTGCCTAAAAGAGGGATTAGGGACTGTGGACTGCTGGGTCCAGGCCTAAGCAAGCAGAGAAAGAGGAGGACCATCTATTGACCTACATACCAACCAGTTGGTTCCCATGGAAAACAGTGGTGGTAATTGTGAAGTGGGCTTGGAGAAAGTGATCCAGAAGCATGTTCTGTTAGCCAGGTCTATCACACCTTTTTCCAGTAGAGCTCTGGTCCACACCTTAAAGAACTCCTAGTGGGACGCAATGAGCATCATTAATTCTTTATATCAACAGAGTTGTATTGTATGTGAATTAATCCTCCTACAAAGGCACGTTGAAGTCCGTCTGTATTCTGCTTGCCTTTCTCACTGTGAAGGTGCTAATAATGAAGATAAGCCTTCTGCTTTACTAAAAAAACAACACGCTGATTCTAAGGTTTAATAATACCTACTAGCAATTTAGTAGAACTAGTAGTCTAGACACTTATACTGAGATTATAATTTTATCTTTCTGTAATTCGCATATAGAAACCCTAAATATTGATTTAAATCTTTATTTTCACTACCAGGATTTTAAGATAATGCTCCTGTGTTTCCACGCATGTTGATCTCTGGATCATTTCAAAAACACGTGCTTTACATCCCAAAAATGTCAATGTGCACTTTCTGTGCAATCACAGGATACATCATCCATCATGGAAACAGGGTTTGCAGAGTTACTTAGAAAGAAAGGCCCTTATGTACCCATAGCACATGACTTCTAAAGAGGTTTTAATATAATCAAGAGCTAAGTGTGGGAGAAGTCCTGCCTCTAACTTACTGTTCAAATAGGCAGGTAATTCGCAAGTAACACACAATGCATAGTTGGTAAATGGCAAGTTTCTGCCATCATGTTAAACCTTTATATAATATGCCCGTCACTTTCTGAGTACCAGGCTTCCAGATTATAAAAGAAGTTTTCTAAACAAAAAACAAAACTAAACTAAACTAAAATAAAATGAATAGTTTTAAAACCTGTTTTCAGAGGTGTGGTGTGCTTTGGTTTGGAGCTCTTTCAAGCACAGTGATCCATTACGTAGGAGCAACACATATCTACACAACTTTCTATATCACAGGTTTGGTCCCTACAAAAAAAAACAAAACGAAAAATCCCACAAAAAAAAACCCCAAAAAACAACCAAACAACTCAACAACAACAACAACAAAACAAAAAAAGCAATAATAATCTGCTTTACTTAAAAGGTTTCTTTGTGAAAGTCAGACTTGCTTCAGGAAAAGTCTTTTTGCACTGACACAATGGGATCTGAGGATCTCATGGCAGAATGCATCTCTCATGAGGAGAACGTCAGCTAACCCTTTAATTTGCCAGGGAAAAATTGTCATTGAATTTATACAATTCACCATCTTTAGGTGCTGCTGCTATTAGGGAAACTAAGGCAGAATAACATGTTGAAAGCAGCACTATCAGCAATGTCCTGTTAATTTCCTTCCCAGTTGTTTTCTGCTGTAATTGTGGCAGCTCAGCAGGGTGGGAGGGGTGTTTGAAATATTTTGAAAGGACTGGTTAAATTTTAAAAGAGCAATTTTATTGCACAATAAAGGAAATCTTCATTTATCTCCAGGATTTCACTTTTTTTTTTTTTTTTTTTTTTTTTTTTTTTTTTTTTTTTTTTTTTTCCTGTCAGCAAGTGCCTTTTGTATTCCTCACTCTCCCAAAGCCCCATCACAACTCATTAAGGAATTTTGTTGCAACAAACTGCTTGACACTGTTTGTATTTGGGCTCAAGTTTTCTAAGGTACTTCAGAGTAAATGCAGAAAGGACAGTTGCTCTGTGGTGATAGCCTTTATGGTGTCTTCCCAGCTCTCTGTGATGCCAGCTGGATTCTGGGCTGCCTGCACGTTGCATGGGAAAGTTGGCACTTATATGGAGGGACCAACAGTGGTGAGTACCAGGCAATGTGGAAGAGAGGAGCAGGGCTTAAACATTGAATTCTCAGTATGTTGGGTGTTTCCCTCTTAAAATTAGTTGTTTCCAAACCCTCCTCAGGAGTTAAACAGCAGGAGATGCTTAAAGACAGCCAGGTCACAAAGTAATTTTAAAGTTGGACTGAAGAGTACCAAGAAAATATCTTTGTCCAGGATCAGTGATGATGGTTAAGTTGTTAATGATACAAAAAACGATTCAGTAAGCCTTTAGCTTCTCTTAAAAGCATTGGCAGACTGTCTTTGCATCTCTTGAGAACAATGGTGTGCTTTTCACTTTGTCTGTAACCAAGACAAAGCAAAAAGCATATTTAAGAATAAGAGTTTTCAGCTTTGTTTCCTACAGAAATGAGGCAAAGAAGATCTCAGTCTGCTAGATCCCATCCCAATGAGTGTCAACCCACTGATCAGTTCTTACCAAGAAATTTGTTTCTGCAAGTTCTGTGAAAATCAACAGTCATGCAGATGTAAAAACAAACAAACAAACAAAAAACCCCAAAACAACAATAAATGCTTCATTTCATTAAGGAAAATTCAGCCACTACCCACTCAGTTTGGAGTGGATATCTGCATGTGTGTCTGAGCTCTGGGCAGCTCTGGGTTTCCAAATAGCTAGCCGTGTTCAAGCACTTGTACACCAGAGAGAGGAGCCTGGAAAATAGATGTGGGATGAGGAGGCAGGACAAAGATCTGGCTTCGTCCGTTCCGCTCCTGGGTTATCTGCAGTAGATAGAGGCTTTTGAACAGCTGTCTGTAGGGATCAGAGCATCACTGCCTGTAATTTCTACTATGTTTTGGAAGCATAACAAAGTTGTGCCATGATTTAGAAAAGTGTGGTAACTGTTTATAAACTGGTTAATTTGATGGTCATTATGCCAATTGACTATTCAGGTTGCTTAAGTTTGAGACAACAAAAGGACTGTAGTTACAGCTAGTCAACACAGTTTCAGAAAATCCAATCAAACACTCAAGAGCCAAGAGTTAGTCCAGGCAGACAGCTGATATTGCTGCCTCCTGTGATGCATTAACACCACATAGCGTTCTGATGACAAAGCGGTGCTGTAGCATATCTAGCTTTAAGAAGTGACATAAGAAATGGCTAGCTGTCATATCTCAAAATGTAATAAACAAAAGAGAATTGTAACTAACTAGACTGGAGATTATTGTGTGGAGCCACAGAGGTGAGTGTTAAATACCCTGTTATGTAATGAGGTCATTAATGACCTTCAGGAAAGTATTAAATTTCTGCTGACAAAAGTTTTGCGAAGATTAGCATATTCAGTCTCACAACATGATTGTAAGTGGAGAACAGCCACTTTCATTGGAGGCTTTTAAGAGAAGGTTAGACTAGGTCTGCTGGAGATGATTAGTAGTCCTTACACAGTTTGCAGTACAGGGGGATAGACTAGAAAAGCTTTTGAAATCTATGCAAAGGCTACATGTTTGTTGGCTTGTAGGTATGGACCCTACAGTAGTTATGTTGGACTTATGACCTGTCAACTTGGCAGCTGAAGAGGTGCACACATCTACACACATGATAAATGTAGATGTCATTGTTCATGCTTAGTCTTTGTTCAATAAGGCTCTGAATTCTTTAGAACCAAAGGGTATTTCTTCTAAAATATGGTTTTCCATAAGTGTTAAATGGAAAATTATCCAAAGAACTGAAGAATACAAATATTCTTTCATTTTGTATTTTTAAGCGATACTCTTTATTAAACCATTACCAAATTAGATTGTCTTTTCACAGAGACAAAATGTATACAACCTAGTGAAAGCAATTCTGTCAAATATGGCAATTCCTTGACCTACAAACCACCATTGGCCAGTGTTTGGAAGTTGGGTGGTCTCGCATGAGGCAAGAAATGAGCTCTGCTCTCCCAGCCTGACTCCAAAGTGCTGTGTTTACCCTCACGTTGTTTTGTAGTAGGGCAGTGTGGCTGAACACACAGTTTATAAATCCTTACAGACTGGTGGTGTTGGACACGTTTGTTCAGAAGGGCAAGGTCTGGGCATTTCCATTACTTGGATCACCATTGCCAAACTTGTGTCTGATGGAATCCTGGCCCATTACACAGAGTTACATTTCTTGGCCACCCACATTTGGAAGAAGGTGTTTTTGCAGATTATGGGTGTTTGCCATTCAGTTGTGCTGAGGAGTCAGAAAGCCTGTGAGCTGCTCTTACGGTCCAGAGAGGGATCCTCTGAGTAGGTGGTGGAGATTTGGGTTTTGCTTGCAGACAAAAAGCTGCTTTCCCCTCTGAGGCAATCAGTGGGAGGGAACATGGCCCCCATGTGGAAGAAGATCTTTAAGTGGCTCCAGCCCTGGGGCTGGTCTCCTATCTCAGAGCAGGACATATGCATGGAGAAGGTGGGCTCCCAGTTTGGGGCCAACATGGCCTGATGCAAGAGAAGCAACTGAGAATCAGCCTATTCTCAGCAATGAAGTTCACAGGGAAATCAAAGATGGACATAGGCTGGTTTGTCTAGTTGGATACACATGGCTGAGAGATTGGTGCATGTGGGAATCACTTTTCAACAGCTTTGACTCACTGCTAACACCTTCTTGGAGTAAATCATGCACACTGAGGTGGATAAGATGCTTGCAGAAAATAAAAGGAACAAAACCAGCTCAGCAATGAGCTGCAAGCATGGATGAGCTCAGGGTGCAGGAGGAAGGTTTATCCCTAAACCAGGGCTCTAGAGAGAAATGAATAGCTGTTCCCTTGCCTCCAGAGCATGCATTGTGGAATCTCCTAACTCTGCCCTGTACAACAACCAGATGACACTACAAGATAGAAAGCATGAATCATCAAGTCCCAGTGAAATGCATATGTTACACAGCTGTGCTCTGAGCCAGCCACATTCTTATCAGCATGTCTTGAGGCTGGCTCGGATGTGCTGGACGCATGAAGAAGCAGCTGTTTGTTCCCCATGACCAAGTGGGTGCGTTTCCCCATATGGGGTGCAGGACTAAGTGCTTTGTAAGGTCCAGACAGGCATGGTGGCCAGACTATTTGAGAAGGTATCAGTGAAGAGCTGGAGCAATGTGTTATTCGGTGTTAAAATAGGAAACCCACTGAACTGGTGCAGGGAATGACTTCATAATCTACTGTTTTTATTTCAAAACCAGATGCTCAGCAAGCAGTGGATTATTGTTATTGTTGTTATTTTTTATTATCTCCTAACAGCTAAGAATTTTCTTGTTTGTTGTTAGTTGCTGAGGGTTTTTTGTTTGTTTGTTTTAAAAGGCATGATATTTATATCAAATGCTTAAACAGGAGAAATTTTAGAAGAATGTAATTAAGCCTGTAAAATAAAGCACTCGAGAAATACCAGGAGTCAAACTGTAGTGCGCTCTTAATTCATCTCCATTGAGAGTGTGCTTAAATGGTAGTGCTTAACCACATGAATGTAAAAGCCTTTCCCCTCCTTGTTTGGAGTGAATGGTTCTTTCTCCAGGAATGTTATAGCTTCTCATTCAGTACACATCTCTATGTCTTATTTGCTGCATGATATTTAAGGTCTGCTTTGAAGATACTACTTATCTTTTTCCTCAGTTATTCAGGTGCTTTTCATTAGGGCCACTTGGTATTTCAAATATTACCAAAGTTATCATTGTGATGCTCTGCTGACATAAACATTTATTGCAATGACCTTGTAGAAGTCAGCCCAAGGAAAGCAAAAGTCAAAAAACTGGGAGAGAATCTCCAGGCATAGGGGTCTTCTCCATGAATACTCACACAGTTTGGAAAACAAGCAGCTTGGTAGCCCAAAGCAACTTTGATCTCATCTTCTAAAGTGAAAAATTTTCTGCAGAACCGGCATTATCTAAATAGTTTTATTCACTATCTGTCTGTTGTCTCTCTACAGATTTTCTTTTGTTTGCACTGGATGTGGTAAGGAATTGTATGATAAAGAAATACTATATACTCATGTAAATGCAAGCTGGTATCCTGACAAACAAGCATAAAAAGAACTGCTTTAGGCTTGTAGAGGCAACCTCACTTCAGGTATTTGCTGACTTTACCAACTTAAAGAACTGAGCCTTACAAGTACTGGTCTTCAAATTCTGGTCTTCTTCCTAGCTTGCTTTTAGCAGAGTAGTTCTGTCCCCAGAGGTTTTGTAACATAGCATCATGTTTGTGTTTATGTAGTACCTACAACATGCCTGGGGCCTTAAAAACTATTTCACAGCTTGCTGCCACTTTAAATAACATAGTGACCAATAGTAATTTCTGGCATCCACAGGAACCTGGGTGAGAGCAGAGGGAGAGGCATCTGTTACCAGCTGGTGCAGCAGAGGGATGGAGAAGCCCAGGTGAGCCGGGCTCTGCCTGGCCACAGGACGGGGAGACGGTCTGGTAAGCAGTGTTGTTTTACCTCACTGTTTCTCCTGCTGGTTTCTTTGTTCTTTCTGTGCTTTTGGCCCAGCAAAATCTTTGGAGCTCATCTTGCATGTTTCTGGTCCATTGTGGTCTCCAGAGCAGGGATGTGCTCCAGGCAAATTTCGCTTGGTGCACACATCTCTGGGGACTTGGGGATTCCTGCTGTGAAATGTAGCTGACCTGCTGAGCATGTCTTAAAGGTGACTGCTCCGAGACTCTTAAATCAGCCAGTTCATGAGGCCAGCAAGCAGACAGAAAAACTATTTCCCTACGCTCAAATTCAAGTTTCTCCTTCAAAGCAAGAGACTTGAGTGTTTTTCCATGAAAGTTTCACTGGTGAATAGTATTTCCTTTAATGTGGGTTAAAAAATGCTTTTCCTTTAGGATTTGTTCTCAGAAGAGACTGAAATATTTGGGTCCAAACTTTTCAAAATAGTGTTTGAAGCAGATTTTGGGCTTGGTTTCCCTGTCCTGCTGCTGGTGCCTGTTGTTAGTTTCTTAAAGGTGAAAATTGGCAACTGCAATAGGATTGGGAAAGGATTGGGAAATGTTAAAGACAGGTCGGGCTAATCGTACTGTCTGTCTTCTATATACACAAAGAACTTAAGGTGTTTATATTTCCCAAAACAGTGCTTGACAGCATGAAGCATTTTCATGCAATCCTCTATCTGTGAAATCTACCATAAGTGCTTTTATAGAATGATTTAATGTCAATAACGGTTCCATTTAGTGGCAAAAATATTTATGTGTTATGATTGTAACAAGCTATGTATTATTTTGGAATAGCTGAGTAGCAAGATCAGTTTTTGCCCAGCCAGCTTAACAGTGGCAATGAACTGCCATTAGACATCCCTCTGACGAGAGGACCTTTTGTCCAGCCCAGCAAGGCAGTTTGTACAAAAGGGAGAATCTGATGGAGTTAACCAAGGGGTGGACGCTTCAGCTCCATGAGGTGCACTCATAACTTTATCCAAAGGTGGCACTGCATGTAAGACAAACCATGAGCAGCTCCACTGACTCATGGCTCAGAACCTAAAATGCTGGAGGCTTGGACTGGGAGCACTGCCCTAAACTGAAAGGAAGATGCCTTCTAATTTGAAGTGATGTTAAGCATCATAATTTTTTCAAGGGAGATGTAGTGAAGTAGCTAAGACCATATTGCTGCATACCTACTCTGCTCCTTCTCTCCAGTGGTGTTTTTCTCGTTCTGTCAACAGGATGCATTCTGTGGCTGCTGTTCGTTTACACATCCAAAAGGGCAGTTTATATTCTCAGCGTAGAACTGTTCCTACTAGATAGTGCCTGCTACTTGAAAAAAGATTTGGATAATAAATAATGGAATAACTTCATATTAGGTAGCAAAGAGTATACATAAAATGTATTTTTTCCCCACTGGCTTTAATTTTGTTTGTCATAGTGTCACAGGGGATTGATTTTGCCATTTTCTGGAGGTGAAGTCAAATTATTGCTGTGTGTATCAGTCTGGTTTTATCAATCAAGTATGGCATCACACCAAGTGATACAAAGTGATGTGATTAGTAAGGTCTGATTGCATGCTCTGGGAGAGCCTCTGAGCTGAGATGTCATCTTCAATGCATCTAGAATAGGTTATGGAGTGTATTAGGTTCATCTTTCCCTTTCGCCATATACAGTGTATTGGGGACATCCTGTTTTCATTGTGATTGTTCTGGAAAACAGTTCATTCATTTGCTGCCCATGAAGTGGCATGAATTGTCACGTCCAGAGGGAAAAACACTCTCTAATTAGCATCTTCTTGAAGTGAGCAAAGAGATATGCTGAACCTCTTTTTCGGAGTGTCTTTTTCTTTTGTCCTTAAAGCATGATTTCAAGCATTTAAGTCCTTCTGACTTCTGATGCATGGCCAGTGTCCACTTTGTCCACATGGGTTTCTTCTTGGGGGTCCCTGCTTCCACAGGATAGGAGGCTGGAGTATCTCCATGCCAGATATGTATCTCCCATGATGCTAATGGGGAGGGCTAATGTTAACTGGGAATGTCTAAGCGGCTCCCTCCTGAGCCATGGCCAGAGGCCCATGATCAAAGACCTAGCAGGCAGCAGGCCTGCTGAAGCTGCCAACAAGGCTCCTGATGAGGAAGAAAACACTTAGAGCTGTCAAAATGCTTAGAGGTGTGATCCTGCTCTGGGGATACTGCTTCCTTTTTTTCTGACTTTTTACTTCACCTAGTTTAAAGGAACTCATGCCGCCAACAACAGAATCCTATGGGAGATGTTCCTAACCTGAGCAGCAGCTGGGATTTTTAAAGGATGGGGGCTGTAGTATGACTGAGAAATGATGGCAGCAGGATGGTGCTGGGCTCTCAGCTCCAGGGCTGACTCTCTCTTTGCTCCTGATTTGGACAAGTCACTTGAACCATGTGCAGCCTCACAGTACTGTGACTGAGAACTTTTTCATATTGAGAGTCTTCTCAGCTAAGACTGAAATTTCTAAAAGGAGGGAACTATGACTCTAGTATTAAGGACTGGAGAAAATAAAACGTTGGCTTCTATCCCTGGTGATTTTTAAGAGATGTGGACTTGGCACTGAGGGACATGGCTTAGTGATGGGAGCCACTAGGCCATGTTGATACGTTGAACTTCATGATCTTGAAGGCCACGTCCAACCTGGATTATTCTATAGCTCTTTCTTTCCTTTTCTATAATATGTGATTCAATTCATGCATTTAAATTGCTGTAGGAGAAATCTTGGCTCTGCTGATTTTTAAGCACTGTCCTCTGCATAATATGCAGATATTACCTTTTGGATATAGATGTTAAAAAATTCTGTCCAGATAGTCACTACGTTAGTAACTTTTCCTATTTCTACATGTCTTAACACAGGAAGAAATGAAACATTTACTTTTTTTTTTTTAAGTAGGAAAAAATGATGGCAAAACCAAATCTTGGCAGAGAAAGTAGGGATAGGTGTGTGAGCTAAAATTTCTTTTAGTTCTCTTTATATTGGCTGCTTGTCAAGTTGACTTGTTTCCATTTGCGGTTGAGTCTGGTACTGGAAATGTATATGTATATATATGTTTATATGTACACAGACACACAGATTTTTTTGCACAAACATTATGCTTTTACTCTGAAGAGATCTTTGGCAGAAAATAAAAAGGCAGCTTCAGCATACTGCGTATAGTTGAGGATAATTGTTTTGTCTTTGTCCAATAAAACACTGTATAATACTTCCGAGTGGTAGAATGGTTTTTTAGATCCATTTGTATATATTCATTTTTGCATTTGCTGTATACTGAGGGAACTGTAAAAGGACAAGATAAGCCTTCAGTAGAGAAGGAAAAATTAAAACAAAGATGGATTTCCTTGCAAGTGTCCAGCTCCACCTCTTGAAATACTTCACACTGAGCCATGCATCTAAGAGCCTCCTGCAGCAAGAAGGTTCTGGCTCACCTCTAGCTCTCCTGCTGCTCTCCTATCAGCTGAACACCACAGCCACGTTGTCCCAAGGATGTGGGCAAACAAGGCAGATGTTCATGTCCTTCAGAGAACTGTTTTAGTGAGATCTCAGTTACATCAACCTGTTGTGTGGGTACTTTCAGAGATTCTCCCAGGTGAAATTCCTCACCAAGCCTTTCTTGCCTGATGAGTCAGTTAAACGAGTTTGAAGTTTAGGCAAAAATTAGTGAAGAATGCTACTGCTCTCATACTCTGTGCTTTGTCACTGTCTTGCTGTGCCAGACTAGAAGTTAGTCTCTTCTTGGTCTCAATTCCCCTGCCTCTACCATAGAAATATCACCTGTAACCCTAATGGTACGCTGAGGTTTCTGCCACAGAAGTTCTTTATCAGTGGAGGAGTTTATGCAGATGTAACTCTCCTGCCTGCACAGGATATAACTGCTGCTATCCAGTCACATTTCCAATACTTTGCACGCACGCTTATGGATCCTTGTATTCTGCCAAGTCCTCCAAAATGAGCAATTTGAAGTTTAGAAGGCTTAAGTGTTTCCTGAAAGGGAAGACTGAACTGTTTGTGCAGACTGGAATGTTTGAAATTCAAATTCAGCTCTTGTTCTGGCCAAGAAAACCCTCCAGCCAAAGTACTGCTGTGATATCATGGCATGGATCAGCAAATAGACACACTGTGGAAACCTCTACTGATGAAAAGCATGGCAGATCAGCAGGTTTTCCAGGTTGTCCAGGAACTGTTCAGAAATAAATATTCTTGGGGATAAAGTTTTTAGTTTAGTTTTGTTGCCTAGGACATTGGGTATCCCCAGCAGCAAAGCATTCTGCACACTGGTGGTGGCACAAAGGCATCATCTGCAAGTGGATGAACTGGGGAGCACAGGAGCATACAGGCAGCATTTGTTAGGGCTGTGCAAAGTCTGGTGTTTATAACACACATGATAGATATGAAGCATCTTGCATACTTGTTTCTATACCATAAATGACTGCCACTTAGCTTCAGCCTATTAGTCTAACATGGATACCTTAATGACTTTTTCAGTCCTGGTTATGTTGTGATCATGTTGGCAAGGCATCCTGTGATGTGTACCTGGCCTCTCCAGGCTCCTTGCTGTCACTGGGTATTCATGCAGCTCCTTAAGGCTGCTAGATACAAGTTTCTGTTCCCTGCTGTTGCATGTTGGGTTGGCCATTATGATCCACATCTGCAGTTCTGAGCTGGACAATTGACACTTCAGACAATGAGGAATGCTTCTTCCAGACCTAAAATGGATCTGGGCTCTTGTTTGGCCCATAAGTTCATGTTGGGCCAAAGTTCATGTTGCAGAGGTGAGATCAGCCTGCTCCATGCTCATAGCATCTTCAAAGCCACGGATGAGGTGGGTTTTGCTTTGATACCTTGTGGTGAGGCAGTCTAGAAGCCCTTGCTCTTTGTAGCCAACCCCAGCAAGAGGGCTCCTCCAGCATCTTGTGCCAGGGCCTGGAAGATGAGAGAAGAACAAAGGCACTCCTAAGAGCCCAGCTGGTGCAAGCAACTGCATCTTTGAGGCTAGCTAGGGTGTAGGCCATTAAAACTGCACAGGGTCCTTTCTTATCTGCCAAATAATTAATAAAAGCACACCAAGACATAAGCTCAGTCGGCACACAGAAGTTTTCAGCAGTTAGCCTTGAAAGCTTTATGATTCTTTGGCTTGATTTTCAGCCTTTCATCTATCTATATTGAACCACCAACATGATCTGTGTCCTGATGTCCTTTTGTGAATGGGAAGAAGCCAAAGAATATGTTTATCAGAAAGATGAGCAAGAAGGCAGAGGGTAGAGGAGAGATCAGCCCTACTGTAAATACAATTATTTATTTCTGTCCCAGTAAAGGTGTGTGAGACTCTCAAGGGTAACTGACCCATCATGAGAACTCAGCAGCTCTTATGCCTATCTCTGAACTGAGACCCAGGTTACTGTGGGACCTGTTACTTAAACCCTACGTATATGGCAGCAGGCTGTCTCACTGTAACTGAAATCTGTTCTATGAATTTCAAGGGCTCTTCTAGTAAATTCTAAGTCAGCACACTTAAGTCCCTTACTGTGTCTGCACATTAAGTGCTGTTAGGTTGTGAGGGAGAGGGAAAAGGGGAGAGAATATCTCATCTCTACAGAGCATGAACAAAATCTCCATGTTGTTGGCTGTGTCTTTGAGCCACTGCCTTGCCTAAGGCCATGGCCAGCTCAGCTCTAGCACACAATCTGCCAAAAGGCAACATTTATTCAGGTATCTTTGAGTTTCTGAGTAGCTGTATCTCCCATTCAACCTACATCTTGCCCTGTTATCTATAGCATATGGTATGGAACCACAATGAATGCTTAATTCAGCTTTAATATGACTTAACTGGAAGGTCAGGGATCTATTTTTGAACATCCTGCTAAATCACACTACCATGAAAATTGGACTGTGTGCAGAGGCACAGACACAGATAATCATAGCAAGGCTCTGAGTGTTCCTCTGATGTTCCTTAGATTAGGTTACATCAAATTTGGCTTAGCTTGTTGGAAAATTTTTGGCATTCATATAACTTAAGTTTCCTGTAACTACTCTTAAACTTATTTCAGTCTCAAAATCCTCTCAAATATGTATTTTTTTTCCCTCTTATATTTTGGTATTACTGTGCTATGTAGAGAAATTGATACACAAAAAATGTACTAGAATATAAAGCTAGAATTCAACTGTCTTTATTTTTCTATCCAGTGCTTTATATTTGCAACTTATACTTAAAGGAGCAGAGTGCTATAAACTTTTCATTCTAAATATTTACTAATTAGATAAACTGAAGTGTACTGACTACTACACAGTGTACCTCACCTACATAAGCAGTGGTACAAAAACTGATGCTGATCTGGAAGGGAATCCACCTGGACTAGAAAAATGACATGCATCCAGATGTGCTGGTCATCCAGAAAGCATTCTCTCCTTCCTGTTTTGAAATAGTCTCATACTTACAACAAGTAATTGAGTTATTATTCTTATTTGTAGTTGAGATAGAAGATTGCTTTCCCTCAATACTCTGAAAGTTAAATTGGTAAATTAGAACAGGTGAAAATTCATTTTCTAGGCTGGTACTAATGCACTGGTATGAAATGGAAGTAAATGGTATAGCTATAGCGGATCTGACACCTCTGCTTTGGACAGCATAAAGACAGAGCCATTTTTTTAGCCTCTTTTGGAAGCTGCTGCATCTTTGATAATCATTTAAAAATGTGGAAACCTTTCCTGTGTGTGCAAGAATGTGCAGTCTCCTCTTGTGATTCAGACCAGATTTTGTACAGTTCAGTTTGGGAGAACAATTAGATGACATGAGCTGAACTGCTGGAAGAAGTGGAAGAGGTATCATCATTGAGACCAAGACCTGGCTTTTGCTCTGGAAATGTACCCAAAATGCTAACCTATCCCTTGGAGAACTGTGGCTGGAAGGCTAGCTGTGAATACAATCCTCTGAGGAACAGCCCTGTGCTATAAGTGATGGGTCTGAGCCTGCCTTCAGCCAACCGCCTGGTCTCGGTCTGAGATCGTGGAAGCACTTGCAGAACGATCTCAGTGGAAGGACTGCTTGCTGAAGAGACTTCCAAGTTGGAGTGAAAACACTATTTCCATTTCCTGATCTTCTGAAATGGATTCTGATCTAGTCCTGCTCATGCTCAGCAATTTCTCTTTGGCGAGGACTTCTCCAGGAGTCAGGTCTAGCTGCTCAGAGCACCAGCTCTGTACTTGAATAAGGTAACTGAAATCCAGTACTCGAGCCTCCAAAGGTGGACTATTTCCTCAAACCATTAATTCCCCAGATTTGCGTTGAGAATTTATGGCCCCAGTATGTAATCTTGCAAAATTTAACTTATGACTATTATTTCATAACCGTGAGATTTGCATTACTGGCAGTCAGAGGATGAAACAAAGACTATCTGAACTTCAAGTCCTTAGAAAACAAGGGGTTTGTACACATCAGTGAGCAGTCCCATCACACTGCTGAGAGTTCTGGTCTATTGTACATTTTCCCTGTACCTCTCTGAGGCTGGGACAGGGCAGTCTGGTTTCTGTGCCAGGCCCCATCCATGGTTCCAAGGACTTCTATGCAGAAAGGCCACCAGGATCACAGATGGCGTGAATGGCTGGGCTCCAAGGTGCACATTTCCTGCAAGAGCTCTCAGCTGGGAATGCTGAAAACCAGCTGGAAAACCAGGTTCGTGTTTGGATTATGCAGCAGAGCCCAACACGAGGCTTCTTCTTCACTGGGGCCTGAACTGAAAAAAGGAGTCAGGAGGAGTTCAGCAGTGTAAGCAGCAGATCTCTCTGCCCGACAAACAGTTTCTTTGCAGAATTATTTTGACTGAGGTTGGAAGTGGCCTCTGGAGGTCACTTGGTCCTATCTGGTTGTTTGAACAGAGCCACCCCAAGTAGGGTGGCAAGTGGAAGCAGGATGAGGTAAGTGTTCAGCACTGTATGAGAGTATGCTGTATGAGAGGCTCTCCTGCTCCGCCTGCTCCAGGGTGGCTTTCTGTCCAGCTCTTGAGGCAGCACAGCTGTGGCACTTCCCTGTCTCGGCCGCTCCTCTCTGGTGCCTGCTCTGCATGACACTTACTTATGCCTTGCACAAAACAAGAGGAGGTTGCAGATGTTGAAAACATGATGGTGAAATACGACCTGTCAAGTTTAAGCTATGAATAGCTTGGCTTCAATGCCATACTGCTCTAACTCCATAGCTGTTTGTTGTTTAAAATGAATTCTTACTTGAACTGAAAAATTAAATGAGATGGGACAAAAGGGATAAGAGATGTTGATTTGTATGCAAGAGACTGTCTAAAATTTTCCTGAAATCAGCTCTTCACAGGTACAAGTGACAAAAATTATCTCAGCTTTTTCAGTCACGTAAATTTAACCATCAATTCTGCTTGACCAAAAGCACTGTCTAATGTTTGGGTTTCTCGAATGGAATTTATGGACAAACAGAGCTATTTTCTATTGTCTTCCTGCATACTGAAAGCAGACTGAGGCACTATGAGCACAAACAGCAGTGCCTTCCCTGAGCAGGCTGCCAAGGGCTGGCCCAGGTGCTTTGCTGCGGTGTTATGCTCCTGTCCTGGCCTTTCTGATCTCCTTCCCTTCTGGGTGTGGTAAGGCAGTGCCAGCATCAGTTTTTCATTCAGAATTGTGGAATAAAAATGCAGTGAAAAAAGGAGAGAATCATAAAATCACTAAGGTTGGAAAAGACCACTAATATCATCAAGTCTAATCGCCAGCCCGTCACCACCATGTCCACTAACCATGTCACTTAATGTCATGTCTACATGTTTCTTGTACACCTCCAGGGATGGTGACTCCACCACCTCTCTGGACAGCCTGTGCCACTGCCTCACCACTCTTTTTGACAAAAAATTTTCCTAATATCCAACCTGAACATCCCAGATTCTGTGATCTCTTCCCAGTGCATTGCATGGCAATTGAGCCTGCTCTTGCTTTGCAGACTTCTGCACTGGAAACTCTCCTGCAATAGCCAACGTAAGTATAAATATCTCTGACAGCTCTGAAAGAGAGAGAACGTCCCTCTTAGGTAACCGGAAACAACAGCTTAGGTCATGAAGTCTTCTCATTTTAAACAACATCATTTCGTCAAGGTGAGATGTTTGCTTGTAGGCAGGATACTTCAGTACCTCCTGTAATTTGTGGTTAGAATATTCTCCTTAGACTACCTATTCCACTCATCTAGCTTAAATAAATATTTGACTTGAACAGATACCACTATTAATCTGTTTAGAATGTTGCTATACTGTTTACACAGAGAGGAAAGCTGTAAGCCTGCTTGTCCAAATAGTTTTAAGCAAGGGCAATGCTGCTTTTTAGCACCTGGCATAAATATTTGGAAAAATGTATAAATCCCAGATAACCTTGCCTCTCTCTTAGATATATTTACTGCTTCCTAAAACCTTTTCCCCAAAGGTCCTGTCATTTTGTTGTTCCTTTGCAAAAAGCTTGATTTTTCTCTGCAAATTGTATTAGCATGTCCTGTGTGATCCTAATCAAAACTGTGATTTGTGAATTAAAATGTTTGTCTACCCAGATTTGTACAGATACTGTGATCTAGAATACAGACTTGAGAGAGTCTGTGATGTGAGCTATAACATGCATATTTGAACAGATCATTTCAGAATAATGCGGTAAGCTCTCTTGTGTTCCGTATGTCCTGGCTTTCCTCTTATATCAATCTGAATAACCTTACCATTCCTTCAAAGGTTTCCTGTGAGAGAGATCACGTTTAAATAATAATGAAGCCTAGCACTGTTGCGGTGTGCTGGAGCTTTGTTTTGAAACTGTCTTTTATTCAGCTTAGACATGTCTAAAACTGATTATTTTCTTTTTTCTTACTATTTTATACATTATCGGTGATTTTTATTTGTGATATCTGCTAAATGAAATGCAAGTGATTACACATGGAAAGAAAACAAACATAGCTTTTAACAGTTAATGTCTTATTTTTTTCAGCCATAAGCAAAATATATATATATATAATCTGTAATATTTTGTTTAGAATAGTATTATTATTAATTAAAAAAAAAAAATAGTGGGCATTAAACCCTGGCTCCCCTGGAATCAGTGCCAGATCTCTTCCTACCAATTGAAGCAGAGTTTGGTCCCTTCTGGTTCTGCAAAGCATCAGTAGCACCTTCAGGGTTAAAGTTAGTTGTGTTTGTACCCGATTTAGAGCAATTTTGAAGTATTTTCTGCTGGACATCTGAATGACCATCATCAGCACCCCAGTGATACTGAGAAGCTTCAGTTCAGGAACTGAAGGGCAGATTCTCTAATGGAGTTACTGGCACTAGAGTAGAAAGCATTTTGTTGGCTGGACTTCTCAAGTAAGGAGCAGATACATTGCACTTGGTGGGGTGCCTCCTTCTTCCAAATAATCTGGTTGTAACTGTCAGAACAGCAGAAGTGAAGTTTTAGCACAGATATAACTTTTAAAATCCTGTTGATCTTTTGTTTCAAAGGAAGGACTAGAAGGACTTGACATGCAAATGATTCCATATGGCTCTTGTTAGGGGAGCACCAAGCAGAGTTTTGTAGGAAATGGCACATGCCAAGCAAACCTCCAGTTTCATAGAGGCTGGAGGTGAACCTGTGACTCCACTGGGTTTGCCACTCTTTCCCTTGCTGAGGATTGCTTTTAGAGGGTAACATTTTCAAATAGGTGGTGCACATGGAGCAAGACGGAGTTGAATGCCTTCAGGGCAGGACTGTGTTTTGTGCATGGAAACCTCTATGCAAAATACTGACAACTGATATAAGACAAAAATATGTTAATGAAGTGTTTTTCCAGCTTCATTTGAAGTTTGTGTGACCTGCTCTTTTTCTGCATTTTTTGAAGAAGAAATCAGTTGAGGTTTTTTTCAGTAGAGATCTGTAGAAGTGAGCATGACCTCTTGTACTAGTTGTTCAGCCTTTCAGAAAACATTAGCTGCCTGCTTTTAAAAATCTGGGTCTGTTGAATCACAGCAATATAACTGCAAATTGATGAGGACTAAATATGGAGGCAATATGTATTACAGATAACGATCTAACTGACAAGGGTGAACTCACCTTTTAAACAATGATCTAAATTTTTATTTGAAAAATGTAGTTTAAAAAAAAAATGGGAATTTGGAATTTCTTAGCAAATTCCTACCTGTGTGTCACTTGCCTTCAGGACAGAAAGATGGGGAATGGAAGGACTTGACACAAAGGAGGCCTTGGCATGATGAGATCTGCCTTTTGGGTGATTCGTGGGTACTGAAGAGGAAAAGAAAACAGCTCAGTGATGAGAAGAGGGAAGTCAGGGTGAGCTGTGGGTGGGGGAGCTGGAGATGTCTTAAGATGGAAGCTGAAAAGACAGTACACTCTATAGAGGCCTGAAGGCAGGTTGGGGACAAAAGACTGCAATAGAGGCAGGAAAGCCTCAAATGTGTTCAGATGGCTGTGACTATGAGTGGATATAGAAGCCAGATTGTTCCTTTTGGTCATGAAGTTAGACCAGATCTGCTCATAGCAATGCACACAAATATCACCCGGAAATTCCAGTCTCTTGTCTCCAGGATCATGGACCTGGGGAAATGTTGGGAATTGTCCCAAGTACCATGTGTGCAGGAAATGAATCCTCATACGCAAGGACAAAGGAAGAAGGGGCATATCTTTCCTAACGTAGTCAGAGGTACTTCAAAATAGTGAAAGTAATGTGTGCTCATACTTACATACTGTGCTCATACCGTTGTGTTTTCATTTTTTTTAGCTCACAGAAATCTGATTTTTCCCTACTCAACTTTCTCTATGCATAAACTCCAGTAAGTTGTGTTTAATTACAGCACAAAGATTAAAAAATGATTTGTTCTTTTTGAACTGGTGCTCTGTAAATGTTCAAAGTGCCTGTAACCCCTACTGTAAATTGCAGAGCAAAGAAAGAGCATCCCATCTCCAGGAAGCTTGCCAGAACACTCTTTTCTGCATTGTCTCTGAGTCAAGAAATCTAAACATGTATTCCAGTTTGTCAAACTTCCCCAAGTGCTGCTATGTATTCTGGGGCATGGTGAGACTCTGTTTATACCTCTCTCAACCATGAGCGTGAGAGCACTGAAAGAAGAAAGGAAAAATAATAATGGGAAGAAGAACAGAAGTAAGATGTTTTCCACTGAAAACTGCAAGTATTCGCACACAAGCTGAGTGATTTCAGAGCTGGGGGCCCATCTTCAGCTATTACATCTAGCCAAATGCATAAATATCTGACAATGCAATGGTAGGGTCAAACCTTTTTGGAGAGAAGAAAAGGCAAGGAGAAAGGGATAGAAGAAGAAGAGGTGGTAGGGGCAAACTATGAGTCTGTATTCACTGGAATGGAGAAATAGAATGAATCTGTTTTGGTGTTAACAAACTGAGCTTGGAGAAAGGAAATGCAAGTACAGACATACAGAATATAATGCACTTTGCGAGAGGCGAGAAAAGCCTCTAAGGGTCAGACTCCAGCAAGTCCCCACTGCACCTTGGAACAGGATAGTTACCATGGGACCTGCTTTTTACTATCCTCAAGATAATTTCCCCTGTACTTTGAGTTGATCTTAGACCTCTGTTGTGCCAGAGGAGAAGTCTAGGAAAATGGTGGCCAGCAGAAGATTTCAAGAAAACACAGATCAGGAAATGCACAGGGCTCTCCTTGATACAGTCTTCAAGCCATCAGCAGTGCATGTTCACACACACAGTATGTGTTGTGACTCAGGATTTACAGTTTGGAAAAGAAATACATGCATCACAGAAAAGTGCTGGGACTTTGCTTCTACTCCTTTCCCTTTGTAGACCTCTGCAAGCAGGCGGTGAAAAGGAGTTCATGCTTGAAAGTCCAGGCTGTAGAGTTACCACAGGAAAACTTTTGTAAAATGCATGATCTGAGCCTTACATGATGCAGAATAAGCCTGGCTCTCCTTCATTTGCTGAAGGAGTTTCCTTCCTCACCTAAAATACCTGTACTTCCAGAACAGCCTCTGACTTTTGTTGCTCCAGATGGAACAGAAAACAATTGTGTTTGGATTCAGGTCATCAAAACCACAGACAGAAACACTATGATATGCAGCAATCAACTCTTTCCAGGAGCAGGCGAGAGAATGCAATGGCTTAGATGTCCTGTGGTTATGTTACTTATACAATGCTGCCCTGAATTTGTGTATGTAACAGAAGTCATCTAGAGACTATGGGACAAAATTTAGAACAGCATCTACAAAGTAACCTTCTATTGCAATTTTTGGAAAGAATGAAAGAAGACGAAGTGACTTGTTTCTTACTGCCTATTAACACATCCATTTCTGGTTGGGTTTTTATTCTTTTGTTAACAGAAAAAAATCTCCTGAAAGGAGGGAGAATGACAGGAAGACTAAATGACTGGGGACTGGGGGAATGGATGAATGCTGTGGAGCTGGAGTTTCTCCAGGTCTCTTGAGCTATTTCTGGTTTTGCAACACGGGGTAGTTTGGAAAGCATTTTTGCTGTAATTTAAACCTATGTGTTTTCATGGATGACTCATTTTAGGAAATGGTGTTCTGGCTAAAGGCAAATGTGTGCTATGTGCTTAGAGTAGGAATGTCTTTCTCACCACAGAAAGCAAGATTTTCAGAAGAAGTTACAATCTATCCTGTGCTGTCTTGTCAAATATTACTGAGATGGTCATGGTTCCTCTAGTATTTCTATTACAATTTAAGTCTCAAACCCAGATAGTTTGAACAGATCTGTGCTGGGTAACTAAAGTCAGATTGTGACAGTGTCTACCAAAAGCAAAAACAAGCCATCTCTGGGGGGGTTTGTGAAACTCCATAAAACAAAAACATGTGACAGATTAGGAAGCAAACAACACCAAGCACTGATAGAAAGCTTTGAAATAAAATGTATATTCAGAAAGCACTGTTCTTGGAACGGGCTTTTTGTACAAAACCTACAATCTGCAGCTTGGATCTAAAAAGAGCATGCTGGAACTAAGGAACTTAAAGGTCCCTTCCAACTGAAACCATTCTGTGATTCTATGATTCTGTGATTCCATGATTCTGTGTTCCAGCCTTGCTCAGAGAAGCGATATAAGAGTCAGTAAAGTAATCTCTCTGCATTACAAAAAGCTAATTAGCAGTCAGAGTAACTGCTGCTTTATCAAACTCTCCACCAGAATACAGAGATTATTTTGTGATCTCCCTGGGTGTTACACATGATAGTTAATGATATTTTTGCAAAATAGTCTTTCTCCATGAATACCTGAGAAATTTTATATTATATTGAAATTTTCATAGGTCTGTAAATTAACTGTGTTTTTATATTGTCAAAACTACTATAATATTGCTGACATTCCTGCTTTGTGATGAAATAGGATTTTGATTTCCACAGAAACAGAGTAGTTATCTGTTTCAAATGTCCAGCGTCACTGGCACAAAAAAACCCTCAGCCATCTGCAAATAGTCTGAAATCAGCTTGTAAGGAAGTTGGCCCAGAATGGCTGGTCTTGCGGATCATATCATCCATAGTGGAGGCAGAAGTGGTGAGAATGCTAAAAAGGATGTAAAAAATAAGAGCAGCATAGCTAATGAGCAACCATGGCTTGAATCTGCTCAGCCTCTGCTTGCTGGGACAGCAAAAGCTTCTAACTTGATTTCACTGAAATGAGTTTGTTTCATTTCTCGGGATGATTTTTTTCTGCTGTTTCATTCTTACCTTGTGAGCAGAATTCCTTTCTAACTGCTTGCTAGCTTCCTCTGCTTCATCTTCCGGAGCACTTTCAGATACTGCAACACTTCCTGCACCTCTAGATGCAGAACCAGATAAGCAGCACCTGTACTTTTCTACTGAACACAGGATTCCAAGAAATCTGCTCATTCAATGCCCTAATCAAAAAGGGCCAGAGTGTGCTTAGCTCTCAGCTGCTTGTAGAGATACAAAAACCAGCTTAGGATGTCTTTATTGTTTGCTGGGGTCCACAAAAAGGCTAGATTAAGCTGTTAGTGTTGTGTAAAATAAATTATTTATAATTCCTCTCTCAGAGTGAAAGTGGAAGGCAGCCTTTATCTTTAGGTGACCCACATACTTTTCCATGTGAAATCTTAACAGTTGGCCCTTCGTTTAGTAACTAAATTTACACTAAGGGTAAGAATTTCCAATGGATCTGAATATATGAGAGATAACACTGGTATAAAGACTTGGGCAACAGTAAATGCTGATGGTTTTTTTGGATAATTTAAAATGTTCTAAGTTCATGGAAGTGTAGAAATGTTGTAGTTTTAAGTTGAGCATTTTTTTTCTTGTTGGGATTGCCAGAGTAGAGCTTGTCGTGTATAGCTTTTGTGCACCCAAAGACTGCCAGTCTGTGTAACAGCACTGCTGTGGCCAAAGGGACCTAGAGCACAATGTGCAGTTTTTCCAACCACAGTTTTGTTAGGTGGCGGGTGGCCAGCTTTGGGGTCGCTGCATCTAGATAGGAAACTGACTACATCTTGGTGGATGCTGCCAGTTAAATATCCCTACAGTCCATCACTGGGACCTGATATGAGTGAAATCACAGTGCGCGTAATGCTAATGGACGAAGAAAATACTGATCTTGTGACATGACACTGAACTCTGAAACCCTGATCCAGACATTGTGCTTATGCCAGAAAACAAAAAACTTCAGTTTTCCTGCCAGCATTCCTGGCTGTCAGATACTTCAGACAGCAGGAGTCTGCAGCCCCATTTTGTATGTGCTTTATATTTCCTGCAAGGCTTGAGGTACAGTGAAGGGATTCACACCTTTTCACTTCACGCCTTGGCTGTCTATTATTTTATTTGCTTCCCTTTGCTTGTGCAGATATGTATTCCCACACTGAGAGTAATACTGTTTTCAGTGCCCCATTTCTTTGAATTGGTGATTCAAATGCATGGCTTCTTTACCAAGAAGGATGCCACCTCTGGTCCGTGTTCATGAACCACAGATGGTGGGGAAAGGATAGCAGGAAAGCATCTCTCTGTGTGTGTTTTTGTGCGTTTGCCTGCTTGTCTCCGGAGGTGCAGGAGCAGGGTGCTGAGCAGGATCCTCAGACTGACCCCACTTGGCTGCCTTTGTTTATGACTTGGGGGTTAGTCATTTCATTTCCAGTCAAAGCTCATGTAAGAGCCAGCTTTTTTCTTGCTGATGTGTCATTTTGCCATACTGTAATACACTAAGCAGCACTGCTGTGTATCTGCAGGACCTTCAGAAGAGGGTCAGGGATTTCCAGCTTATGAAGAGTGTTGAGTTTTCCTGCCCATCACATCAACATTTGGTTAGGCATTCAAGACTCCATTGTTGGTTTCACTTTTTCCAGCAGGAACATTATTTTTGCTGATAACCTCTCAGCTGGGCAGAACCTCACTCTCCCTGGGCTGATGGATGACTTCCTGAGGCTGGTGTTTCAAGGCAGGCTGCTGAGCTCTGCTTTCTTCAGGGACATGGCCAAAGCCATTTGAGTCACAAATGGACTGCACACACAGGCAGCTCAGGAGGTTTTTGATGCTAACATTTTATGGCTTTTCCTTTTCATTATGCCTAGTACTAGTTATTCAGGTACTGTGGGCTTTCCCTCTCGAGGTCACAATGGTCATGTGAACTTGCTAGAAACCACGTATCTGACATCTGTATTTCCAGGATAAAAAATTGCTACGCTGGTACTTTTTTTGTTTTTCAATGTGGCTGCACCCCTCCAGAGGCATTAGCAACTGTACTGCTACAGAAGCATTTGTTTCCATCTTTAATTTGGCTGATTTCCATGTTGCATCTGCTCTCTGCTTTTAGAGTGATGCTGGAGTTGGAAGTTCACATGTGTGATAAAGATCTGTATGAACAGACCTAATCAGGATTTCTGCTAGAACAAACTGTGGATGGAGATTGTGCTGACCTATCCGACCAGTCATCCAAAAACTATGTCCATGAATTCAAGCCATTTGTTAGTCTTGGCCTTTATTTTATTCTTTTTTGTGCTGCTCACCATGAAGTTTTCTCTTGCTACACAGGAGATCCTGCTGGGGATTTTGGTAGCTCTGCCCCACTTCTGTTCCTGTCTGACTGAAATATGCTCTTGTTTCTGTTCCATGAATGAATCCCTTTGGGTTGGCAGAAGTTTTTGCAGTGCACAGATTGCTGCATTCAGCATCTTAGTCTGAACCCTGGGCTCTTGCTCATCCCAGCCTGTTAGCGTTATCTCTTGCTTTTTAGGAAAAAGAATAAATTCGCTTTTATTTCCTGTCAGATCAACTTCCAGCCCAACTTCCAGCCTCCATTGAAAGTCCATGAGACACTGCTATCTAAATGTCTTGAGCTATAGTATAAATAGATCTTGCAAGTTGTTTATAAGTGCTCCTTTTTGCACAGACTGTAGGGGGAAAAAAAAAAAGCCAGAAAGAAAGGCATTTTGGAAAAGCAATCCCATTTAGGCCACCACATGGTTATTCTATAGCTTAGTCTCCTTCTGGAGCGTATGATAAATATGTACTTGGTGCAATCAGATTTACTGCTTGTCCCTTGAGAAAGAGCGCAGGCAGCCAGCCTTGGGGTGCTCTCAGGGGTGGTGGGTGTGCATGTGTTTATGTGTGTGCGTGTGAGTGTGCAACACTCCCCCAAGCTAATTTCCCTCCTTCCCCTGCACAGGGCATGCATTTCATCACGGGCTCAGATTGCTTCCAGATGAGTGGAGACCACTACAGAGGGATGTCTGTTTGCAAAGGTGGTGGTGTTAGGAAAGGGCTTTCTGCAGGGCCCCGTCTGTGTGCGGGAAAACAAGGGGAGGCGGGGGCTGTAGAGCCACCCATACGGCCTTCCCTTTGCCCACAGGCTGCACAGGGCAGTACCGTGCCACTGAGGTGCCCACCTTCCCTGTCTGCTTTAGGAGGGTGGAGAATGGATCCGGAGGTGGTTTCTGGGTGGGCCTGTGTTTTTATTACCACCAGGGGGCTGCCATCTGCTGGTAATTATTTCTGCTGTTTAGATTTATTTACTGAAGTGCAGCTCAGCAGCCTTCCAGGATAACCTGAGCTCCTTTCATTCCATGTTATTCCGCTGAGAAAGGAGAGCTGCCCGTGGCAGTGGGAGGACGAGTGGACCAAAACATGGGACAAGGGGCTGAGAAGGCAGAGCGTTCCCGACTTGAGCTCTGGAAGCTACAGGGTGTCACAAGTCAGTGAGTCAGTGGAGTCGTGTTGCTGCAAAAAAAGCAAACATCCCAGTGGCTTGTATAAACAGGCATGCAGCCTGCGAGAAATGTGAAGTAATCCTTCCGTCCTGCTCAGCATCGATAATGCTCAGCTGGACTACAGCAGATGACGCATCTTGACAGAGTCTACAGGAACTTTGGTGAGGCTGGGGGACAGCAGCAGGAAGGGCTGTGTTCTACACAGATGGATGCTGGGTGAAGGGAGCCTTGTTACCTGAGAAGGGTGGTGATGTGGGACCAGGCTGTGGTTCTAGAGGCTGCTGGGGCCAGTAAGTCCTTCTCAACATTGGTAGAAGATACAAACTAAAGGAGTTTAAGTTCAGCCAAGCAAATGCCAGTTAAGCACTGAGATGAACTTCCTCTCCAGAGAGGAGGTAAATGGCTCCCTGTGATAAACACTGTGATAAGACTGAGAAGTCACTGGCCTAGTGCTGACAACAGTCAAGAGCACCATGGAGATGCCTACCCTGCCTTTGGGCCAGGGAGGAAGAGGAAGGCATTCATTTAGGGATACCTCCAGCTGTATAAGCCCCTTCTGCAGGTATAGCTCCAACACAAAGCTACTGTGCATGGGAAGATGCTCAGGGAAGGACTTGATCAAAGGGACACTGCAGTTTCTTATGCTTGAGGGGTGCTGCCATGGGGATGAATCAGTACACAGCCTCCGCTGTCCTCCTCTGCTTCCAATCCTATTTCCGTGGGCATGGGATGCACCTGCAAAACCTGTCACTCCCACACTCTCCTAAGACATCCTCATTATCAGTGCTGGCCATGTGGAAGGAATGCAGCAGCCCCATGCTTGTAAATTGCTTGATGTCCTTTCAACATTTAGCTGTACTGAGCTCAACTTTTCAACATGGATTTTGTTCTTTTTAAGTGAATTGATGCATTACATTAGATAAAAAATGAAACTATGCTGCTTATAGTTTTGTTGTGGATTTATTCTCGGGCAACACTACATTACAGAAAGTTCAAAACAAACGGGGTGAGGTCAGCGTTGCAATTCCAAATCATTTCTTTTTCCCCTTCAAGAAGTATTTTGCATGGCATTTTAATGACTCCGGTTAATAATCCCATTTTTGCCCTGTGTTTTGTTTTCATTTAGAGACACAAAAATATTAAAATTTTCCATTTAAAGGAATTCTGTAGAAGTATAAACTGTGTCCATCTCCTTTAGATCTTGGGAAGTTAAGAACTTCCATATGCTGTGTCTGAAGTCCTGAGTTAGAGCATAATATATGTGTTTTCAGCTTATAGGAACACTAAGGCGTTAGAGTTAATGGCTGCAAGAATTCACTATATGATTCAGGTGCATTGCTCAGTCAAAATCTGAAAATAGTCTTGACGGGGCTCTAGTAAGTGTGGAAGCTTTAGGCTAGAGTTGCTGCAGGTATCAGAAAAGTGCATATTTCTTTCATTATTCTTGAGGATCCTGGAAGGAGTGTAGGCACAAAATTTTATTTATTATTATTATTTTCATTTGTATTTGGTAGTTCCATTTAGGCTGACTGTGGGTTTTGGGGAAAAAATGGTTTTACATGGAAGTTTTAGATGCCCCCTAAAGTGGATATTGAATAGTAGCTGCAGTAACTCGTGACATCTAAATTAAGGGATTTGTATTAAATGAAAATACAATCCATAAGGGTTAAATATTGGGAAAAAAAAATCTCTTTCAGAAAGGAGGCATGATCTGCTAGCTGCACCTTTCAGCAAACGGGATTTGCAGAATTCTTGCATCAGTTTCCTGAGGCTCTCTCTGAGGAAGTTTCTCTCAGCAAAAGAAAAGTTGATTTACTGTATGGTGTTCAGAGATAATGTTTGAAATCCAGAGCATCACTTCTGAGCCCAGTTACATGTACTTTGAGCTATATTTTGGAAGAAACAGGTCTGCTGCTCAGATATCTGTTTTCCTATAAAAAGTGTTTTCACACAAACACTTCTTCTTTGATAAATATACTGTCAAGACTGTTGGTTTAAGTGTTTGTTTACATTTTAAAAGTATGTAATTTGTGTGGAAACTCTTTCTTTTTGAAAAAAATCCAACAACATTAATCTTATATCCAGAATCCTTATTTATTTATTCATCTGGCCAAGGGCTAAAGCATTTGACCTAAACATTTTGGCTGCAGTAATGCCACCACTGCTCACAGGAATTTTCATTTGGGTACGTGGGACTTGTGTTTTCCTGGGAAAGGCGTTCATCAGAGCCCTTTGGTTCATGTGGTACATCATGAACTTGTGACAGCTGTGAAGAGTTGCCTTCCTTCACAAAGAGAAGGAAACGTGCTGTAGTGAGAGGAGCCTGGCTTGACTCCAAAATTTAGCCAATGTGCAAGGATAGCAGCATCACTGTCCTTGCGCAATTCACAATCAAAATATCTCGTATCTCTGCAACCGTGAAAAAAAAAACCCACAGCTGTTTGGTTGGAAATTTTCAGGGGTACAAAAAGGAATAAATAACTCTTCTGATGAGTTCAGATATAAATCACTGAACCATATTTCATTTTGCTGTTGCTTTAGTGCCAGCCCAGAGCAAATATTTGCAAGTTTGCCTCTAAATGGTTTCTTAAGCATCAGAAAGTTTTTCTTGCCACTTGTCCTTTTTTTTTTCCCCAGAAAGAAATGCCCTGCTGTGGCAACTGAGATAGCTCTAAAATAATTTTTGTCTAACTATATCCTTTTTTCATTTGTAAATGTTTGGTTTCTTTTAAATTCAGGAAGAACAATGAATAGCTATTTTAAAATAACAATTTCTCATTAGGAAACCAAGAGTTTGTTCAGGGCAGCACAATAATGTAATGCAGGACAAATTACACAGTAAGTTTTCCTTTTTTCAAGCATTCTTTTGGATAGTTCTGGTTTGTTTTCAACCATTTGACTTTTCTAGAGCAGCTTTCTTTGTTTCGTTGGTTTTTTTTCTCATTTGAACTATTCTTTGGGAGATTAAGATTTTTTCCTTCACAACTTTCATAAATTATCTCACAGTCGTTGGATGGTGCAGACTCACAGTTAATAGGCCATATAGATGAGATCAGCCTTCTGACCCATCTGTATTCATTGTGAGTATGAGAAGTGCTTGCAAACATGGGTTAATACAAAAATTTTATCTAGATTTCACAAAAAGGCCCTCCCACAGTATACACATGAATACATGGATTAAGCCTCTGTGGTGAGTCAGGATTGTGGGAGAGCAAATTACAACCCTGCAGGTGGCTCGTCAACATTTTGCTCTGCATAGCTGGAAAATATTTATGTAAATATTCCAAATTTCAAATAGGAGAACTAGAAATCAGTGTTTCCTAGAGAATAGAACCCTGATTTGGTATATTAACATCTGTGACACTCCAGCAATGTGAAGCATCACTACAAGGAACTACGCTGTTGGTGACCTGTTCAGACCTGGCATTGGCACCCAACACATGTCAGCAACACTATGCAAAGTTTTACCTTTCATGCAAACACTTCATTGCCCAGATTTGTCCACACTTGACAACCAAAGTTTGATTTTTAAAATTATTTTAATATCTTTGTGAAAATATATGTTCCTGAAAGATCCACAAATTGCTCTGCTAAAATATTAAGGCTTGGAGAAACATGGGGCTTGTTTGCAAGGCCAGGCTCTGAGTCTGCAAGCTTGTACTGCTCTTTGCTCACAGCCTCATTTTGTTCAGGAACCCATCACCCACACACAGGAGGCTTTTCTCTGAACTTCAGACCCATCCCTGTCTTTTCATTGCTGTTTATCTTCAGTGCTGGATAAGGAGCAATGCAAATAAATCACCAAAATCACTGGTATTTCGTAATTATATAAAGGCATCCTCACTGCAGTATGCACTTACATCTTGTGAATAGCTAATGGCTGCTCAAACTGACAGCAGGTCAAAAGTGCACAGCAGCCATCTCAGGGTCTTAAAAATAAATAAATAGCTGATTCTGTTGATTCTAGTGTGGAGAAATGTACATCTGAACTCCCTGTTGTGTGCAGGAGGTGCTTCCTCATTTACCAGAAGGAAAAATTTGGATGAACTTCCTGTGGTGACGCATTTCTCAGTAGAGCTTAGCAGATAATAACAGGGAAGGAGGCTGTGATTTGGGATTAGTGCCATACGTGCAGGGTCCTGTCTCAGTGGGACTTGTTGCACCAGTGATGCTACAAACACTTTGGCAGCCCAGGGCAAAAAACACTACCATATGCAAACATCAGTGAGAAGAATAAGAGGAAAACTTGAGGAAAGCAGCTTTTTATGCTGGATATTTCTTTTCTTGGGTGGTTGGCTGTCCTGCAACACTTGGAGAAGAAAGGTGCAAACAAGAAATAAGCTGGGAGAAGGCTACAGTGCAGGAGTGGGGAGGAGAGGAAGCATTATCTGCTGGAAACGCTGTGTCAGTAAATAATGAAATACAGTAACAATAGGTAGCAAAAAACCCCAGAAAGTAGGAGCACAGTGGATGATGCCTCTACAGAAAAGCAGTGAAAGGCTCACCGCCTCCAGTGGGAAGGAGAACATGCTTGGGTCAGGTAGCAGGCTTCTCTGCCTCTGATTCCTGAGATCACACAGCCAGGCATGCTGAATGTAATTAAAACTCCCAGCAGGCACCATTTACCCAGGGGTGTGCCTTGGCTGCTCTGCTCTTACCAGCGTGATGCAATTGCCTCCATTAGGCACAGCTCTCTGAGCACAAGTACCAGTGACTCAGTGGCTGCTGCCTACCTGTCCAACCGCTCTTGGGCTCAATTAAACGCAGTCACGGAGCACAACACGGTGCCCATTAGTGCTGCAGCATGCCACAGCAGCCTGACACAGGGAGCTGCCTTCAATAAGCTGGTGTAAAGGTGCCATAGGGTATATAGCAGCCTCCTGTGTGCACGCAGCGAGCTAGCAATAGGGGTTGCTCCAGCACTATGCTGCCAAAACAAGGCTTAGCACGAATATTGTTTTCTCTAAAAATAAGAGTAATTAAAAAAGAGAGGGAGAGTGGAAGTGGTGATGTATGCTAAATACTGTCCTTTTTGAAGTCTGATCCCTGTTTTCTCTGAATTCAGTGCTGGTCTTTATCAGTGTCGCTGCTGCACACTTGGCCTGCTGTATGGCAGATCCCCAGCACAGCACAGAGGATGGTGCTAAGACTTTGGCCTAATGCTTACAATGCCTTGGTTTTATTCTCTGCTCTGATGGTCTAATCCCAGATTCATCCCAGCTAAATTTAGGCACTTAGCAGCTCTGCCTGAGGTAGCAGCTTTGCATCCTCTCCAAAGGAGGCAGGGATGACGCCGGGCTGTGGTCCTCCTGTGCCTTTGGGGAAGGGGCCGAGGAGGCCAGGGAAGGACTGGGAAAATACAAAGGGATGGGAGAAGAAAAGGCTCTGCTCCCTGGCACTGAGGTGGAGGACTAACTGCCAGGTAAAGCCCTCTGTTTTTATCTCTGGAGCAGCAGGAATAGACTTTATGTCAGAAAGAAAGCTTTAAAGGTTGTGGGGCATGGTGATGCCACAGCAATGGGGTGCAGGGCAGGGAAATTCTATTTAGAGACCAACCCCAGCCTCTTTGCTGATGTGTCAGTGCTGTGTACCAAGTGACTTTGTGAACAATGATAGGCTTCCTTATGGGCTTGTCAGGTCAAGGTATGGTTTCTCTTGGATCATTTGAGAGCAAGGAGACAGGCCAGCTGCTATTTTTCTATAGGCCTCTGTGAGAGACTGGGAGTATGAAGTGAGCCATGAGAGGGAAAAGTATTGCTTACAGAGATGCCAGCAAGAGCACTATACATTAGTATATACTTGCAAGTTTTCTCGTGAAAGAGAAGCGATGATAGATTGGCAGATAACTCAGCAATTGCTTTTCACATGTTCATTTAGGGATTTGGGCAGATGTGGGATTTCAGTATAGCTGCATGTCACCATCTGAATATGTAGAGGAGAAAACTCTGGATTCCTGTAAACAGATCCTAAAGCACTGTAACTGGCTTCCCTTTTTTTTTGTTCTGGAGTACACGTTAAATGTGTTATTACATGACTGTGGTAAGGAGCAGTACATTCTAATGACTATAATAAATTAATCCTTATAAAAGCTCTGTGAGTAGTAGCGTCACTATTAATGTTGGCAAAAATCTTCAAAGGCAAAGCATGAAGTAAATGCAAGGCGTTTACATTAGCATTCCAGGCATTTGGTAATGAACAGCTCCACAGGGTCACACTCACTCCCACCATCTCCTTTGGAGCATGTCACAGGACAGATGAGAACAGACAAAGTGTCCCACTGATCTTCAGAGTGGATTTTGGGAAATGCCATCCCTGAACTGCAGCTTTGTTGTGGCTGTTGGTGCTGCTGGATCCCTCTATTTCTGCAATAGGAAGCCTGGGGATGTGTGTGTAATGTGCATCATAGCATTAGTCTCTTGGTGGACTTGAGTTTACTATGCAAATATATTTATATAAAACAAATTACAGGAAAATGTCTCTTTCCAGAAAATGCTGTCAGTCTAAATAGTAAATACAGGAGAAAATACGTGCAGAAGAGTGGAAAAAGTAAGCATGCCTGGCACTTTCCTTGTGGCAGAGCTGGAATCCAGAGGCTTTGCCAGAAGGCTGGCTGTCTTCCTCCAGCACCGTCACCCTTCTGCTTCTCCACATTTTTTATATTTATTTTTTTACCATTTAGTAATTTCCTTTCCATTCCAACAGTAAGTAGCCTGGAAGTCTTCCTGTTGGTTTGAGAGTAAAACCAGATTCAGAAGAAAGTTTCTTCGTAGTGTCACAGTGTGTGAAACTTGCCACTAGCCTTTTCCCTGTTACACTTCTTGATGGAGTTTCCATTCCAGAGCAGAGCTGAGCTTCAAGCAGCCACAGGAGGTCTTGCCTCAATCCTGAATTTCTGCATTTTCCCCCGAAGGGCAAACCAGCAGAAACTTCTTTCAGACTGACAGGTAAAGCAAGCATCCTGCTAGTCAGTGACAGCTCTATCCAGTCACCCTGCTCAGCAGCCACATCCTGAATGCTTCATGGGGTTTTAACTTGATCACTTAATTGACAAGAGATGTGGCTTAAAATTAACCCTGACATTCCTCAGCCTGCCTGCATTCTGTGGCACAAAGGTGCTTTGGGGAGCTCTGACTTGTGGATGCTGGATGTGCAAAGTAGAACAGGGGAAGCAGGGTGTAGGGAGTAAACACCTAAGAAATCCCTCTTTATGACTGCTTGGCCAAGCAAGGTGGGAGAAGAAGTCTTCTTTTCTCAGGGCATTTGCTGCCCCAGATGTGTTCTTACTGCAGCGTAACATCAACTGCTGCTCTGCCACTGTGCAGAAAACACTGGGCCCTAGAGAAAGAGACCTTAAGAAATAGCAGTGCTAATTCTGCATGGTTTATTTACTCAGGAGCACTCAGGGCAGAAATGCTGATGTGGGCATTTGGATGTGGATCCTGGGGGAAGCTTGAGGAGTTTCAGTCTGGGAATGGAATCAGAGAAAAGAAGCAGTTCAGCCTTCAAGCAAAGGTGTGTGCTGAAAATGCTGAGCAAGATGATCAGCTTTCAAAAAATGAAGGGAACCTGAGGATTATAAATGTTTTCCTGAGAAATGATGCCCTGCAGCTCTGACACAGGCTGTGTGACATGGAATGGCTGTTAACCAGGTGGCTTACCAAGCTCCATGGTATGTTCTCCATCTCTGGGTTCTTAAGTAAGCAGGAGCTAATTTTTCTCTTAAAAGAGATGTGTGCAGTTCAAACAGGCATTAACTCAACACAGTCCTCTCAGCTGCATCATGAAGGATATCAGGCTAGATGGTTGTTCTTGTCCTTCTTTCAGTTCATGAATATATTAACATTTTCTCCAAATAGCATATTCTCTGGGTGTTTTATACACATCACAAAGGATGTTCTGTTTGATTTCAAGGATCTGTTGCAGTGACCATGTAGTACAGCAGCTTATGCAGATTTCTGAATGGGGAATGCATTTTTCTGCGAAATACAATTAACACCTTCCCCCTCCTCCCCAATTTGTGAATTGTTTTAATTTTAAATTCTTAATAGAAGCAATGTTTGGTGGATTGTATTTCACAGATTCATAGATTGCAAACTTCTGGTGATCCATTTTATTGCAGCAAGATTCTTTCCAGAAACATTATACTCTGTGTTGCTGTTTTGTGACTGGGACATGTGGTAACTCTGAGAATGAGTCAGTGCCAGATTCTACAATACATTTCTACGTTGTCATCCATACAAAGGAAAATCAGAAACATCTGTCCTCCTTTCTTTTATTCATGGAAAAGAAATGTTGCAAACACAAACAAGTATAGGTAGTAGAAGTTAGTGCACGAGTAGGAAAAATAAAAGAGCCATGTGGGAATGTATCCTTGGGTTTATTATTCAAAATGACAAGTCACTGGCTATTATTTACTAGTAATAGACATTGATGTTTACTACTCTGCAACTCTCTAGGAGTAGTCTCTGCTCATCTTGTGACCATGTACCTACGTGGAAGGAAGGTTATAATTATCTTCTAATCTTTGAAATCAGTTGCAACTTGAACCAAAGGAAGAGGAAATATTTCACCTTTCTAGAAGTTTGAAGCTGTGTTTTTAAGTATTCACTCAAATTGCATATTTTAGAAGTTATTTTCTTTTATGTTTGCATCACAGTGCCATTCTTTAGCATCTCCCTGGTTCGGGTTTCTGTTTGCCAGGACACATACTTCCCTCCTGTCCTTAATTTGTCATGCCATAGTCAGTTGCAGCCAGTCAGAGCATAAGTGTAGAGAAAATTGCTTCAGGGTGTAAAAGCTAAAACAGGAAAGATATTAACGTTTGATTAACATAGGGAAAATGTAATGCTTTTTTTTTTTGATGAACAGCAAACAGGCCAACCTGCTTCTTAGACCTTGTTTGACAGAAGGTTTTTGGTGAGCTCAGAAGCACCCCTCTCAATGACATTGCTGTTGCTTCTATCATGCTGGGTATATCAGCTCCATGGGATAAGCTTAGCAGCGTTCTTGTTATGAGAACTTGGAAAGCATCCTTTTGTGTATCAGTTCTCAGCATTCCTGTAGATTAGGAATAATCTCTCTCTCTCTCTCTTTTCTTCACCCTCCATAATTCATAAATACAGAAAGATCTCTTTCCCTGAGTGCTTATTGCAGTTCTCTTTTTTGGAAAACACCATGCATTTTTCCAGACTCTGTTGGCTGAAAATATAACTAGAATGTACCAGTGCTATTTCTTTCAATTAAGGAACCTCAGCACTGAAAGAGTTAGGGTTGAGTGAAATATTTTTGTTCACATTTCTTACATGAACCTAGGCAACTGTTGAATATACTTTGGTACTTTGGAAAATATCACAGCAAATTATTTCTACTGGAGAAAGATAAGACACAATTTTAAAAGCCTCTATATTATTTAAAAATTATCAGCACGATGCTTTGTAACTACGAATGATGTTTCAGAATGTTCTGCACATTTGAAAATGGACTTTGTGACTGAACTGGGCTTTCATTTTGGTTTGCTGAAAATTTTGAAAAATAACTATCCACTTTTTGTGAGAACTGCCAACACATTATATAGTCACTTACATCGCCCCTAATATTTGTATCATTGGCAAAAGTATGAGAAGGTAGATAATTGTATTGATGCTAAAATACATACTTCTGGCTTGTTACTAATTTTGCCCAGGTTGGCTTTGTCCCCTCTGATACTTGCTCCCATGTGATTTTTCGTGACCCTGCTTCCTTTTTTCTTGCTTTTATAACTGAAGTGTAGAATACAATGATACAGACTTTTTTAAAGACCAAAAAAATAATACCTTTTGAAAGAATTAGACAGATTCAGCAGAGCAAAGGGCGCTGGCGCTCATCAGACAACAGTATGGGTGCAGCTGCCATTGCAGAAAATCCCTGTGCCACAGTCTGCTTACAGGAAACTTCCACTCTTTATATTTCTGCGTTGGTTCTGTTGCTCTGTCCTTAGGTATCCTCTGCTCAATTGTGTCTGGAAACTTTCCAGTGTGGTATGGCATTTTCTCTGCTCTTATGGCAATTTTGGTTATCAACGATCATAAGAACAGACAAACTGTAACTGAGCAGTTTTAAGAGTTTCATCAAGATTCAGCAAAACAGGAATGTCAAGAGTACATGAGCTTTATTTTTTCATCTGTGTGCTCTTCATAGTGTGGAAACACTTGTGCTTGTATTCTGGTGGTGGTGCTTTTTGGAAGATGAATGACTGAGACCACTATTTTTATTTATTTTTTTCTTTTCCCTCCAATCTCATATGTGTGATTTGCCTGGCATGTCTGTCTCTGGAGCACAAAGACGTGCACCGCTTTTCTTCTTACATATTAGGGGAGATAAAAGGGAGCAGAGGAAATAGTGGGAGAAGTACTGCTAGATTTATACTGAAACTCAGCAATGGAGGCTATCCCTGAGCAGTGCTCAGTGCTTAGTTCCCAAGCCTCTGACCACCAGGCACATGTTAATGAAAGATAAAGCAGTTTCCAGATGATGGGTCACAACTGCCATGAGAGAAATGGTGACAGGAGTGCTGGTGGTGGGAGCAGTCTGCAGAGGTTGATACCACCACTGTGTTTAGTAGACATCTGCAGTAAATCCAAGGAGAGAAAGGGAATGGGAGGTGGAGAACAGCAGCAAATGACAAACACTCTGCTCGACTTGATCATGCTTTTTTTCATTCAGTTCTCCATACAGTAGTAACAGCTCAGACTCTGCAAGATAGATCACTAATTACTTCTCTCCTGTAAGCCACTACGAGACTTCTGAGTGCAATACAAAACCTGACTTTCAGAAGGCACATTGTGGAATCCAGACTTAGGTGGTGAAAAATTGGGTTCTGAGTCACATAGACCATAGTGGGGAAGAAGGCAGTGAGGCCTGTAGCCTAACTGGATTTTTTTTTTAACGGCAAGCAGAAACTGTTACATAGTCTTAATGAAAATGTGAATAATGTAGATGACCATGAATTAGCACATAATTCCTGAATTGAATGGATGTGGAGAAGGTGTTTGTGGTTATAATTTTGAAGGAAAAATTTAGAAAATTGTAGTATGTGTGCCAATGGTGCTGTGTTGCTGTGGGTTGCGTGATTGGGAGTATAGTCTGGGGGTTGGTTAGGTAAAACAAACTAACAACAACAACAACAAAACAATAGACAAACGCCAAAAGGAAAGAGATTTTGATACTGTTGCAAATTTTCTAACACTCCAAAATATGCTTGCTGCCTCTATTAGGTGATTTAACATGCCCTTTGATTTTAGTCTGGGATTTAGAAAATACAATGACTTCTGAATACTGCCAATATTAATTTGTAAAAAACTTTTATGTGTTAAAGTATTATTTTGAAGCCATGAAAAAAAGACAGAAAATCTCCCTTAGAAAAAGTCTATCTCAGTTTTATATGAACAAACAGTGAGAAGAAACACAGCATCTCTGGAGAGATCATTATTGAAACTTATCCTTTTGTAGGTTGTAATGAAGTTAACAGAATTAAATTGGACTTTTCAGGCAGGATTTATTCAAGCAGTTGTTATAAAACTGCATGTGAATATAAACACATCATTTTTATGAAAACTGTAAAAAAAAAAAAAAAAAAAAAAAAAAAAAGATATTTCAGCTTGGATATTGGTCAGGATCTTGCCTGTAGCCCCAGCAGCAGGTGGTTGGCTAAACCATCAGAGGCTCTAGAATGCAGGGTCAGCAAGGGTGTGCTGCATTAGGAATGGTTATTTTAAATCATTGAATATGGAGTGAGGAAGTTTCTTTCAGAATTTTTTATACCATAATGCAAGAGTATAGTTTGGTTCTGTTTCAGTCTCAGCATAATGCTTTACTGGATGTGTACTTTAAAGCACGGCCAGTGGTTTAATTCATCACATGAAAGCTGACTAATCTTTATGTATATTTGTGTATATTGCAGCAAGCATAAAATAATATTGTTCTTAATAACAAGCTATTCCTTTATTTGTTTTATTTAAAGATGAAATGAAACTTGGAGGCTAGGTTTGAGTAACAATAAATGGGGTTGCATTTCTCATGCATATCCAATGTCTTACTGAAACACTGAAATGGTACAGGTTGACATAGAAATTGAGGCCCTGAAAGAGTTCAGAGCTGGACCTCAAGGAATGTAAAACTGGATGATGCAAGGTGCTTCTGAAAGTAAGGCTGCTTGTTTCCTCTCCGAAATCACTCAGCATCTTCAGGCCTTGCACAGTAGCTGAAGTCCTGCTGCCCCCAGAGCCCACAGGGCACTGCTGTGAGCTACTGGGGCCAGGTTTGCACGTGCATGCTGGTGCTAGGAGTGCTTCTGTAAACAAGACGACACTACATCCCCTGTCATGCTCAGGCTTGGTTTCAGCCTGCTGGCCTTGACCCCTGAGTGCTGTAGAGTCCTTTGATCTTTTCTGTTTTGTTGTGAAGACGCATCTCCTGGTGAACCTCTTTTTCTTTTCTTCATTTTATTTTCCTTTAATGATTTCTGTATCTGCTTCCTAAAATTTGAGTGAAATAAGAAGTGCCTCTGTGATCAAATCTTGTGGAGCTGTCTTATTGCCTATTCAAATTGGTCAGAGGAGGGAAGGCAGCAGGATTTGCATTCAGCAAATGAGCTCATGCTCACATACTCTTGTTTTACTCATTTTTTTACTCAGGGCTGCGTAAGAAATGTGATTTATTTGCAAATGAATTACTTTAATAATAGGTTTTAAGTTGCACAGAACATAGACCTCACCCAATCTCTGCAGCTGTAAAAGTAGGAACGTGGGTGTGGTTGCCTGGTAGCAGGCCAGGATGATACAGTTCAAGGGGGTGGATAAAATAACATTTACACTTACAGTAACTGTTTAAAAATGTAATTGAGTTCTGCCAAATCCTTCAAGTTCGTTTGGGGAATCCAGCTTGCTAGGGTTGCCAGCACTCAGTTCTTCTCACCCTGATTTGCTGCAAGTATCTCCTCCTGCCAGATGCATTTCACCGCAATGGTCCCATTGTGGAGTGTGAGGTTCCACCACCTCATCTCTGCAAACAGTAAGATGCTCTCAGCCTGAGCAAGCAGGGACTTGGCCTGGCCCATAAATTTGGCAGGGAGGAAAAACAAAATCCCAGAGGAAGTGTTCCACTTACAGCTCTATTTGTGTTGCAGCAAAGGCTACAAGCCCAGCAAAGCCCAGCTTCTGCTGGATCTGTGAGGAAGAGTGTGGAGAAGAAGGCAATAACTTGGAAGCTGGCTCTTTTCCTTCCAAGCTGGAATGGCACAAGTGGGAACTGTGTGTACCAGGCCTCTCATCTAAAAGAAATGTAAGATGAGGTCTTGACTGATTTGCAGTCTTGCAGCTGCCTTTTAAAAGTGGCCAAATGTTGACTGACGTAGCCTCGTAGCAGGAATTATTACTATTGCTCTCCCTGCATCCCTCCTATGATAGTGCCTGGTTTGAGAACACAGGCTGACTAGTTCATGGGGACCACTGAACCTGTCTGCCCTGTTTATTCTGGGACATTAGACTTAATCACCTTTGGCTATAATATGTATTTTCAGATCGGCATGTAGTGTTGAATATATAAGAGATATAACATCAGTTCTTTGGTACTTCATTCACACATCTAATTGCCTTCACTCTGAAAAATAATTCAAGATTTCTACTTTAAATCTGGCAAGTTTGTTTCTGATTAAAAATCTGATGGAACCTCACTGCATGATAAGATTTGTGATCTTCACTCCTTTTTCTGTTAGCTTTTCTTAACTAACAAATTTGGAATATTTCACCAATTTCAAATAAGTTTGAAAGCAATAAGAAGTCTCAAAGCAGAAAATTCCCGAAGGCTGATGAAAAACTGCTGTGGGTAGAGAAGAGGCAATCAGGGCAGGGAGAACTCGGCCATTGGAGTTTCAGGCTGCCTGTTTATTCAAGGAACAATTGGATTTTGTGTTGAGGGACGTGGTTTAGTGAGTACTGTTGGTGATAGGTGGATGGTTGGACTGGATGAAGTTGAAGGTCATTTCCAACTTTGGTGACTCTGTGATTCTGTGAAAAAAAGGCTCTTCACCTTGGCGGTGGGCATGGAACAGGATCCACAGGACTGTGGTCAAGGCCCCAAGCTGCTAGAGTTCAAGGAGTATTTGGACAGTGCTCGCTAACATAGGGTTTCAATTTTGGGTAGTACTGTGTGAAGCCAGGAGTTGAACTCGATGATCCCTTTGAGTCCCTTCCAATTCAAGGTATTCTAAAATTCTATGATTACATGCAGGGACTATTGTTTTGCAGACTATTTGCAGTGTATGTTATCTTATGTCTATCAGAGAGGTCATAAGAGACATTGAGACTAGGGAGGTTTCCTGTGGTTTTGTTTCCCTGAAGACTCTTACCACAAAAAAATAAAAAAATAATTAAAAAAATCATAGGAATTTAGAAATCAGGAATTCTGGTGTTCATGGACATTTTGTTTTTTATAAATTAAATAGGTTTTAACTCATTAATTTTTTCCATAAGTGGCATTTTTTTCTGCTCTCGAGTTCTGTGTCTTTCTTGTCCTCTTTTACCTTCTCTAGATTTTTCAGCACCTAAAGTATGGGTCTGCATGTAGAGAGATATTATTGATCTTAACAATGCCATATTCACCTCTGTACTTTCTTCTTTTTTCAAACCATCCAGTTTATCTTGCTTTGAAATCTGAGTGATTCTTTTCACTCAGATTCAATCCCAACTTGTCTTTATAACTAGTAGTGATTGCTAACCTGGTGCCTACCCTGTTCTGCAGGTTGAGGCTGTTGCTGGGAGCATGAGCATGCCTGGCTCTAGGCACACTATCTCTGGTATCACATATGGGGCTGTCCAGATCGCTGTATATGACCACCATGGTCTTCTCAGTTAGTTTTGAAGCAAATTGTCAGTCATCTATAGTATCAACTGATAGTTATTTTGTATTTCTTCTACTACGGTAGAGTACCATTGTACATCTTTTCAATAGATCACAGAACACCCTGATACACAGAGAGCTTTTTCCCTTTAGGAATTGAAAAACAGGCACTGGGTCATGTTGGAGAGACGCCAGTTATGTCAGTGATGAACTGCTTATAAGATAGCACTGCTGGCAGAGCAATAATATTTGGAAGAAATCTGTTCAGTTTCCATAATCCACTGATCTTCAGTAATTCTGCAGCAGGCAAGAAGGTTGCCTGAGGTCCTGCGTAGATGATGCTGCCATATGGTCATCTCTGTCCTCAGAAACATTATATGTAGACTTTACGTTCATATAACTTTGCATTTAATTTCATTTTGAATTACATTTACATTATGGGGAGAATATTCTTAACAAACGTAGGTTCAATGAAAGCCATTGGCCATATCACTGTGTAGTTAAGAGTATCCCCTCAGATCACACCTATACTGTTTTTCCTTTAAAAATCCTCAGACTCTCTTATAGGGAACTTGGGCATTCATTTTTAAAATAAATTCATTATTAAAAAAATCTTCAACACCTCTCCATGGCGTCTGAATATTTTTTCTATCCACAAGTTTTTCTTAAAGCCTTGACCAACTCTAAGTGATGCAGACACTGAAACCCCATTCAGAATCAGCCCAGTTTTTATAGAATCATGCAGCCAAAAATCTGGAAGAGATTGAATAAACTTTAGTATCTGTATGTCTGTTTGATCACACTGTTGAAGGAAACACGAGGCTATAGCATTGTTTAGATGTTCACTGCAGTGAAAATTAATTGTGAGGAAATTTTCCTGTACCCCTCTAACTAAACAAAGTTTGTACACAAAATTTGCCTGAGTATGATATGAAGCGAGCACTTAGCAATGTACTGTTTTAATTAGGAGATGGTCATTTCAAATACAACTTTTGAATCCAATCCAAAATTTTCAGTGTACACAAAATATTTCCAAAACAGACTTTTGAATATCTGAGTTTTAACTCTGGTCTTTAAGTACTGCAATTTATGAGCTGTTCTAGTCTGGGGCTAGTAAACAAGTCTATAAGTTACTGGATTTGTCCCAGAAGATAAATTGTCATCCAAATTTTAGCATTGTCTGGATCTATCAGTCTGTCCTGCAATTTTTGTCTCCAGGATGGAACAAAAAGCAGCCATTTCACATGAACACAGAAGGATTTTCAGTTGTAAAAATAATCTTTAAGTAAGATTTTTATGAAAAATCCTCCTTATGCCCATAAAAGGATCCAGCTTCCCTGAAGGTACATTTTCACAGCAGTATGAAAGATTTTTGATGTATCACCTCTGCTGAATTTTAATAGGGATGGAGTGCCTGGTTTTGCTTGTAGTAAAGATGTTTGATCTACATCCAGAACACGGATCTGTTTTTCTAGCTTCCCGAAATACAACAGCTGTATAGATATGAATGAAATAATGTGGATATGGATGCAGGAATGTGTGGAAATACCACCTTTTTTTATTATGTTGCCCGTGGATTTCACTGGTCAAAAAAGAATTTTTTCTCCAGATGAAACATTCCAGTTGCTATGAGGATGTGTGGACAACTGAACACAAACTTATTCCTTGATGTGTTAAGGCTGAAACAATTTGTGCTGTGTAGAGAGAGAGAGAGGATTTTGACTTCTTGTAGCTGTAGCAAAGTCCTTTCATCCCACAAAGGAAATGTAAGATTTACTCTCTGGTGAGCTGTGTCTCTGTTCTTGCTGTGCTTTGTGTAAAAGTCAGAAAGATCTGCAGATCTGCTTCATTTTTCATTGCAGTGCTGCTAGCCTGGTTGTTACATGACACTTTTTAAGAGCTATTTAAAATCTCATCTGACTAAAAAGGGGATTAAAAAAAACCTGTTTCATATTTCACCACACAAAATATTATGTTTATCCTTCACTGGATTAAAAAAAAAAAATAAAAAATCTTTGTTCTAATGTGGGATGATTCTAACAGGGGAATTATTCAGATTTCCAAATTTACAGTGCTCTTCCTGAGTGGTTAACTGTTCCCATATTTGTAAAAAGGAGGGGAGAGGAAATTACCAAAGAGGTTTTGGAAATTACCCTAGACATTAATGGTTGTTTTCTGTTTGTGTTTTCTTCTCATAAAGGTTTCTCAAGTCACACTGCTGTGCTGCACTCTTCTAAATGTCTGCTTTGGAAATAAGAACAATGTTGGGAACAGTTGCATGGTGTTGGTCTGTTTTGCATTACAAAGTGTTTTTGTATCATAAAGTTCTGGATCAGGTCGTTACCTCCATTGTTAAACATGAAGGAACAGAAACTCAGCTGGCCTAATTTGGCTTAGCTCCATGGATTTCACTGCTGTGAACAAACTAGAGATTTCACTCTTTGCAGAAGATTCCTCCATGCGAGATTTATTTTATTTTGGTTATGTGAATAATTTGTGAAATATAAAAAAATAACTGTATTGATTCAGCCTCTGTTAGCTCAGGGGAGAAATCCTGCACAAGGCATGCAAGGAGCTGGCTGTGGCTGGCTGCAAGTGGCAGGGCAGCACTGTGCCGTGTGTCTGGGATCGCTGCAAGCTAAGGCCAGCTCCTGCTTCAGGAATGCACAGGCAAGGGGCTCTGCCCTTAGCTCCTGGCCATGCCAGCGGAGCCAGTCCCACTGTCTGGGCATGGTGGGGACCCCCGTGATGACTGCAGTGATGACAGTGCCTGGGTTTGTCCAAACTGTGCTGGTGCAGCAGCAGCAGGGTCACATCCTGCATGGTCAGAAAGGCAAGGCAGCTCGCTCCTAGAAACTCTTTGCTAGAAAAGTCTGCTGATTTATTTATAACACCAGCCATGCAGTGCTGGCTAAAAATAACGGAAGGGCCAGCCTTGCAGGCTGGTGGCAGCCACCCTTTTCATCTTGTCGGAGATGGAGCTTAATTTTGATTCCTTGTCTGCTGAAGGACTGCCACATTTTTAAAGACGTAGAGACAACATGGACAGCAATGACAAGTTTCTGAATACCCAGCTTGACATTTACTTGTACCATTAGTTTCTTTCAGGAATCTTCCCCCAACTTTTTCATGCACTTACCCACACAGGAAATTGAACTGCTCTTCTCTGCAGGACCCTTTCCCTACATGAACTTATAATTTACTGCCAGCTTTTGCAGGATTTTTTGTTGTAGTTGTTGGTACTATTCTATCTTTCTTTGAAACCTAACCCAGATGGGTTTTGGTAGCATAGAGTACCACTAGAGTGCTGTAGATCATCCTGTAGAACTAGGGACTCTACCAAATACCTGGAAGGGTATAGGCATGAAGTCCTGGTCTGAAGTGGATAGATGCTCAACCTTTAAGAAAAGAAAAGGAGAAAAAGAGAAGAATCTTTATTTGCAGTGCCTGGCAAACCTACTGTGAAGCTCTTTGGAAGGGATGATGTGGTGGCCTTAGAGGTTGTTATTCCATGAGCTAAACCAAGGAGGCAGGAAGCTGCCATCAAACTGGTTTGTGGTAGAGTCCTCAAAGTAAGTTTCCACCTCATCCTGCCCTTTCTTAGCAAAGAAGAAAAATGTGCATCCTTTGATGTGGTAATTTGGAAAAAGTATAAGCAAAGTCTATGTAAGCAAGTGCTGGAGAAATGCGGCCTCTTTTCAGCTCAGTGTGATATTTTCTGTGCATGGGCTTCTACACTGTCAGCAGAAACAGCACACCCTACTGAGGCCAAAATCCAGCCCGGAGTTAAAAGAAGGAAGGTAGCTAAGGAATAAAGTACCCATAAATCTCAATGGTACCGTCAGTCTACTGCTTGCTATGGGGATTTTGTGACACTTGGTGTAAGTAATTTGTGCCCAAGAGCAAATACATAGCCTGGCAATTCCAGCCACCAGCCAAGGTCTTCTGCTTCCTCTGTAAATGCAGTCTTTACCCGAGATGCAGAAATATTTTTTTTCACAGTTATGTACCAAAAACAGTAACTTTTTTTTTTTTTTTTTTTTTTTTTTAAGGGTTGATGGGGATAGATACATTCCTACATCAAGAAATGAATTGCACTGGTGTAATCTGAGCATCAAAGTAGCTTTGCTTCTCTCATGCTGAGGGCCATGCAGTGTGGGGTATGAAACCCCCATATTT
Organism: Phasianus colchicus; assembly: GCF_987193195.1. NCBI lineage: Eukaryota > Metazoa > Chordata > Aves > Galliformes > Phasianidae > Phasianus > Phasianus colchicus. The sequence goes on from NC_143439.1 coordinate 47,065,316, forward strand.
GTGGGAACAGCCCTGAGAAAGATTTAGGCCAGGCTGCAAACTGAGTCAGGAAAGGAAGCTTTGGGTCATGTCTGTAGGAGGCACTGGGTATATCTAATTCTACATCGTCACACCATACTTTCTGCTGCTCTCTTGTGCATGCAATGGAGTGCTTTTCTGAGGAGCTTTCTCCACCTTGTACTCCAATCTGTCTGAAAGCAGTCAGGCTTCCCTGCAGAGCCCAGACCTTGTTCTCCTGCACCCCGTGGCACTGCTTATACAGCTCTTGGGTGCACAAAGGTTTGCAGTGGTGTTTGCTTTCTTCCAACTTCCTGTATGAGGAAACTTGTGGAATTATGAAGGCTGGTAGGAAGAAACCAGGGCAGCACTGACATTGATGGGTGTATATGCCTGTGAGCAAGGTCTCTGGCTGCTGCTTTCCTTACTGTGCCTGGCAGCACTTGGACAACTTTGCTTTTATATTGCACTCTGGAGATTAACCAACACTATGTAAGTGCTCTGTGCAGACTTAAAGAGCCGTACCATATGGTGCATGACAGTGTTTAGCACTCACGAGCTACTTACCTTGCTCCTGAGATACTTTTTAAATGGTGCATCAATTTTTTATTTTTTTTTATTATTATTATTTTTACATTTCAGCACGGGTCTTGCAACCCAAATGTGGAATCCATTGTCTAGATAAGCTGGAATATGTTTGCAGTTGATGGAAGGAATTGGTTAAAAGGACTGGGTTTTCTTCCTTTCATTATCAAGCTCTTTCAGATAAGGCAGTATCTTCTTAAAAGCTCTTTAAGTAAACAACAAAATAAGACATTTTAAATGAAGAACTTCCTAGAAGGTCTTGGGAGAGGCTCAGTCTTTTTATTTCCAATTAACTCTATAGAGTTCACCACAGAACCACGTGGTTAGTTCTGATCTTTTGGAGAACAAGGTACACATGTGCAAGCACAGCCACTTCTCTCATGTGCAGACTTCTCTCATTGCACAAGGAGTCTGCAGGCAAAAACAGACTGTTATATTAGTGTAGGAGCAAGCATGTTTGATTCCTATGTGACTGCTTTTGTGGTTTGGAGAATGTGTTTCATGGCTTATTTAAATAAAGGACTTCAGTAAGAGCTCACAAAATTAATTCAAATAATTTACTGCTGTTGTCTGCAGAACAAATGGACTGAATGGATTTTTATTCGAGTTCAAGCTCTTTTTCAAGTCTGATCAAATAGTTAGGGAATGACGAGTTCCACATATGAAATGTTAGTTGTGATCACTTAGAAATGCATAATACTGTTTCTGTTCTTATTTTGGATGAACTCACTTATAAGGCAAGGACAGGCTTGTAGGTCGAGTCTCTTCTGAGTATATGGATGCCAGTTTACATTAGTTGGTAGTTCTTTCACATCACCATGACCACGGAAACATGGACTAAGTCTATGCTATAAAATTCTTTCACCAACATTGTTTTGTGAGGAATAGCTCTACTGGAGATGCAGCTCTGAGGTCTCCACGTTAGCTTGGCTTTGTATTCTTCTCCAGACAGGGTAAGTTCTACTACTAAAGCCTTTAATTGTAACTGTGCCTACATCAGGGCTGTCACTCTCAAGAGCTCTCCATAATGGTCCATAAAGCCTGATACCTTATGTTCAGATATGGGCAATACCAAAAGCCATTGGAAGGGGTAAAAGCAATAGTGCATAGAGTACCTGAAAGACTTTCAGGAACCTCTCCAGGTTTGGAAAGCCTGAGCCACAAGTTGCATATCATCTGTTATGTTTAAGTAAAATAGAAGAATAAAACACTGTGGCACTGATCATTTAATTTTTTTTTTTTAATCAAGGTGGGCTTTGGACCATTTGGAGTGGTTGGAAATGTATTTTCTTGTGGTGAATTTAAGCCTGCTCCTTGGTAACTTGATTGATTCCTGACTACTTCCTCTGTGCTAAGGAAAAGGGGATAATCATCCTGTTTGCTTTCCCTATGTCTTTCATGATTTGATAAATCTTCATTGCATCTCCTGGTGCCTCTTGTAGTTCTGCTTTAGAAATAAAAACAAACAACCAAATAAATTAAAAAATGGGAAAAAATACTTAATATCTGATTATATCCATAGATGAACATGTTCTTCTTTAAATAATTGCTAATGTTTCATACCACCTCTGCAGAGCCATTTGCCAACATTTTCTTTGTGACTTCAACATCTCTTTTCTGAGAGGTAATGACTACTTTAGAGACTGATACAGGCAAAGTCAGGGTGATTTTTTTCCCTCCGATGATTTTTTGTGAGAATTTTCTGCCAGTGATTTAATAAACATATTTGAGAATTTTTGGTCTTCGTTAAGAAATTATTGGTTTACAGATTGTTGCAACTTTATGAGAAAAGATAAAATTTAGAACATGTGTTGGGTTAATTATGCAAACTACCCAAACAAGCTACAAATTGTCACATTATTTAGGACTGACTCAAGCACAATAGATTACTAATTGCATAATTATGATGCTGGTTGAGGTGGTTAACGCAGCTACTAGCCATGTAGGAATCACAGTTTACATTTTTTTCCTGACAAATCCATGTGCACCAGAGAGAAGTGCTAAAAATATTAACCCAAAATATCTGAGTGTTTGTAGAAAGAAATCTCATGGAGCATGGTTGTGTTGCTGAACAATGATTGGTTTCAAATGCATAAATTTTGGGGGAAAATATCAGCTCCTAATTATTGGCAAAAATCAATTTTTTTTTTCTTTCTATCCTACCTGTTTTCACCCAAAAGTTCAAGTCCTAAATACAAAGCATTTTAAATGAATATTGACTGTTGAGCCGTGGGGCTCAACATACATAGTTCAATATGTAGTTCTGCACAGAGAGAATCTGAGAAGCTGTGGAGGAGCTGAAGCTGTACACTTCACAGCAGTCAGGTTCATTCATTTGGTGCCATGTGCAAGAATTCACCAGACTTTGTTGCAAAAGTTATTGTAGCGACCTTGCAAGTCGCCAATTAACTCTATTTAGCTACTTACTAATGGGCAGAGAACAAGCAAAGTGCAAACTAGAGCTAAATCTTCAAATGCTGTTTTGCCAATAATTAGTCTGAGGGCTTGCAGGCACTGACCTGCTGTTACAGTTTGCCCAAAAACCCTGACATTTTCTCCCTGACAAAGGTCCTTTTGAATGTGAGGCTGCCATGACAGAACTGCAATTGCATTCATTGACAGCATTGCCTGGGGGAAAGAGACTCGCATATATACAAGGTGTAGAAAATACTTAATTTACTTGTTAAATCAGTTCCCTGTGCTGTTTCACATTAGCACAAGTCTTTGCCAGTTGCAACTATAGATCCTGCTAAGGCTTCAGGGAAATGATGTTGTTTTGCTCCTGTTTTTACAGGTTGAGTGTTAATCTTCGGTGTATTTCAGAGAGTTCAGATAGAGATCCCTGGATCTCTCTGTGTGAGCCTGTGTGAGCAGAGCTGGCAGCACAAGCCACTCTTCTTTTAGGGGTGGAAACAATCCAATGCTGCTTTCATTAATGTCTAAAATCAGCCTTGGAAGGAAAAAAACCCACAACTGTTTAAGTGTTTTACATCTTCCTTTGGGAGAAAGTGTGTTACCAGGCTTTCTGATTCAATATAGCATAGTAGGAGCTGGCTGTGTGTAACACATATCTTTTTAAAAGTTGCATAACCTGCTTTCCTGGCTAACTGCTTTCTTTATGCCTACGACACAAAGTGAAGACAATGCACGTGAAACCATCCCAAAATGGAGATGCATTTGTTTTCAAAGCCAACACAGAGAGCAGAGAACAGTATAGTACAGTTAGACCATATATGCATGCATGTATTCGCACAAAGACACAACAACAGATAAAAGCCAGGAACAGAGAAAAGAAGCTTACACAAAGTCCTGGTTGAGTGATTATTAGTTAAAGATTCAAATGTTCGGCTTATAGGTCTGTGTGCTACCAGATTTCTGTTTGTAGGCAAGCAGTGTGCTTTCCATGTAATAAGTATGTCTGTTGAGAAAGGCTTTTCTTTGCTTCCTTTTCTGTTATTTCTTTCATTGCCCATTGCCTGTCCATTGCTTGCATATTATGACTGCTTAGAATGAATATATTTTATGTCAACACAAACTTGTTCTTAATTATATATATATAGTCTTGTTGCCTAGACTATGAAAAGCTTCTAGAAAAATACATCATGAGATCCTAACACCAAATGAAATAACTGTAAATTCTCAAGTTGCATATTATTTCTAGTTCTTTCTTACTTTACACCTATGTGACCATTTGATTTGTGAAGTACCAGTAAAGTAGATCAAAAATTGGACAATAATGTTATCCTCCTTTGTACTTACAGGCAAAAGTAATTTCAACCAGTCAATCATGTGTTTATCTTCCAGCATCTGAAACCAAACCCTCTCAAACAGATTATATGCCTGATTATTTCAGATATTTCTGCCAGGCTTTGGACCACTGGAGTCAGACTTCCATTTCTAAGATATAAAAATTATTTCTAATTTTCTATTCTGAGGGCCCTGTGCCAGTATAGAGGCAAAGCCAAGAGCAGAATGCTCTCTGTTCCTCTCTAGAACCAGCTGACCAGGAGGGAAATCTCTCAAAAGCAAAAATCTGTGGAGATAAAAACATTTGCCTTGACGTGTTAACCGGATCAAAGTTGTTTCAAAACCATTCAAAACCATGAATAAAGATTTACTTAGCCTGCATTTACCTACCTTATCTCATTGTAAAGATAGGACCCGTCTTTTAAGCTTAGATTTAGTAGTGGATCCAAGTTGTTCTGAAAAGTGTTTGCAAGGTTGGTTCTGTCATTCTTCTGTAACTTCATCCACAGCTTGTGCTTCAGGAGAGCAACACCTGACTGCTTAGCACCAGTCAAATATCCAGGAGGTCTACTGAAATGGTTGCAATGATGTTTTTTTCTTTCCTAAAAGATAGGAGGAAAAAAGTATAGAGGGTACCATTATCCAAAGACAGTGCTCTGTCCTCGTACTTTTACTAACAAAAATAACATTTATAATGAGGCTGCAATAGAATCAATTCAGCAGTTAGAAAAATAATTTGCAGATAAATGTTTGTTTTTGTTAAAAAGCATAAGGTTAGATTTCCATTCAAGTCATTGTCCTAGGAAGATTTAAGAAAAAATAAAACTGTTGAGCACTTTCTCTTATCTTTCAGTTCGTAAACATAACCTTCTAAGAGAGTCTTCTGGCCAATGTTTCTGAAACCTATAAAACAAAAATAAAATGTATTTGAAAATATTAAGGCAGATTTTTTGCTTGTTTAGAATTAACATTTATTTTAATTTAAATGTTATTGCATTTAATTATAATTAATTACAATTCATTAATTCAGATAATTAATTTTTTTATTACATGAATTAATATTTTGCATGCATTTCTTAACGACTGTAAGAGATGAATAGCATTACAAAGAGATCATCAGCCAGGTGTGTTGAAACAGCTCTGCAAGTGTAAATACAAACACTCGGGCAGGTCTAGGCCAACTGTGCTGACACAGAGCCCTCAAGTGTTTGACTTCTGTGAATTATCTCATGTTTCAGCTGTTTCCCTGGCTGTGCGCATGTTCTGCAATATGCAAGTATCTTGCTGGGCCTGATCCACTCCCTCCCTCCATAGGGGAGGTGATTGGCTTGGGTGGCTGTGGATGAGAGAGAAGTGGAGCAAATGGAGATGTCAGATATGTGAGCAAAGACGGTAAATGAGAGACAGAGAATGTTTAGAAGGAGAGAATGCATGCATTAAGACAAGGAAGAAATGGACATATCCAACAGGGAGAAGGAGACGGGGGGATAACTACGTCCCACAGAGAGGCCCATATGCCCAAGGCAGCTACCTCATGCAGCTGCCCGTCTGCCCCCTGCAGCTGTGGGGTCGTTTCAGGAGCAGTCCTGGTGGGCTTCAGAGGAAGTACCGCCAGCTGTGCTTGGCTTAGGGATGAGCATTGCGACATGATGTAAGGACTCTGAAGATGAGTGGTAACCAGCAAGCATGGGAGATTCCTCAGGGCTCCTGCTGTTGACAGGTCTAGCTAAAGCACAAGGGAATAATGTTGTTATTCCAGGAAGCCTTAATGATTTTAGCAGTCAGCTTCCAAGGAACCTGGATTTTTTTGTTTTTCTGCATAGTAATTGCTGCTTTCCTCGGATGCCATGAATAAATTAGATGTACTTTGATACGTTGTTTAGGGTTTGTTTTGAGTATTCTGTTCTTATACAAGTGTGATCCATTACTTAATTGCAAATATTCTACTTTCCTTTAGCAGTAAGATTTTTTGTGTAGCATCTGTGTAATTTTACACAAGTGCCTGAGACTCAGCCAGACTTCTAAGTCTGCTCCATTTCCTCTAAACAAAGGTCTCTTGCTCTGGAGAAAGGAGCTGCTTTTGCTTTCACTGTAAAAGAGAAAGATGGGAGAAGACATATCAATATGTATATATCCCATACACACATGCACTATTTGTGTTCTTGTATATACAATTGTAGAATATGTGCATTAATGGATATTTAGAGTCTGCATATAACTTCTGTTTTCCTGAATGTGTTTTTGTGCTGTTTAGTATGTGTCTGAAGTAGACACAGTCACAGAGTTCGCTCAGCCTGTACTTTTCAGTGTTGTCAGACTGGTGTTTTCTCAGCAATTCTTACAAATGTTCCAGTCTAGTTCTGAAATCTGAGAAAATTCATTATGGTAGTTTGCTCTTAGTGCTAGGATTTTTGGTCCCAAATAAACCTCAGCAGCGTGTTCCTGATCATCAGCAAACACTGTGTGGGTGACAGAGCACTGGCACAAGTTGTTCAGAGGCTGTGCAGGCTCCTTCTTGGAGATACCCAAAGGCCATCAGACATGGGCCTGGCACCTGCTCTGTGTGTCTCTGTATGAGCAGAAGTCGGGGCAGATGATCCCAGAGTTCCTTATCAACCTCAGCCATGCACTGGTTCTGTTCCAAGTCAAAGCAGGTTTAGGCCTGCTCTTGTTCAGAAAAATTTTTAGACTTATACTCATCAAGCACATCTGTCATTCCCATAGAAGGCAGTAACTGAAGGAATTAAAACTGTTTTCTAGGAAGAACTCAATCCTCAAAATACTTCTGTTGCTATGTCTCCTGTGCTGTTACTGCCTGGGTTTGATTTGCTCAAGACTAATGGAGGCCTTCCAGCACAATGATTTGTGTGGAAATTGCTGCTGATTTCAGTGTAGCAGAGCTGTGCTGGGCAATTCCTAGGGCCTGGTGTAAGCTTCTTTCTACTAATTTTTTAATTATCTTAGCAAGGCATGCCATGCATTTAATCTAGCTCAGCCATCCTCTTGGATGACTCACAATGTTGAATTTGCTGAATTGGAAAGGAATGTGAAGCATCCAAATGACACTGGTACTGTGCAGTGTGGGGGGAAGAGCTCCAATACAACAGGAAACCAGTCCATCTGGTGCTTTTCATCTCGGTCTGCAAATAATCTGCATGGTCTTGTTGCCCGTGCCTGTTCCTATGAACCTGCAACCTTCAAGTCAGTATCTAGGCTGTGTCAGTGTAGCCCTGTCTCTCTGAAATGCCTATGTAATTCTTTGCAAAGCAAGTGGGAATGGTCAAGTGCAGAGTGGTTTCCTAAGGGCCTGGGACTTTGGGGTCACCTATGTGCTGGAAGCTAAGTCTCCCATGGGAGCAACAACAGTGGACCCCACTTCTTGGGTCCATGTCTTCTGCTCCTGGGGCTGTCACCCTTATTTCCTTCTCAACTCTCTGCTCTGTTCTTTTTAAATAGTGTTTAATCAAAGCATGCTTGCTAGCTCTGGAGTTCGTGGCCATAGCAAATCTCAATAGAGGTGGCTGACTGTTATGGGGAGCCATTCCCTGCTACCACTAGCAGTGCTGCTTTCAGCAGTGCTTGCATAAATCCCATCATTGCCATGTTGTATACAGTCAGTTAGTGGTGTTACAAGTGAGAACACAAATGTTCTTGCAAGTATGGGGCAGCAGTGAGGGACCACAGAGAGAGCTGGAGCTGGAAAGGGCTCCTTTCCCAGGACTGGGGCTGCTCTGCAGCTGAAAAAATCCAAAAGTTCAAGCTGGAGAGCACTGTCTTTTAGATTCTGTCTTCTAGATTCTGTCTTCTAAACTTTTCTAACAGCAGCAACAACAACAACAAAAAACAACATGTATTTCTTCTTTGAGAACTTTGAAGAAAAATGAAGGAAGAGGTATGCGAGTGTGTACTCTGCAGTGAGAGATGGAGCAGCTGAGGAACTTCCCTGGGTCTGCTGTCACTACTTCACCCATGCAGGCAATCAGGAGGCCCTCAGTGTCTCCTCTAGAAGTTGTCCGACTTTGTATAAACAATTAACGTTTAATAGAAGAGAGACTGGTGCTCAGGAACTCGCGTCTATCAGAAGAAGACCCGCCAGGCTACTGATTCATACACACACGTGTGTTCTCAATGAATGGTTAATGTTTTATTAAATGTGGAATAGATCCAAGGGGATGATTCAAATCTCCTTTCTGGATCCAGTGCTTGGCTTTCAGCAAATATGCTTTTTGTTCCATCAGAAATGCCATTGCTTTTACACAGCTCCTTCTTCTTTCCCTCATCTAAATGCCCTTCTTTGTTCCAGTTGATTTTTGTTTTGTTACTGGCCCAGTCTCTGCCCTCTCCTTTGCTCCTTGACCCCTTGAGCAGGAGATCTGTAGCTCCATTATATTTGAGGTAAGCTGAATCTGTGGAAGGGCAGAAGGTAGGCTTTCCTCTGCACTGAGCTGGGGAAGGCTCCAGAATTCCCATTTCACATCGCCTCCCTACTTATTCAGGATAGTCCCCCACTCTCTGACTTCTGTTAACTGGCATGTCCTGCAGCCTATTATGAAAATCAGAAGAAGTTGCAGGGTGACTTCATCCCAGCAGGGCAATTTTCAACAATGCCTGTTGCTACCTTCTGCCTCTCTCTGTGTGGTTTTGCAGCTGGGGATAGCAGTTGCCCGTAGAGAAATGCAGTCTGAAGTCCTATAAATAGCCTCTTCCCTGCAGAACAAGCCAGAGCCTGACCTGCCCCTAGAAAGTAACTGAAACATGCCTGCAGATTGCAAATGATTTCCAACTACTTCTAAAGAGTGCAAACTGTAATTGAGGAGGCAGTGCTTTCACTTGGGGTTTGGAGCTGTGATATAGACACATTTCTCTGACCACATACTGACATAAAGATGCATGCTCTTACATAACATAGTTGAATTTTCTGGGGTGGAGTTGGATGGAGAAAATGGACCCAGCACTGAAAAAGCTGAAGGAGAAGTGCTTGTCCCTACCTGACTGGCAGGGTCAGCCACAACCTGGAGATTTAGTGGCCACCCTTGGCTGATAGCAAGATCAGTGGCTTAGCAGACCTTGCAGGCTGGTCACTACTGGAAACACAAATGCAGCCATGAAGGTTATTCATTAAAAGTTTGCTCTTAGTTATTTGCTATTTCTTTCAGCCAGCACATCAATGCTAGCTAGCCTCTCCATCCCTGAAGATTTCTCATCTGCTTTACCTCCACATGGTGATAGAAGAGCTGCATAAAACAATTGTAAAAACACCCACGATAACTGGCTCCTTGTCCAACCAAGCCCCATCTGCTGCAGCCCTCAGTGACTGCATTGATATCCTAGAGCTATTAAACCATTCCATATGGGAAGCCTTGCCAAGTACATAACCTTGCCCACAACAAAGCCTAGTGAGGGAACGGAGATGTTAGGAAAAACAATACAAATCAAGACAACGGTTAACAGATTGGGAGAACATGTAAGCAGTCTGCCAGTTGTAAATTGTAAATTCCAATTGCCCTCTGTGTGGTGGGGAGAGAAGAATGTGAGCAGTGTCAGCGTATGCTCACATCTCACACCATTTGCACTGCTTTGTCACATCTCAGTAAAATGTTGTACACAGGCTACTTGCTGTTCCTTGTGTGAAGTGAGCTGATTTTCATGATCCAGAATAATGTGAGTCTGGATATTTCTTACCTGTTTTACAAACCTGGGTTGCCTGCAACCTTCTGTGCAGCCTTTGCAAATCGATTTCAAATCAAGACTTCATGTGGATTATCTGTATTACACAGAACCACAGAATTCACATGTAGTCTTCGAGCACAATCAGTGGCTCCTTAAAATGCTTTCCCCATTTTGTTGTTATTTCCCTATACGTACATACATGGTCTGAGCTCTGTTTTTTTGGCTCCGTGAATGAACTTTCACTTCCAGAAAAATCTCTAACACACAGTACTATGTTTTCCACTATTACATATGGCTTTCTTCTATCCCATGTAGCATTCAGACTAACTTGGGCAAGGAAATATAAATTCAGGTAACATTATCCAAGCTAATTTAAGCTAAGTTTTGCCACAGTAGGGAGGAAAAAAAAAAAAAAAAAGAAAGAAAAAAAGAAAAAAAGAAATATGCAATTACATTGAGATTTAGTGCTTGGTTATGGAGCAGGATCTCACAGGAAATGCAGTAAGAAGGAAAAGTCATTCCTCTTTGAAAACTGTAGCCAGTGTTTCCTCCAAATTTCGTGGCTGCCATTTACCTTCTGTTTCGCCAATGCTTATATTAGTTACTTTGTAAAGGTGCCAAAGACACCAAAGAATCTGGGATGCTTTATACAAAGTGTAGCTGAAGTCTCTCCTAGGTGTGGTGGTCATGTAAAAGCTATAAGAAGCCAAGCAATGCCACACCTCAAAGTCTTCCTTGGGGTAGGGAAATTACCATATTGTATCGGTAAGGCAAGAGACATCTGAGCTGAATCACCCTTGGCAGAAAGGAGACACTTTGTCTCTCTGAAGAAGCATGGACAAAAAAACAGACTGAAAGAAGCTGGGATGGTTTTGTAGTTTAAGTTTGTGCTGTACCGCCTTGCTGGCACTGTGCTACACAGCTGACATTTTCCATGCATAGGCCAAACACTATTCTTCCCTTCAATAACTGAAATGCAATACAGCTGTGGCTCACCTGTACTCTCTGGTGATGGCTGAGCTGGGGCTGGAGTGGAGGATGTCCTCTGCACCAGCTCTGGTGGAATATAACCTGCAGCTGCCCCCAGAATGCTTCCTCTTCCCAGGAATCTCTTCTGTATTTCCTTAAGTTAGAGACTTAAAGATTTTCAGGATTTTTTTCTTCAGAAAGTTGAAAAAATACCATTCATGTTCTTTCTGCTCTTACAGTTTTTCCTTAAGATCTGAGCTACTCTTGGCACTTTATTTTTATTCTTGTAAATGTCACACTTTAGATTTTTTTAAAAAAAAAAATTGTTAATGACTACATTTTTTATGAGTCTGTGGGACATGTTCCATGACAGCTTTACTGAACATGTGGTGGCTTAGTTCAAAAGGCTGTCTTTAGCAAGCCAAGGCATTCTGAAGTGGATTTTTCCTGTGTCTCATGATAGCAGTGAAGAGGTAAATAAAAAAAAAAAAGAAAAGCTGTGTTTGAAGCTAATTGGCACTTTTTAAAGAAAAAGTTTCTCACTATGCTTTTTCCTCTGAAACAAGGGAAAATTAAAAAGGTTTTGTCAACTGTATTTTCCCTAGCTGATGAAAGAAATTCAATTAGCTACTGTGGTCCTCATTCTGCATGAATTTACTTCTTCAGAGAGGAGAGGGAGCTTGGAATTCTGTCTATGTCCCATAACAACTGTGGTATGAGCAGCTGAAGATTTGTGTTTGGTGTAATTTTCTCTCCAGTACCTGGCAGAGACGTCTAGAGCAATGTGAGACATCACTGGCTTCACAGCCAGCATTATATCTGCAATTCATGCCTGTGTACCTTCTTTGGCACAAGTTTCCCCCATCTCTACATGCAGCCAACAGCAGAGAGGAGAGGCTCTGGCACTGGCTCAAGTAAGACCAAGATCAAAGTTACACCACTTGGAGGGGAGGAAGGATGGCAAGATTGTTGTTGGTTTCCTCTATCCTCAGAAAGGTGTCATCTCATCTTCTGTTGGATAATAGTTGCCAGTGGCATAGGTTCAGCACCTCCAGGCCCTCACTCAGAATGTGGAGACTCATCCAAAATATGGGACTCATCCAGGGTGCAGGACATGTGCCTGTCCTGTGTAGGACTGCAGCCGCAGCTGACTGCTCAGTGCACACCATGGGAGGAGGAAGCGTAGGCTGGACAGGAGTTGTTTACTTAAAGCTGGTTGTTACGCACATCAAAACAGAGCAGATCTTCCTGTAATCAGAGAGAGAAAGGCAAAAAATTAACCCAAAAGGGTTATTAAAGCAATAACTACTTACTTGAAGAGTACCTGGTAAGCTGTCCTTTTGGCTGGCAGATCAGCCAAAAAAGCAGCCTGTTACTATCTTTAGCTAACATTTGAGTTAGAAATGAATTTTTATTTTTCATTTTTTTTTTTTTTTTATAGACTCTCAAAGGGACTATTTTAAACAGGATTTTGGCAATACTGATGATAAAATGCCAGAAATAGTCTTCATTTGAATTACCTCTTGTTGATATTGAACTAGCACACTCTCAAAAAGTGATTTAAAAACGGTGGACAAAGGAAGATGAAATAAGTATAGGCAGAAAAAGAAACCAAAAGACACTACAAAATGTAAAGTAGTTAGAGTACCAAGTGTGCCCTTTAAAAATGAAAACAGCAACAAAAAAATCCATTAAAAAGAAGAGAGCAAGAATGCATAATTGTGTTTTTAATATGTGAGTCTCAATAGTTTCTATAACGATGCTTTAATTAACTGTGATTTGTGTTCAGCTGTTACGCACTTTCTTTTTCCATGATTGTTGTGCTGTATCCTATTATTGCATTCTAATGATATTTCTGCCCAGATTTTGAGTCTGTGGCTCTGTTGCAACATCCCACCCGTGGTGTGAAGACACTGTGAGTCCACGCAGCATCCTCTGGTTGGTTGCTGAGATCTTTTTTCAGCAAGTAATGTTGGCCTTGAGAAGATGTTTTTGAATTGAAGTTACGGAGAGAGACTCTCATTCATAAGACGTCTTTTGCTTTTTAAATAAGACTTTTACAGCCATTTTCCCCCTTGTTTCCTATCAACATTTTTACATAAAGAAGCTAAATGGGTGTGCTGCCCAACATTCTCCCCTTCAAACTCTTGCAAATGAGTAGGAACAGGCTCTGTAGCTCCATCTGGCCAGTAAATGGAGTGTGAAAAGAAGTTTTACCTTTCAATTTTAAAACAGAGCAGAGCTCTAAATTGCTATACGCAGAGAGATTACAGACATAAAAAGAGTAAAATAACATATATCCTGTGTAGCAGATGGTGGGAGATGAATATTTCAGTCTTTGACAATTTTTGCTCCATTTTCCTCAAGCATTTCATAGAGCTCCATCGGGACACCTTAATTGCTACAGGATACCCTCTCTCAGCAAAGATTTCCAAGAGCGTTGCCAGCTTGCAACATTAAGAAGGACAATACTTAAGCAAAGTGAAAACAACATCCTTAAAAAAAACCACTTCTTTTAATTCTAAGACTTTTTCTAGAAAATCTAATTGTACTCCAGCAAATGAATAAAACTAGGGTAAAGCATGACAATTCTAAAACTATATCATCTTGGGTATGTGGAATGCTGCAGCTCTGTGTCATGTAACCACTATAGTCTCAACTGAAAATACTTACCAGTTCAAATTGCCTGGAGAAGTTCCAGCTGAGCAAGTGAAAAGGCAGAGGAGGGTGGTGGGGATTGGGAAGCAGAAGCAGTAGTATCCAGAGAACCTAATTCTGAATACAGTGGGACTGGAACACCAGCATGCTCCTTCCTGTCCTTGTTGTCATATCACTTGTAGGCTTGAGGTAAAACCATGCTCACAGAGAAAGTCATTGATGCGTGTATCTAATAGGATGAAGGAAAGGGAAGACAAAAATTTATTAGTGACCTGAATATGGAAGACACGTGTTTCAGCAGTTTTCTTTTTTTATTATTATTATTTTATGAAATGCTCTAGAAATGTTGTAATATTCAATCTTAATTTTCTTCACAAATACGGGTAGGAAACTCAAAAATATAGGAAGAAAACTACTCTTTCCTTTTACTAGGATGTGAAAGATTGTCAGATTTCTGCTGTTACCTTTCCAGCAATGCTATTGATCCAGATGTGGCTAAATGAGCATATGAGGACATAATCTGGTTTTATAGTAGCCCTCAAAAACTCCTGGGATATAACAAAAAGACCTCTTCAGGATGAGTGGTCCAGAGCTTTTCTGCTTCTTTGAGCAGAAAGCACTGTAAACCTTTGATGTGCAGATCTCTCACCTGATGATTTTATGAAGGACAGATCTGGACAAGAGCCAAGCCAGGCAATTCTCATTGAAATCACTACAAAGTCTTGGGTAGGCTCTAAATGAAAGTAGAAAAAAAAAGTTTGTTTTTAAATTAAAATAAGAAAATAAAAGCACCACAACAGCAACAACAAACAACTCAAAAATGCCCACCAAAACTCAGCAATTCCACCACGTTATGATCAGGCATCCATTTGCTCTCACCCTCTGAGTGAAACCTGCCTAATGCCTCCAGGAACTCAGTCTGCCAGTGGGGTGAGTAATTACTTAGTCATGACATATAGAAAGGATTTAGAGGAGAAAGACAGGTACCAGGCATGTGTGTGCAAAAGGAAATGGTAGTCTGGAGCTGGCTGCTATCAGTAAAGCCCTGAAGTTCAGACACAACTGTCCTCTTGAGAAAGGTTTTCTGGCCATAACATGGAACTGCTCATCCAGCTCTCCATCTGGAATGAGGATGCTGCAGTAACAGCTCATAGCAGAATGATGTGTGCTGCAAGGGAAGACAAAGCCTGCATGTGAAATGATCAAAATACCAAAATGAACCTGTGAAATAAACCATTTCCTGAAACATAAAGCTAATTAAATACCAACATCATGGCAGCTCCAAATTTCAGTTTGAAGTCTGTTACTAGTAATATTTGTCTCTCTCATATCTAGCCTCCCTAAAAATCTGGTGCCATTACAAGTTAGCATTATTTGTAACAGTCTTCTTAACCTGAGTCATAACCAAGTTTTCTAAAGTGTTTTTAAATATTAGAGATAAAATTATCTTATTGTTCATTGCGTCTTTACTGTCTTTCTCAATTTAAGAGTTTTGTTCTGCTTACATTTCTGGTATCACAGGAGATTATGTTCTTTCTCCCCCTCCCTCCTGGATGTGCACTTGCTTGAGGCAATATCTGAGCACACGATTTTTCTATATGCAGTCCTTAAATTTACGCAGATCCAACTTTTGCTGTAAAACCGGTCTCACAATACTTGGCACAAGCGTGCCATTTCCTCCTTTCAGACCGTGAAATGAGTGCGACTTTCATACGCTACAAGTAGAGACGTTTGGGAGTTTCAGTAGGAGAATTTGTAATGAAGCTACATGTCCATTGCAGGTGGCACTGCTATTGTACAAGGAACTTACTCTTTCCCTTTCCTCTCATGTGAAGGCCATGGAAGGCTGTTCCCTAGTGTAATTCTGAATGTGAAGAAAGACAGCTGATTAATGCATATGAGCACGCATTTCTCAATGGAGATGTGCCTGGTTAACATTCACGTAGCTGCCAGCAATGAGCCTTCTGGAGGAGAGGATGCATAGATGTGCTCCAGCAAAGCACAGACCAAGCCTGGGGACATCCCTGTGGCATTCAGCCCTAAGGCAGGCAAGCAAATGGCATCTGCCTTGCTTTCTGTGCTGACACTGTGTTATGGAAGCTGAACCAAGTATAATTCATGAATGTGAATGTTTTGCTTGCTAGTGCAATTGTATTGACAGCTGGGAAGACATCCACATGCTTTCATTGTAGGTAGCACCCAGGGAGTACAAGCAGATACATCGCCATGGACTACATGAGAAAGACAGAACACAGATCATGGCCACTAGCTAAGACATCCCAGAATATCCAAGCCATCTGCCTGGAGCTGGCAGTAGCAGCACAGGAGTTGCAGGGGGTGCATGTCACGATGAACGACAGGCACCTCAAATGCCTGGATGTCTGCAGAGACATGGGAAGGCAGCAGCTGAGCTGCATCCCCCAGCTGGGAGGCTACAACCAAAACAGCCAGTCCTTGGCTGTTGTTACTAGTAACAACTTGTTGGTTGTAAATAAACAGTCTTCGTTAATGGGAACACAAATCAGCTTGAGTTGGGTGATGTTTCATGATTTTTGGTTATCCTTCTGCCTTTTGTTGGAGACAAAAATGGCTTTGTCCTTCACTTACTAAGTCATCTGCTGTGAGAGGATATTTGAGCTCCCTCAGACTACCTTAATGCCTCAGTAATGACACAAAAGCCCTGATAGCTTAAAGTCTCCCTGTGTTCCCTCATGGATGGCCATTTGGTGTCTGCAGAGGAGGACATATGATGGCCCTGGATCTCCCTCCAGTACATGGAAAAGGACCTTTTGGAGGCAGCTCATAGACTGTGGATGCAGGCTGCTGTTCGTGGCCTCTCACCCCATCCTCTGCCTCATCTCTATAAGCATGATGGACAACACTGCACAGGCTGCACTGCCACACAGAAACATCTGCAGCCAGGATGCTCCTGCAGAGATGTCACTGGAAGGGATTGAGCGCTGCCTTGCAGTAGACTCTTTCGGGCCCTCAGAGGGGCCAGGGAAGGGAGGGGACACTCAGCTTGACACTAGTTCTGTGTTGTTTTTCAGGGATTTGGAGGAAGAATGTTGTGTCTGATTTTATGGATTGTCAAAATGAAGCCAGATGGCAACGGATTAAGTGTAATACTGCTTTGTTGTTCTTGAGTTCATGACTGCACTTCCCCTGGAGCAAGAAGCCTTCCTCATGCTGCAGCCCCAGCCACACACATCCCCCTCCATTGAGTGCCCTTCCCATGGGCACCCCTAAACCATGCCCTAAAGAGGGGGAAGAGAGTAAGCTTTGCTTTGGTGGGGACTGCTAATTGGAAACTGCTTACTTCACATGTTTTGTGACTAGATTTCTCACCAAGAGTCTGTTTGCTCTTCTTTCCATCCGATGAAATACTGGTATTTTGCAATTGGAGTGATTGGTTTGCTTGCTTGAGGGAAGTTGCTGGGTGAGCAGCTGGGCTAGTGAAGCCTGGTTTCTTACAGATTTGTGTCTGCTAGTTGGATTTTCTGATGTTTAGAAAGGCGTGAGTTCAATGGAAGTGTTTCCCATGAGGCACGAAAATATTTCAAGCCTTTTGTTGATCCTTTGGTGTCTAATAAGGGATGTATTTATGCCTCAGCTTCCCTCTCCATGTGAACACTTAAAAGGGTCTCCCTCTTTTACCACTCTGCCTTATTTTCTTTATTCTGATGGGCATACGATATCTTTTAAACCATTATGTTTTGTCAAAGGTAGGGTACTGAACACAACCACAGTGCTCTGAATATGCACAGGGAGGCAGTCAGGCTGAAACAGAAAGATGTGATTGCCTTAACTTTGTTTTCCCAGAACATTGGGTTAAGGATTAATTAATAATTAGAGAGAAGGTGAATTTAATATTATGATGCTAAGTATCATCCAATTTCTTAATTAAAACTAAATAGGCAGATTAATTTCCTCCAAAAAGTATTATTCTTCCCTCCAGCTCAAGCACCTTCTTCTTTCCAAAAAAGCTTTTCTGGGTGTGGGTTGCTGAGCACTATCACTGCATTGTGCAGGAGGTGGCTGTGCTCCCATGCACTAAGCACCTACAGACTGGTGACATTCCACCACCAAAATGGGCTCTGGCTCTTCTCCTTTGTAGACTGCATCATCATTTCAAGTGTAAGCTTATACTTTCAATTTAACTTACTCCTCCACAAGATTTCATTGCAAGTTTATATTGAAACAGTTAATTTTATTTTGTAAGAAATCTGCACTTCTTCATGTAGATCAGCAAGTGCCTGCTCCAGGTTTGTGATACAGTCCTTGGGCCCAGGACGGATTCTGACAAAAACCTGCTGCCTTCATAACAGGGGAGAATCCACAAAGCCAAGTCACATCTGCTGCTTTGCTATGTTCTGTCCTGTTTTTCCCTAGGATCATTTCTCTGCTGTTTAGAGGTTTGAAACTATTGTCTGTGCTCCATTAATGGTCAGAGCTTTTCAGCCTTCTTTAACAAATCTTTCTCATGAGTCACCCTCTCCAGGATGACTTTCAAGGAGCTAGGTACAGATCCATGTCAGGGTGAGCTTTTCTGCATTTGCTTTGAAAGTGGATTTGCATCAATTGCTTAGCTTGAAGATTTCTTGATGTGCAGACTGTATGCATGGCTCACACAGCACAGTGTATCCTGACAGTATTTAGCAAAAGAAATAGGGAAGGAGGCTGGAATCAAGACATTTGGGTTTTTTTTTATTACATGTTACTATAATGTAGAAAATAGATGACAGTGAGCTAGTCACTGCCTTCAAAAATTAATAAGTCATAACAATTTTATCCTGACTGGCTGTCAGCAACGTACTCACAAAGACTGGGATTTCCTGACCTTCATTTCAGTGACTTTGGATATGATTTTTTCTGGATTCTTGATGAGATACCCCAGTGATATAAAGCAAACTTTCCAAAGAGCCAAAGCCCTCATACTCAGCTTATAACCTCTGCATTTCACCTTCTGCCTTGGTGGTCCAGCAGAAGCGGCCCAAACATCAACTCAGAGTGTGCTTTCATGTCCCCTGTACTACATGCACATTCGGAAGTTATAAATTAGAAATGTTCAAATATTCCACTAACATGCTTTGGCTATTTTAAGAAGAAAACTCACTAATGATATATTTTCTGCTAAGCAGAAGTAAGTTTGGACGTGCTTATGTTTTTATTTATTCTCAGAAGTATTTCACATTTATAGTGTGAGCTTCTCCCCCTCAAATTCTTCTCCTGTTTTTCCTTACTGTATCCTGTTGCAAAATTCCCTTTGGAAGGTCTTTTATAGAGTATTTTTTTACAGATTCTAAAAACTTCCTTCCTGGCATTTGCATTCTCTCTTCAGATGTCAAAATCAAAGATAATGACCCATTGCTGGTGTGTTGGGAAGGGAGGGGTGTGCAAAGGAATTTGCAGTCCCCGCGCACTCGGCAAGTTGACACACTTCACGTGTGGTGTGAGGCACTCAGTGTGTCCCAACAGTAATGCACTGTTAGCCAGGACAAGGAAGAGACATTGAAATTCAGGGCAAGTATTCCGAAAATTGTCAGTATTTTCTGATCCATTTCCCCAAACACAAAGCCAACAGATCTCCCAAGGAACTTTGAGAAGATGGTACAAATCTCAATACGAATGCCAGTTTTGTCCACAGGACATGAATATAGACTTGTTCTTTTGGGAACAGGGATACGTGTCAGCGATGCTCTGAACAACTGTTTCAGTCTGAAGCTTTGGATGGATAATAGCAACCCCTTTCATCTACGCTTAGTATCTCCTAAAGTTTGAGCACCTAGCACCTGGCAAAACAGCAGGAGAGAAGGTTGGTAGAGTTAAGCACCAGTATACCCATGCTTAATCCCTGGAGATTTGGGTCCAGCTCCTGCCATCTTATCATAAAAAACCTTTGTAACTTGGTGCCTTCCGTGGTTCACATTTGGAATATTTTGGCAAATGTGGTCTATACAGGCTTGAAACTACAATGTCAGAATATTATATCAGTGTTATCAGCCAAAATCTGAGCAGACAAGTGGTAGTTGTTTCAAAAAAGCTTTTGCATCATATTTCTGGATCTGAGCTTCATTTTTACCATTTCAGCAGTTAAACATACTCAGTACAAATTCTCAAGGTATAACTATGCAGGAATAAGCACACAGAGTATTTGCTGAAGATGCGTTAGGCACTGAAAGCTAAGCTAAAAGCTTTTCAATGTCAAATAAATCTGATCTATTGCTTACTGAAGATCTTTCTGTGTCTTTCCTACATAGAAAGAGAAAGCACACTGTGACATTAAAACAATAATATGAGATTTGTAAGACAGCTGAGAGCACATTTCTTATTTCTTTTCAGCAGTTTTGATGGATTTGCCACTTCTAAGACATTTCATGGTACAGTGTTTTCTAAATGGTTTTCTTATTTGAAATGGTACTTAACCATTCACACTGTGGACTGCAGACAAAATCATTAACAACAACAACAACAACAACAACAATAATAATAATAATAATAATAATAATAATAATAATAATAATAATAATAATAATAATATTTCAATTAGAAAATGATCAAATTTCATTTGACTTTTGGTTGAATTTTATATGTGCCTCATCATTATATCTATTATATATTATAAGTGATATACTATTTGTTATGGTTTTTGAAAACATGTAAGTTCTTTAGTGTGGTAAACAAGTGTAATTAAAGAAATGGATCCATGAACATCAAAGCTAAAGAACTGTACTGTGAGCTCCAAGGGAAGATTTTCCTTTTGTTTGGATGTACATGTCTTGTTTCTACACTAGGAATGGGAGCTCAGCATTTTAGCAACATCCTTGGTGAGAGTTTTCTCTCAGTGAAAATAAATCTTTCATCTCCACCTGCTTACCTGCATTCACCAAACTTGTTTAAGTGCTGTTGAAAGCCCCTCTCATCTGTCAGGAATGGTTGAAATCATTCCCTGAATTCAGAATCGTTGTGGGCTCTGATTACACACAGTTATGTAAGCTGCTGGAAACTTAAAATACATCTTCTGTGCCGCAGAGCAAGGGCGGAAGCCCATGAGTAGCTAAGGCTTGGGCAACATGCAGAAGATCCTCTCCCATCCTCAGTTTTCAACAGATCACTTTAAAGTAGAATTTGAGCTTTAGGTTGCATCTCTGAGCTAAATGTTTTCCTTCATCACCACCTCCCTGCTTGCAATGGGCATTGCTAAGGTAGTTCTCTGTGTGTATGTGTAGCACATTATACAGTTCATTTGTCCATGTGTAAATAGGTTGTTTCCTTGCAACTTTTTCTTCTCATCCAACCTATAATCAATGCATTGCATTTTCCCACGAATAAATGAATTATCAATTTAAGCAATTTGTATTCAAATAGAATTGTGCTGAGATCAGTGCTTAGCTCATTCATCAAAACAAAGGTTATTTGCAAGATGTATGCTATCCCCTGTTTGCTGAGCTCACCAAGCCAGCAGCTCTCTAAGGAATGACGTGTTTAGACAGGGCTGATTGGCTGGGCTGATCAGCAATCCCTGTACTGAAAATATCTTCAAAGTGACTCCTTCTTTCCTGCTTGCTCCGTGCCCCCAGCTGATGCCTTTTGTTGGTAGTTTGGTGTGGATATGCTGTAACTAACAATGAATGTGACCTAAGGAATGTTTGTTTATCTGAAAGCACATCATTTTTCCAGTTAGAGCAATGCTTCCCCAAATTGCTTTTCCCTCACACTCTTACAGAAGATGGAGAGCAGCATGGCTGAGTGGCTGTGGGCACTGCTGCTGCATCCCGTCTACTCCCAGAAGGGCTCCGCAGAGCTTCACCATCTGTACTGTGTGAGAAAAGCAGCTGTCAGCCGTGTGCAGATGTTAATGCATTTTTTCCCCGCATGAGACACATCTGTGACTCTTCAGAGTTCCATCACTGGCAAAGACCAAAGATGTGTCCTGTGACCATAAGGTACTACAAGTTTCTGTTGACCGCAACCCAGTGATCATTCATGCCTGTGTGTTTTAAGTGGAGTCCTTGCACTGATATTTAAAATTGCATTTGCTGAATTGCACAGCAAATCCACCTGCAAAAACAGAACTTCCCGACTCAGAAAGGGGGGATGCTGAATGCCATTATTTAAACAGTGATGTGGATATCGTATCCCAGCCAGCCTGTGTCAGCATCCCACGGGTCAGTGCAAAATATCTCTGTTGGTTTTGGACTGACTACTTACCATGGAGCAAAAACTGTGCTTTTAATTTGGCTTCTAATTTGTTCAGTCCTAAATGATGGAGAGATTGAATAGGTGTGGCAGAGGACAGAAATCTTGACTACTGTGAACTGCCACAGCTGCATTTAAAGCAACAGCGCACAGAAGGGGACTGAGGAAGAAAATGTGGTTCAGATTCACCATGTCAGGAACAAATTAAATCACTGTGGTAAAGGATCCAAAGAAAAATGTGCTTGGAATAACTTATATGCCAAAGCTAGGATTTGGGGTAATAAGTAAGAGGCACTGGAATTTCTCAATAATCAAGATAAATTCAACATAATTATCTCATCAGAT
Organism: Phasianus colchicus; assembly: GCF_987193195.1. Classification (NCBI taxonomy): domain Eukaryota; kingdom Metazoa; phylum Chordata; class Aves; order Galliformes; family Phasianidae; genus Phasianus; species Phasianus colchicus. Next base: position 47,087,486 of record NC_143439.1, read on the forward strand.
TGCAGGACTAGAGGGATCAGAATGCTAGAGTATTGAATAAGCTGTTTAAGAAGGTAAAGGGAGATAAAAGAAATAGTGTGAGAGGGGTGACTTTGTGTACTACCCAGTGGCTTATATATGCCTAACTTAAAATCAGGAAGCGCAGAATCTTAAAAATTCAGTGGAATACATTCATAACACAATACAGGAACAAGTAGGGGTGGACAGAGCTGGTATTACAAATAACTGTTTTGACCCAGAAGACAGGATTATTTACTACTGCCTGTGGGGGAAAAAAAGCGCATTTACAACAAACTTTGTTCTTTCAGAGATTTTCACTAGATCTCATTTATATACCTGAAAACATCACTAGAATAGCAGTAATACCAGATGATAGTTCTATAAAACAAATTGTATCAAATTCTGCTGATGATAGTTAAAAATGAATTTATCCACCAGATTGGAAAATGGGTTTTCTCAGGAATACGTGAACATGATCACTTTACATTCAGTATAGGTAAAAATTAGACAGTCTGAAATACTAATTTTTATGAGTTTTGTTTTGAAAAGGCCAATATCCCAAAGCTGAGGACTGCTCTTAATCAAGTTGAATGGAAGAGAAATGTGTGAGTCGAAGTTGGATGATTTTCAGGATGAGTTATCAGAATAAGAAAAACGTTAAAAGAAGCTGTATGGCAAAAGAAGACAAAGTAGAAATGTGTTTACACACATACAAATGTGTTTAAATATGTAGATATTTGTCTACACGTGTCTATATTTTGGGGGGGTATGTATGGATATGTACGTGGATATGAATATATAGTACATTTAAATAAAGTGTGTGATTATATATTGGAAAAAAGAACTAGAAAAGGAGAAAGAGACATTAGAAGATATTTTTGTGTTAGGAGGTATGGAAACTACTGGTAAAGGTTAGAGCAAAATCTATTCATATCAAGCAAATGGCGTTCTGAAAGAGTTCTTAAGTTGCATAAGGAAAAAAAGGTAGTAAGGGTGTAGGCCCAGAAGGGGTTGAACGTGTTAAAACTGTTTGTAGCACAGTCTTGGATAGCTGAAATGTTCATTGCATATTTCTGGCTTATGTTTGGAAAGAAACAAGATGATGTTACATATATCATGTGAGGATGATGCGCTATTTTCCAGCCCATCAGCAATTTAGGGAATGCTGGACAACACCTACTTTGGGCTAGCAGCTTTAAACCAGTAGATCATATATAACCTGCAGCTATGCAGCATTAAAATAATAATAATAAGAAAAAAAGGCTGAGGAATTATCAGGCCTACTGATGTTCATTTTTTAACAAATTTTGGGATATTTGAGGAATTTGCTAAGACTGAAAACATGCTCATATTTTGCCAGTGTTCCAACAGAACAAACAAGGTAATTGTGATAACAGCAGTATAGCTAGCCTGGCCTCACTTCCAGGAAAGTAATAGACAAGCTGATAAGGGAATTGAAGTAAGAAAGAACAGGGATATTATTAATGGCAGCCAATGATGTTTCTATGGGACATAGATCTTGACAGATAAACTTGTCTTAATTTTTTTAAGTAGTTACCTGATTGTTTGATAAAATGACTCTGTGGGCATAATAAATCTTGAAAGGTGTTCAAGTCAATATCCCAGAATATTTTGCTCAGTAAATAAAGAATTTTGCGCTTTTGTATATGCATATATCATGTGGAGAACAGGTGTGTCAAAAGTAAAAAAAAAAAAAAAAAAAAAGGGTTTAGAGCAAGCATAATGCATGCACTGGTAAGAGATGCAAATACTGGATGGGAAGGGATCATTCAGCCAGTGAGGAAATATGTAATATGGATTGATGATGATAACCTTTAGCAGTGTCATCAGTTCAGCAATGAATAGTCCATGTGCTTTCACAATCACAAATGCTTAATTCCCAGAACAAGAGACAAGTGAACTCCTCATCTTTTGATTCTTCAAAATGCTCTTCCATAGAGACTCCCAATAGGACTAAACCCAAGGCAGCAAGGTCCACACAGTTGCAGACAGGGGACATGGCAGCTTGTGACATGCAAGATGTTGGTCAAGATGATTTCCTTTTCTGTTCTAATCTTAAAGTCCAGGAACTGTTCCCAGGATATAAGCCTGGCTGTGAAAGTCCATGCAAAGGTACATACTGCATATCTGTACATGCTTTTAGAACGGAAGCTTTACTGCATCTCAAACAATTCTCTTTATTGTCTCTAAAAAAGTATGGGAGAACTGGTGAGATGCAAGGACAAATGGTAAAGGTGATAGGACAAGAAGGAATGGCTTTAAACTAAAAGGGGAGAGATTCAGACTAGAATTTTTTTACTCAGAGGGCAGTGAGGTAGTGGCACAGGCTTCCTGGAGAAGCTGTAGATGCCCCATCTCTGGAGACGCTCAAGGCCAGGTTGGATGGGGACCTTGGCAGCCTTATCTGGTGGGTGGCAACCAGCCCATGGCAGGGAGTTGGTTCTGGTTTACCTTTAAACTCCCTTCCAACTCAATCCATTCTATTATTCTGTGATTCTATGACATGCAATTTTGTGCCAGAGATTTCCTTTGTAATTAGGAAGAAGTCACTAAGTTTCTGTGCCTCGGTTTACTCCCTTTTAGAAAGTGAACCTACTGCTTTCCTCAGCCCCTCCCTCCATGCCTGATGCTGGAGAGACATCCAAAGGTACTGTGCAAATGCTTTTTTCCAAAAAAAACAAACAAAAAAATTTAAAAAACAGGGGATGGCACAGGACTGATGTTTTTCTAATGCTTCCATCTTTCAGAAAGCACTCACATTGTCCTGGTCAGAAATCCACCCATACTGTGAACTTTGACAAGATAAATACAATTGTCCTGGGACTGGTTATGCAACACGCTTGCTTTGCAATTTAACTAATGAATGTGCTGAGAGCCCAGATTAATCTTTTAACTTGAACAGTTTCTCCCAAGGGAGAACATATATAGCCTGGCTCTCTGTAATATTATCCCCTCACAACGGCCAGAGTGACTTTGCCACTTGAATGTTTGTTTTGCTTATGTATGTATAGCTCATGTTTTCACAGATTTTTTTGGAGGAGGTGGGAGGACTGGAGGCTTCACTTGAGATTGTACAGCTGGATCTGCAGGATTTCACAATCAGATCTCCTGCTGATGGATGCTATGAGAGCTCTTTGGTGTGATTATTTTAGCTGCAGGTATGGCTAGGCTTTATCTAGTCAGCCTATATTCAATTCTGTGCTCTCTCAGCCCAGCTGTTCATTTCCGAAAGTGATGGTTCTGATATTGCTACTTGCTCACTAACTGAGAACAAAAGATTATTTTAATCCTGTGGCTTTCATTTAATTAGGAGAATAACAAAGGTTTTCCTAATCTCCTTCTAGAAGATGTAATGCTGCAGAATACAGAAAAGACAGTAAATTCTTATGTCGAGAGAAACTTGACTTCCCAGAGTAACATGCAACTGTGTAAGAATCTCACTGTTAATTGCACCAAGTAGGCCAGTTTTGGAAGTCAGCATCATATTTAAACTGTCACACTGTAGAGAACTGCTAGCTTAACATTGCTGATTAATGACTGCAGAGTCCATAGTCCCATTTCCAAGCAAACTGTCAATGGTACTCAGTCATCCCAAGAGAGCTCATAGTACAAGCACTTGGCAAAGTTTCCCTTCATGTTTTGCGATCCAATTCACAATGATGATTTTACGGAAAGGGGAAACAAGAAGAGGGACTAGACATGAAAACATTGGCCTTCATTCTGGAGTCATTCCTAAACCACATTTTTTGCCCCAGTATTGGCTCCTATTCTCTGGTATGCCTCTACAAACCAAGATATAGATTTAGAGCAATCCCACATGACCGCAATGGCTCAGATACTGCCATCTGTGCCAGATGTGGGTGTGACCTGCCACCATTTACTGGAGAGAGACCAGGTTCATCCCAAGGGACTCATCTCCTCCCAGCTGGCCTGTCCACACTACACTAAGCTCCTGATGCCCTTCCCGATGACCTCCCAGTCCCGTTGCCATCATCCATACATGGCAGACAGGATGAGGGTTTATTTTGCCATTGCAGGAACACTAAAGAGACGCTGAACAGCACTGGAGATTTCTTGTGCACTTGAAAGAGATCGTGCAGATCAGCCCTTTTGTGGGGTCAGGAACATAACACGTGCTGAAGATTGGTCTTGTATTTCCTATTTGCAAACCATCTGCTGGCTGGCCAAAGGCAAGTGCTGGAAGAGGAGTGAGCAGCAGCCTGCATGCCCCATTTGCTCTGACCTCATGGAGCTTCAGAAAGCAATATCAGTGAAGGACAGCATGTCTGGAGGAAACAGTGACCTTTTCAGAGCCTGACACAGACGGTATCCATTACAGTATTATCATCTAATATTTGATTATTACAATTTTCCAGTGCATGCTTGCACAACATGTACTGCCAGTAGATGCAGCATATGCTGAAATCACTTAGCTGACATAAACAAACATAATTAAGGCCTAATACAATGGAGTTTATGGCATGTTGTCCTCCTGGAAATATTTTCAGTAGTGAAGCCTGGACTATCTGCAATTTAAAAGACTTGTTCTTACACCTTTTTTGCATAGGCTGAGACAGGCTGTTCAGATTGGTTTTAAAATTAAACTAAGCAAAACATTGGACTTCTGAAGCATATAAAGCTATACCAGGAAATTAGAAGCTTATGAACCCAGACAGACCTACAAGATACTACTGTCATTTCAATGCAAAAGAATGAATCATAGTAGGAAACGCTCCCACTTTTTTAACGCTGTTGATGAAGAAATCTATTGATAGATTCTTTAGCCAGCTGTAGGCAAATGAGGGAATCTGTAAATAATGGAGTAAATGAGATGCAGGTGAAAGGAGATCCTTTTGTGTTCCACTCTAGAGAGTGAAAGTTTTAGCAGAGGATGTTCCATTGAAGGGTGCAGCTCCTCAGGTGCTGGGTTCAGAACCAGTGAAGTCACCTTCTGGGGAAACAGTTTGCTCTGTAAGTAGAAGGAAGTACTCACATAAAATTCTAGAGTATGACTTTAGAGAGGAATGGGTGCCTAAAATGGCTGTTTGGGCAAGCAAGAGAGTAGAGACCATTCTTTTGAGCAGAGTCTCAGAGCTTGAGAATGGAAATAGGAATACATGTTGTGAGATGAGAAAGGCTATTAGAGTAATCCAACAGTGCTGGCGTGAGAACAAATGAGTTTGAACTGGCCCTTAGTCTGGAAACTTACAAAAGCATCCCAGCAGTGGGAGGAGGGTGAAAACTTGGCTAGTTTCTAAATGGGAATGAAGTCTGCAACTGGGAGTGACTGATGTGGTCACCTGCAACAGCAGGGCTCTGGGCTTCCTGACTGAGGCGATCAGCCTGGAAGAGACCTCCCCTGTGAAGAAGGATTTAAGCACATGCTCCGCTCTGTGGGGATGTACTTGTTAACATTTCAGCTTCTACAGCTGAAGTGTGTTCTTTAAAAGCGTATTACATATGCATAGATCAATATTACAGGTAGCCAATGTCTGGGGCTTGCATATCTTGCCTTGTGACTTCTGTGGGAACCTAGATCCCATGCAGGCTGTGTCCCTCTGTATTGTACCCATTGCAGGAGCAGAGCAGCGCCCAAACTCCAGCATGGGCTTTGGGTGATAATGTATCAAGCACCATTGGTAGACCCCTTCTGCATCTCCTTGAGCAGCCTAGGGCAGAGATGCTGTAATGGGTATGAAAGCACACAATGCTGCCACAAACAACGCTGAGAACATGACTGTCTTGTAAGATCCTACCAGCATACAACTCTTGATGATCTCTTACATATTTAGCAAGGGATTTTATAATCACCACTAATAAGTATGCTTTTTAAAATACTTGAAAGGAAACAAATTTGTATAGAATGAATTGGAGGCCAAGACTTGTTAGCTATAGATGTTTATATGGGAGGCTGGGGGCTTTCTTCTGGCTGTTTTCAGCGTATGCCTCCAAATCTCTCTCCAAAGTTTTCTTGCTTCTTTCCTTAAGTGAAAATGCTCGTGATTGCTTAAGTCATTGCGTTTATTAGTGATACATGTAGCTGAAGCATCAGAGTTTCTTTTCCTCCACTGGAGTTACTTTTTGAATGAAAGAGCATTTTGATACCACTGCCATCATAATTGCCATTCACACTCAGCTCAGGTATCTGCACATCCTATCCCTTCCTTCATTGGTTTTTCCCTTGGAAATCACTGGTTCAGAGGACATAAAGTAGTCTTTATTTCCTGATGTTCAGATAATTACTAGAGCTTGTATTTCTAGCAGCTGATACCCTAGTTCTCAAATTGCTCTGACATGGTTCCCTGCTCCCCAGCTGGCTACCCCAGGTGTGTGGGAACGAGGTGGAGTTGCAGCTGGCAAAGCACTGAGATGAGCCCTGCCTCAGAGCTCAGTCCTCCTGCTCCAGAGGAAAGCCAAGACAAGTCTTTTTTTTTAAACCAGCTCTTAAGAGAGTTTTCTGGTCCAAGTTCAATCTGATTGTAAGGCTGAAAGAAGAAAGGAAACACAAAGCAAAGCCAAACTGAAAATGGACTTTGGCGTATGCCGGAAATAAAAGCCAAAGCTTCAAGTTACACATGTTGTCTGAGCAGCCTGCACATGCTCGTGTTGCCTGCAGGAGAAATAACTGGAGGGGTGTGGTTCTCTAAACCTTGAATTGCTCAGGTGTATGCACTTCAGCTTTTATTTTGCCTCCTGACATGCTGTAGGCTGCCCTGTGTGACACAGCTGATGGCTGCTCTCCTGCAGGGATGGGGCCCTACTGCCAAAATGCAGGGACTATGCACCACTGGGACTCTGCCAGCAGCCAGCACCAGGCACAGCCAGGCCAGATGTGAGTTTCAAGGTTTGCATTCTCTTTTTTTATTGATATTCTCACTTACCACCTACCGTTTGGTCCAGAGAAGAAAACAGGAAAGGAAATACTCTGGCAAAACAAACAGCTGCTATTTAGGGCAGTGGGGAGAGGATCAGAATTTCAGCGTGTGTCCTAGGAAGTGCTGCACAGCAAAGCAGAGGTACTCCTTATGATAATAATTAGCGATTTAGTCCCCCTATAATCTAATGCGGGGATGAGATGAGGTTGCTATGTTTGAATGCTGCTTACTACCTTGCTAGGGTGCAAGAGTGCTGTGCTTCATTCATCACCTCTTAGTTAGATGTGTTGCCTTCATTTTGCTAGGAAAATCTGTCTTCAGCAAGAATGTTAGATCTAACAAATTACCTGTGGAAATATGCCAGTTTAACTATAGAGGCTTTAGCTTAGTATTTTGTTCGGCTTCTGGAAACTCATTTCTCTTAAGAGTTAAAACCCCAAAAGTCTAGTAGAGCTTATGAGTTTAAACATATAACTGTAGCTGAGGAGAGAGAGGAAGAGCTTTATTTGCTATCTTCTGCTCACGTTCTCCTCTACTTATTTATACCCAATTCTTAATGAGTTCTGTTTTCATTCAGTACTGGTATGTGCAACGGTTGCAAAACTGTGAGTATGTGTGAGTATATGAAATCTTACAAAAGTTTCATGCGTACGGATGAGCCTGATCATATTTGTCAAAACAAGGTCCATGTACAGGCATGGCAACGCAGAGGACTGCTATGAAGATGCGCAGACATCCTCTCATCTTGAGGGAGATACTTAAAATACATCACAAGTTTAAAGCTAAGCACATTTTGAGTGTTTTTAATTAATAGAGATGAACTGCTTGCATTAAGTTGCTGGATACTTAGACATCTACCAAGGAAAAAACATAACTCAGGGGAAGTACTCACATTAGAGTTGTAATTCACACTTTTCCTATATGCCTGACACAAGAACAGGGTTCAGCCAACAGCAGAAGTTCATACGGTATTCTATTCCATAGGTGAATGTTCTGGTAACTGTATGATGAGGCTGTTTCTTCACAGTCTCCTACAGAAATAGATTAGAGCACATAATTTGTTTGCTACACCCCCCAAAACTTCTTACTGTTTGTTCGTTCAGTGACACAAAAAAATCAAGGTGTCTTCGCTACTTTATCGAAGCAGTACAATCTATTGTCTCCTGTTGTCAGAAAAGCACAGAAATTATCTTTATTTAAAAAAAAAAAAAGCTAGGATTTGCCATCAGGCATTTGGAAAGATGTTGCCTTGCAAGGAGTCATATCCTCAGTTCTGCAATCCACTTTTCTGAGACTGAGAACTCTTCTCAAGGAAGCAATCTGTTACTAATTTACTATTTTATACTCTTCCACCCAAACCTCAGAGGCCATGTATATTTTCCAAAAATACAAATTGAATCAGTCTGGGAAATCTTGACTCTTCATTATCTTTTTCTTGCCACCTGAAAATACTCATCCTCCTGCTTCTAATTACTTTTTCTTTTCTGTGGTCCTGCACAAGTGTCCTCCTGTCCCTCATGAGGCTTCTGCTTTTTGGAAGGATATTCCAAGCCTGTGTGTTTGAGCATTAACTGCATCGGGACTTCATTGTAGCAGACAGACTTGGAAGGCAGAATGTCACTGGCTCTAGACTGCAATTGTCTATCACGAGAAGAAGTTGACTTGTCTTTTGGAAGAGGTTTGAAGGAGCTGGCATCTTCTCCCAGAATAACTTTTCTTTTGTAAAGTGCAAATAAATCTTGCACGCAGAATGAGATGACAGATTAGCCTCATTCTGCTGTAGACTAGGAAATTGGGCAGTATTGTTTCCAGCAGGAAGGTAAATCTCTGAAGGCTTTCCAGATGCAGTCTCCTCCAGTCTGGCTGCCGAGGGGCTGCAGCCAGGTATTTCTGGAGTCCTCAGCTCTATAGCCTGGCAGAGGCAGACAGAGGCTGCAGCTTATCTTGGGGGGCTGTGTCTGTGGCCAAATCTTGTGGGAGGGCTGAATGTATTCCACCCCTAGTTAAAATGGACAGAGACTTGTGTCACGTAATATTGCTGGTTTTGCACTGGCTTGAGATGCAAAGCCAACCCTTCCACTGGTATTTTTGCTCCTAGAAACTGGGAGGTGCAATGACTGACTTTCCCTAGGCTTTCCCCAAAAGCTCAAGCTGTGTGTTTAAGAAAGGTCATTGTACAAATCCTATGATTTGAGGGAACTTGGAAGCAGAAAGTTTCTCCTTTAAATGTCCAGGGAATGGTTTATAGGCAGCTTAGGTCAGATGCAACTGCCTCTGCATGCTGCTGCTGTTCCTCTCAATAAACATCAATTACTGCTTGACAAGGAAATCAATGAGCTAAATGCCCTGAAACTTCCTACCTGTTCAACAGCCCCTGGCTGCACTCTCCTTCATCTTTCTGTTCTACTTTAATACACCTTTACCATTCCTAAAACAAAAAGCATTAATAAAATTATAGTTTGCATGTACCAGCAACTCCTTACTAAGAGGTTACAGCTACTTCTCTGCCTGGACTAATGCGTTTTTTCAGAAAATGCATTTCAGAATGCAGGTTAATCTTGGTCTGTTATTGGATATAATTCTAGTTCACTTTCCTTTCCTACGAATACATGATCTTGGTACCACTGAGATAATATGATGTTAAAAAAAAATATATATATATCTATGGCTGATGCTGTTTTGTTTGCTGTTCCCATTCAGAGATTATTTCTGCTTGCAGTTCTTTGTGCTATATATTTCACAGCACCAGTTCACAAAGGATTTTGCAAGTAGAGCTTCCTGTTGGAAAGCAACTTGTAGAATAGCTTTGATTTTTTTCATAGTTTCAGCCTAAGGAGTAAGCTGATTGTACTACTGCTGTTTAGAAAAACATTGTAGTCTTGATCCAGGTAAAAAAGATTGGAAACACTCCTACAAGCTACAGCTTGTAGGAAGAAGTTCAAATCAGACAAAATTTCCCTGTGTGCATGCAGCAGATCACATCTGAGCATGTGGTGCGCACTGGCAGGAAGAAGGACAGCTTGAGCATGTAATTCCTAATGGGTTCCTCATCACAGGAGTAAGCACAGACAAATAATCTCACACCCATCAAACTGGTTCTGGAGGCAGATGATAATTCAGCTGCAGAATTAACAATCTTCTCCAGAGCCAGTGCCACGCTTGTGTGCTGGCTGATAAAACCTTTGTGAGCCTCTTCATTTCAAGGAGAGTGTTATAAGACTATCAGCAGCACGTGTGTTAATTAGTGTGGACCTTAGGTCAGAGTTTCCCCAAAGCTCCAATTAAAGCAGTGATGACTTGAGAGCTGTGAGTAGTATGCAGAGTTGCTTCTTCCCAGCACTGAGCAGATGAGGCAGAAGTGGGCTCTGCAGGATGTGATGGAAGCTGAGAGCCCAGTCACTGTCGTAAACAAACTTTATTCACTGATACTTTTGTTGAACAGAGCTCTTAGTCACTATCATGACTCATGAGAGCTGGACAGAGCTGCTCCTATTGCCCGAATACTTCTTGTTTCCCCAGTACTTCCTATGTGGGAGTCAGCTATAAGCTGTAGTGCACAGCTTTCTCCTAGAGGAGGAGCAGGCTCTATCATCAGATATTTATTGGAATTGTCAGCACTATTTAATATAAGAGATAACTGACTGAAAGATAATATGCTATTTGTTCAAGACCCAAAAAGCAAACAGTGTTAGGAGTAGAAAACAGACTGCTGTCACTGGGCGTTGGGTTCAGCTTCCTCACTGTGCAATAGGTTTTCCCCCTTTCAAGCAGTGTATTATTTTTAAATGTGAAATTCAGCATTGCAAGGGTTCACAAGCTCATCTGAACTTCTTCCCCTCAGTCCCTGAAATTTCTCTTTCCAGCTGCATATTGCATGCCTGCCCATTATTTAGGAGGCTTTCTGTGGGCTGTGTTACTCTGAAGTTGCTGAAATACACTTGCTGACCAACCTGCCTGATGTTGTGCCTCCCTTTTGCAAGTCCCTGCATGTGATTGGGCCCTGGAATGGCCATGCCAGGAGAGGGTGGCAGGGAGTGCTTTTGGATTAAGTTACTACAAAGGGCAGCATGCCATTGATTTGTACAGTTTTTTTTAATAGGAATGATTTTTCTAGTTAGATTTCTTTTAGATTTTTGTGTGTGTGAAAAGATAAAACAAAAAAACAGTAAGATAAATAATTTAAGTTATAGACATTTACAAACTTATAACTTAAATTATAAACATAAATAGACATAGTTAAATGCAGTGTAAGCAGAATTAAGACACAGAAGATTAAATCCTTCCAGATGCATATTCACAAAGTAAAGGATGCAGCCCACTGAGAAACCTGATGGTTTTTCCCTCAGATCACATCTAAGACCACACCTGTGGCCCCCCTCGTGACAGGAGAAGTTGGGCATCAGCCCTACGGGGGCACAGCCCTGCAATGTGGGAGCAACCACCTGCTCATGCCCTGCTCACCCATCCACGCTGTGGGCTAATCCGAAAAAAGGTTCCCACAGGGTGTTATGAGAACTCATTAAGTAGTTTGTAAAGCATTAAGAGACTTCTGGATAAGAGGAGCAGCTCTAAAGGCACAGTGTAATTAAAGCAGTGGTTACTTTATAATAAGCTAATAGTAGGGTTATCCATCATCTGTTCAGCACTTTACTGTTATTAAATATTATTTCATGGTCACATGTGAGGAGATGCTGCTTAGTCTGAGGGTGCTGTGGCTGTGTGGGAGGAAGGGCTGAGGGAAGTCCTCCCAGGAAAACTTGCTGGATGGTTTGGAGATGGGGCTAAGCCACATTGGCTTTTGAAGGAGTCACCCTCTCTGGCATGCATAGACGTGTTCGCTCCGCTTGGAATCTTCCCTGATGAGTGCTTCAAGTGAGATAGCATCAATGTAGGCAGATGTCCCCCTGTGCTGATGCTCTAGCTCTCATTGAGTTTTGGCTGAGTTTTTCCCGTATCATAAAGCCATGAGTGAGTCTGGCAAATCACTCTTCCTTGTTACCAACATGAATATCACTACAAAAATGCAATAGATTTGGTGCCATGAAAGAGATAAAAGCTGCTTCAAAGCCTCTTATGGGGTCCATTTTGACTTTATATTTTTCATAACTGCTTTTCGTCTTGCAGATTGAGAATTCAAGTACAAATCTTACCTGATGTCTAAAGACCCATCATTTTCAGAGTGTGGGAAGCAAAACAGTTTAATCAGAACAGGCAAGTTTTCTCAAAATGGCTTTAAATTAAAAGAGGAGAAATTTAGATTAGATGTTAGGTAACTTTTTTTTTTTTTTTTAACTCAGAGGGTGGTATACATTGGCACAGGCTGCCCAGAGAAGCTGTGGATACCCCATCCCTGGAGGCTGGATGGGGCCCTGGGCAGCCTGATCTGAGGAGTGGCAGCTTTGTCCATAGCAGGGGGCTGGGTGATCTTTAAGGCCCTTTCCAAATTAAGCTATTCTGTGATTCTATGCCCCTTATCTCTCAGCCCCTTACACAGTGGCAGCAGCTTGCAGTGACCATGATGGTCTTCTTTATCCAACATGCCAGGGTCACTGAGAGGTTTGCCGTGTTCTAGGCAACTTGGAGAATGGCTGAAGGATGCAGGATGGCTGAATGATGCAGGAACAGCAACCTTGTTCTTTTCAGAGTGGATAGGAACATTTGGCCTTGGGGACATAGCAAAAAGAGTGTTAGCTGGTTAGAAAGCCAGAAAAGAAGAGGCATGCCTAGAAGGAAACCTTTTTGCTTAGGAAGGTACCCCTATTGTAGGTGTGGGCCTTCACAGTGTCAGGGTTGCCATGCACAGTAAGGCATGGAAGGTCAAAGAGAGGAAGGGAAAGAGAACAAGGATTTTAGATTACATATCAAGGGTTCTGTAGGTGGAAGAATAAGTGACCACTATTTCCCTGTGGCTTTTCTAATATGATGTAATTCTAGCATTGTTTTTCCATGAGGGCTGGGTATGTATAATTCCCTTGTCCTTTTTGTTTTCTCTGATATCCAGTGTGATTTAGGTTCATTATGTAGCCTTTCATTTTGTTGGAACACACTATTTTTCTCTTTGCTACCCAGCCACATAGCAAGCCCTGTGGCAATGGAGATAATTTAATGTGTATGGGAAACAGAGTAGTAGTAGTGTAATTCCCCATGGAGTTATTATCAACTGACATCATGGCCTTAACACCAACTTCATGAAGAAGGTACAGAAACAAAAGAAACGTGAAACAAAACACATTTTGCACTTTACTCTGCATCTGCAAGACTTTCTATCTCCCTGTCATGATGTACCTGCATGAGTCCATATATGCCAGGGGCTACGCTGTCTGGATTGGGGGGCTTCAGGCCAGAGCCCCCTGTAGCTCCAGAGTGGTCTGTGGATCCACGTTTCCTCAACCTGATGCAAAGGAGGAGCATTGACAGGTGCATGTCCCCATTGGATCTCTGTCCCCAACAGCAGACACATCTGGAGCAGGGACCAGGAATAAGCACCTTCCTGCAGTTTACACGGATCCTTGTACCAACTGCTTGCTACTAGCACTTTCAAAGACAGCTGGGTTATGTGGTTTTTCAGCCACAAAATGCGCTTGTGTCATGAGGTCAAATGTCTAACAGCAGGCCTCTGAGGCTGTCTTGTCGAAGTCAGCTGGAGCAATCAGCCAAATCAGAGAGGTAATGCACCTTTTGTTACATAACTAGCCATACAATTTTATAATTCAGTATGTGAAATGCCGATGGCATTTATTATGTCAATTAGGATGAGCACATGTTTAGGAAGCATTTAAGAGTCAATCATAATTGCTCGCACTGTCTTGCTTTGGCCAGATGATTGACTTCCTCTGAGGAGGTAGAACGTGTGCGCTGGAGAAGCAGTTACCCACTGCCTGTCTGTTCTGCTGCAGCTCTCTCCTTTGTGTGTGGAGTCTGAGCCCGTAGTTCTACTATAAAAGGTTGGTCAAAGCCTGAGTTTATCAAGCTTCAGAAAAAGGAAGAAACTGGAATTATTACCTCCACCAGCATAGTGCCTGAGTGCTTGAGGCATGCTAGCAACAAGTCTTCTCTTTTGTACTACCTTCTGCTAAGGTAAGCTCACTCATAGGATGTGCTTCTTGTAAGTGTGGGAAGGTTAGCCTGCCAACATGTACTGCCTTATTCAAATGCTCTTTTTGGTCAAATCTCATCCAGCTGTTCTTAATATCCTTAAACTACTTCTGGACTGGAATTTCTCATTTCAACATGCTGAGTAAAGTTTTGTAGCCATGAAATCGTCAGAGAGAGCAATTAATGTTTGTGTGGGCGTGCGAGAGACAGACAGATGAAAAGGCAGGACGTATTTCCATACATTCCAAACAGAAGTTTCAGATACATAATTTCACAACAGAAAAAAAACTTTTTTCCAACGCTGGTTGATTCTGTAAATTCCAGCATGAGCCACAGAGAAAACAGTCTTTTCAAACAATCTGGTTCTAGTTTTTAAAGTTATTGTGCGTGCAGCACAGTATGACATTTCTGTTAGGTTTCACAGCTTGAGCCACAACTTGAAAAGTTGGGGTTATTCACCTTCTGCACTGTACTGTCAGATTTTTGTATTCAGTGGAAACGTTTTTCATCACTAAAGGCTGCAAAGCGCTTTGATTCTTATAAGCTCTGAGAAGGAATTTTTGACTAATAATAACTTTGAAAAATCAGCAGTCTGAGAGCTGGGGCCAGGCAGAAGAGAGGTTTTGTATCTCCTATTGGTTGTCCTAGAGATGGTCTGTGCTGATATGCTGAACTTTTAATTACGAGTATTTTCCTCTAAGAGCTAACTCTGCTAATAGAATAATGGAATTCTATAACAGTTCTCTAACAGTCTTGCTTAGAATCCTAAATTCTTATCTGCTAAATCAATATTTCCAAGATCTCTGACTCATCTCTAGCTACTGACATTTTACCTGGAGGTATGCATCTCTTGTCTGACCACTGCAGATCTCCACTAGAGATGGTCTGTTACTGATAACAAGTCGAGCAGAGGGAAAATGCTGTGACACTGCTGTTGGTATAACAGATTTTAAAATAAGGAATTGGGGGAAAAAAAAAAAGAGAGAGATAATTACATGTGGTACAAAAGGTGGTCCTAAGACGTTAAGATAAGCTTTTTATGCACCTAAGTGGTTTATAGCCTTCCTATGAAAATGTCTAAAATCCAGGAAGACTGATTCACCAAACTGGCCCAAGGTTAGTGCCAAATATCATGCAATATTCTTTATCCAGATCTCTGGATTGTGAATTACTGCATCTTTGCATGGATGATGCTGTACAATGTGTATTACTGCCGTATGGGTTATTGTGTGATGTCTTCCAAAACCGTTATCTAGTATTTTGAAACAAAAGGCTGCCCAATGGCCTCCAACAAAAGTACTACCTTTAACGGGGAAGTCATTGTAGCCCATAAAGAGCTTCAGTCAAGCAGATGCAATTAGCAGCACAGTGACTAAGAGGCCTGCTAGTAAGAAGGATATTTTGATGAAAGATAATGAATTGAACCAGCATTACAATTTCCTTAATTAAAGGCAAAGAGTTTTATATGAACATTCAAACCTGAGGCCTCATTATAGAACTCTAAATATTGAATGATTTTGCAACCTGGATTCTCACTGGGGCAGCTAGTGCTGGGCTCTACTGAGCCAACCACTCTCAGCCTGGGGACTCTTTGCTTCTGCTGGAGTGAAGGGATCTTTCAGCTCCCTCTCAATTGACACCCTGGTGTGGGTGAGCCACTAGATGGGGACAATGCCCACAGCTCCCATCCTGCCCACAGTCAACTGCTGAGCTGAGCAATCATGAAGGAGTTAACTCTACGCAGGCTAAGGTGCAAAGTCTCCTAGTAATTTCATGCGGCTCCTTTTGCAACACTGGGAAGCAAGAAGTCCATCTCCTGGCTCTCAGCAGAACAGGCCGAGGATTAAGAAAAGGAGGTGCTTTCCTTTGTCATTTGTGGCATGTTCACAGCTAGTATGGCAGAGGAAGGTGAGGGGAGAGCACCTCTGTCAGAGTAATGTTGTGGAGCAGGGTCCCTTCAGGTGTATAGAACAGCCCCGTGGCCAGACTGCACCCTTCCTATAGCAGGCAACACCTTGTTCTGGGGAAGGACAGTGGCACAGTGTTGTAACCGTAGTCCAGATAATCAGGGCAGGAGAGCTGCTGGCAGCACCTCTGCCTCCCACAGTGCTGTGTGATGGAGAGACAGGGCACAAGAAGGCAGCATCTTTTGAGCAGTGGATAGAGTATTTGTGATGCATGTGCACAGAGTGCAATAGGGAAGGAACATTAATAGAATGTGTTATTTATATACGCACTATACCATTCAGAAGCCGTTTTCCATTCCCATGTGAGCCACTCATTCCCTTGAGTCAGAGGATTTTCCTATTCCCAAGACATCTTGTTTCAGGTAAACTCCTCTACCTGTTGTACAGCTTGCTTCTGCTTTGCAGTGACCCTGCTCACTGCCTTGCCTTTCACCATTGCAGACGTGAGCTGGTTGCTGCCATTCCAGGCTCTGCCTTAGTTTTTCTTTGGTATTCAGGTACTTGTTGATTCCTCCCACTGCTATCTACTTCCCTGCTGCATTTCACCACCCAGTTCTTTCTCTTTCAGCCATGGCTGCTCATTCTGTTCACATGCTGTTCCCCTGCAGCCCCTCCAGCTCCGAATTAATGTTTAACAAGGTGGCCAGCCAGGTGCTGGAGGTGCTCTCATTCAGGCTCTAGCTTGCTTACTTTCATCATGGGGACATGGACCACCTGTGCAGCCCCAGCACGCACAGCTCTCTCTGAGTTGATGACCTTGCCTTGCTGAAGGCAGAGGTGTGGACACCAACTGCAGATGGAAGCAGGATTTCTCCTCCTTCCCCAAGCATGGGCCTCGAAGAGGACACTTTCAGCCAGGTAGTAATTGCCTTTTTTCCTTTTGTTGTGATGCACCATCTGCGTGCACAGAGTTTTCTTGATCAAAGTGTGCTTAATTACTGCTGTTAATGCCAGATCAGCAGATCAAATTTAAATCCTATTTTCCCTCTCCTTTATGCTGCCCAAGAAGAACTGCTGAACACCAAAGCTTAAAGTTTCCTAAAAGAACGTGAAATTAATTATGTAGCTGTGTTATGACAATGCATAAATGATTAAAATAAAAATGACTGCAAATACTGCAAAGAACTTTTGCCTCTGGCCAAATCAGTGTCACAACTCAATTCAGCACCCTCTGTGCTAACTCTTTTGGTGATATAACTACCTTCCAAAGACAGTAGTGGTTATTTCATTACTTGTGTCCAGTAATTTAAGAAGGTTCATAGTGGGTGACCACTGACCAGATGAGCCAGAAGAGGATGATCTTTTTTTTTTCAGCTTGGAAAATAAGTTATATTGTTGTCTACTCTAAGATTTCTAAATCATACAGGCTAGAAGATTTGAGTAGTCCTAAAAGTTCAGTGCCTGTTATTAATTAACATGGATGGTTCTGATTCTCTGCACTGCAGCAAGAATTTGTAATTTATGTAGACACTGTAAATTCAGCTAGAGTTCCCCACACTCACTCTTTCTTATTAGCAACACATTATTAGCATACTGGGCCCATAAAGAGTGTCTGTAACATGACCAGGAGAGTCTGGAAACTTTTAGTACACAGTACAGGGCAGAACTTGTGCAGTTGAATTCTTATACTTATTTTTTTTGATAGTCATGATAACCTCTAATCACTGAATTGTTAAGGTTGGAAATAAGATCATTTTGCTAACTGTCTACCTACTACCAATACTAATACTAAACCGTGTCCCTAAGTACTACATCTACCTTTCCTTAAATACCTCCACTGTCACCTGGACAGTGACTCCACCACCTCCCCGGGCAGCCTGTTCCAATGCATCACCACTCTTTCTGAGAAGAATTTTTTCCTAATATCCAATCTTTCTTCTAGTAAGGAGCGCAAAACTTGAGGTAATGAGGTGTGACTTCACCAGTGGGAGATGCTCAGAAGCAGTGCATTTGCCATTGCTTTTCCAGAGTGAACGCACTAGGCCTGTTATATGGTAGCTTACATATATTTCAGATTTTGTGTTTTATCTTAATGAGATTTTTTCCAGCTTGCTACATGCCCTCAGTACCTTGAATATGTCAGAGATGTCCTTGTCACTCAAGATCACTAGATGTAAAGCAGCAGTGATCAGATCCCCTACTTTTCCTTAGGCAGCTGACCCCTGCCCAATTTCTCAGCCATTTTAACTGCAGGATTGCTAGGAATAGACACTGTGTGTGTGTCTAATTCCATATCTGTTCAGACCATTCTGAATCTCTACGCAAGTGAGGGATGCTGACATCAGTGAACAATCTCCTCTCATTCTGCGAAATGCAGCTGCTAGCAGATCAAAGCTATGCAGACCAGCATGCAGTCTCCCTGCTCTGTGGAGAAGCTGGCTGAGAGCTGCCTAACAAGAATCACTCGGGGGACCCCAAACTACCCCAGCTCAGCATCAGCAGCTGGATGTGACCCCCAGGACCTGCATGTGATCAATGCAAAGACTGGTGTGCTCAGCCTCTGTCTGCTTTCAGAGATTCCTTAAACTATCACTATAAAGTGCTCCATCCAGCACTTGTACAAGTCATATTCTGTGGGAAAAGTATCTTTGAGTGATGCTAGCAAGTCTGGAATAAGAATAATAGTGCTGTATTGTTCAATTTACCATGATTTTCCTGTTATTTATTTGTTATTTTTATTAATATTCTTGTTGGGGTGGGTGTGCTACAAGTTTTTCAGTGGATTTTTTTTTTTTTTTTGGTGACTGCTTTGCTACTTCCAGAATATCTCAGTGTCTTCTTTCTTAATTGGGGTTGTCAGTATGCTAGAATGATATCTTCTGTCTTTTTCTTGTTTCATTTTGCTGTATGTCACTTTAATAGAGCCAACTAATACTGATTTAATTCTTAGTTTAAGACAGCAGGTTTTTTTCCTGCAGAATTCTTCTCAAAGACATGTACACAAAATTCTGATAAATATTTTTGCAAAGGGGAACATTTGCTGCTATACAAAGTATTTTAAACATTCTATTAAAAAAATTCATGTAGGGGATCATTTTAATTCAAATGAATTCTGCTAATCAGGAGGCAGAGCGTATGCAGAGCTTAGTCTTGCAAGCAAAAAATGTTATTATACACTTAGCATAATAGCTGCATAAGAATGGGATCTAACAAAGCATTGAAGTGAATGTTTGACATTCAAGCATCTGGATAGAGTTAGCAGGGCTATAATTTTACCTTTATGTCAGAAAACGCCTACCATGTTGTAGTCTAATTTCTCAGGTTTAGAGCCTAAGAGCTTTACATAAAAATAAGGTTTGTTTTTTTAAGTGAAAATGTGCTCTGTCATACTCAGATATTTTTTTTTTATATTCTTTTCCTCATTTGCCCTCAAACGTGGGTGTCTGAAGCTGACAAGTTGTCTCAGAAAATTAAGTCAAGCTGGAAGAAAGAGTACAGTGCTATGGCAGAGCAGCAAATAAGATTTACATTTTCAAGCAAGAGTAGTAATTAGGCCATTGCATATTTTATATTTTCATGTTTATTTTCAAAGAGATGGATCAAAATAAGCATAGATGTAATGAGACGTAAGTGCTCCAACAAGCAGTCAGAGTTCATCAAGTAAAAGCTACAAATTACTGTTCAGTTTTGCTGCCACCCACAGTGTTTACATCCCTGAAATATCAGCAGGCAGGTGCTTTGGTTGGAGTTGTAACTTGATTTGGGATTATAACACTAATTATTAAGGGAATAGGCTTCATTTTTGTTCACTGGTTTTGAAAATCGGACAGATGAACCACTGCTATGGCAG
Source organism: Phasianus colchicus (assembly GCF_987193195.1). Classification (NCBI taxonomy): domain Eukaryota; kingdom Metazoa; phylum Chordata; class Aves; order Galliformes; family Phasianidae; genus Phasianus; species Phasianus colchicus. The sequence continues at coordinate 47,107,234 of NC_143439.1, forward strand.
AGGATGATCTGGAGGTCCCAGGCTCTAAGCTCCAGGCAACCCTTCCTGCAGCTGTGTGCATGGTGTGGACTCAACTGCTGTCTTTCCTTCCAGAACCATACAGGTGACTCGGGCAGTGACCATTCTCCTTACCTGCGTCTCTGCACATGTATTGCAACATTTGCCTATGTATGGTGCTGCTTTTCCAACAGAAGCAATGTGATCACTATTAAAAATGTCGGATGACTCAAGATGTAGTTGTATGCTAACCTAAGGTGTTTGACCGTTAAATTTCTGTAGTATTCCCTCTATTTTGACATCTTTCTTTACAGTGAGAGTAATTGTGTCAGCTGAGCTAAACTTAGGAGCAAAAAAGTCGCTAGAGTTCACAATCTGATTTTTCTTGCCATTGCAAAGATGCAATCCTTCCCTAAAAACTGCTGGAGTACTTCATATCCAGGTACATACCATAAACAAATTTAGAGAAAGCAATGCAGAAGATAATTTTTTTGCTTCCTTCCCCACAGATCTGATGGCACATAAGCCTTGCTGCTTTCGCAAATAGAAACCAAGTTGGGTGCTTTCATCTGCCCTCTTTGAATTACATCGATTCCAATTACAGCAAGAAGAAATGGAGGAGAACTCCCCACCACTCTGTGTCACCTGCGGCCAGGCACATTTACCAGAGGAAAACCACTTGTACAGCTACACTGAGGAAGTAGATGATGATCTGATCTGCCACATTTGCCTGCAACCTTTGCTTCAGCCATTAGACACGCTCTGTGGTCACACCTTCTGCACTGCCTGCCTTACGAACTTCCTCTTGGAAAAAGATTTCTGCCCCATGGACCGCAAGCTGGTGGCTCTCCAGAACTGCAGGAAGTCCAGCATACTGGTGAATAACCTCCTGGACAAGCTAATGGTTAGCTGTCCTTTCACAGAACACTGCTCAGATGTTGTGCAACGCGGTCACCTCGAACAGCATTTCCAAACCCAGTAAGTTTTTGTTGAGGTGGTGGGGTTTTTTCATTGTGCTGTCTTTTCCTTAAGGAGATGGAGAAGTATCAGCAATTAACACTGATTTGAATAGACTGGTAATGTAAAGAATGATTTATCAATTTCAGTCCCCGGGAGCATCTATACTATCATGAGGTTAGAACTAGTTAGTATTTGATGATGTCTCATGGGCTTTTTTAGAGTCAAATCCACCTAAGATACTTCATGCTATCACCAGTGGTTCTGGGCAGATACCTTGTGGTAAGCTGCGTAATGGAAGTGTGTGTTTAGTCATCCAGAGAGATCTGTGAGTTTTGGGAAGCTGAACTATCATAAATATTTCAGTCATACTACGGCTTTTGTAATTGCCCTTTCTTCAATCCATTTTTGAATCACAAATGACCTACATGTGAAGTAGAGCAGAAAACATCCCAGTTTGGTGCTGGCCTTTGGAGCTGAGGGCTCTTTCCTTCCAGGTGCACACTGGCCCCTTGATGACACATAGGGACTCACAGAGGGCAGCCCAGCCTCCATGGCCTTGGTCATA